>NC_060121.1:430670521-430979443 GCF_021461395.2 Schistocerca americana | reverse complement strand
AAGTGTAGTGCACTGAGAATTGCCCGAACATTAGACATACCCGTGAGCACGATGCGTAAAATCCTACGAAACATTCTTCTTTGCTATCCATTCAAAATTACACATGTGCTCAAGTTGCTTCCTGTTGACTTGCCAGCAAGAGAGACCTTCGCTTTAGAATTTCTTGCTCGCAGAGAAGTGTACAATTATTTGCCGTGGAAGATTTTCTGGACAGACGAAGCCCACTTCCATCTGACAGGATACGTCAATACACAGAATTGTCGAATATGGGCAACGGAAAATCCACACGGAAATCAACCAGGTCACTGTGTGGTGCGGGTTTACGGCATCATTTATCATAGGGCCATATTTTTTGGAAGAGATAGGTGCTTCCGGTCCTGCTACCTGTACCGTCACTGGTAGGCGCTGTGAGTGTCTTTTGCGCCATCATGTCATTCCAGCTCGCCAAGAGCGTGGATGTGTGTATAGGATCATTTTTATGCAAGATGGCGCACCTCTGCACATTGAAAATCCAGTTAAGCAGCTGCTGAAGCGCCATTTCGGAAATGCTAGAATTATCAGCCACTACTTGCTTACAGTCTGGCCGTCCCGATCACTGATCTTAACCCGTGTGACTTATGATTGTGGGGCTATCTGAAAGATGTGTTCCGTGTTCCTACTGCAAACTTAACTGCATTGAAGGCACGCATTGCGCAACACATTCTGAGCATGACCCCGGAAACACTTCGATCAATTGCGGAACAAGCTGTTTCTCGATGTATTCACTGGTAATCGGAATGTTCTTCTTAGTCTGACTAGCCCTGTGGCCTATCGGTTCTAGGCGCTTCAGTCGGAAACCACGCGGCTGATACGGCCGCAGGTTCGAATCCTGCTTCAGGCATGGACGTGTGTGATGTGCTTAGGTTAGTTAGGTTTAAGGCGTTGTAAGTCTAGGTGACTGATGACCTCAGATGTTAAGTCCGACAGTGCTTAGAGCCATTCTTAGTCTGACGTCTTGTTACGCAATCCTCCTCGCCTGTGGCCTGTTTCTTGATATTCTTGTGGTCTTAATGCCAAAACTAAATAAACAAATAAAAAGAACGAAATGAAAAATAAATAAATAAACGCTGTTCATTGTACCCCTACTCCACGTTCCCTACTCTTTCTTTGGTTTCTGGAGGGTGGGAAAGGGACCTGGTCGCAAGGCCTCGGGTCGCGACCCCTGCCCAATTTGCCCCCAACACCTCCATTTTGGTGCTGGGAAGGTTTCTTAAAAAAATGTGAGGCAACTGCTTGCGATAAGAGGGAAATCCTGGTCTGAGTCCCCGTCCAGCACAAATTTTCATTTACGTCATTCCATTCTACAACTGATAGTTGTCCTCATTCGCAATTGCGAATTCATTTCATGTCTGTCATCATAAAGTTCCTCTTCTTCCGCCACAATGATCAATCATAACAACGACCTTTTAAAACTGTGACGTAACGTCATGTTCAGTGAGCCAATTAGGAGACCCAGAAGAAACATACTCTGTAACAGTGGATGAAAGTTTTTTTTTTTTTTTAACATTATGCTGAAAACAATTTTGGTCAGACACATAGATGGCGGTCGTAAACTGTCATTTATGTAAGAAAAATGGGTGAAGAAAGTCTAAGCTACGAAAAACAGAATAAGTACAGGTTGCCCAATTTTGCTTAGTCTAATGAGCAAACGCAACTACAGGAAAGTAATTTATATGTGAAAGAAACCGTTGACAAACACAAGCGTAGTTTACTAGGTTTAATGATAGATGTCGTTGGGTGGATCGCATACACTTGGAGGTGAGATAAGAAAAATCATCATTCCAAACTACTATGATCTAGGCGGCCTTCGCAGTTGAGACAGAGACACTTACAGCGGTCATGCTATGTGTTAGTACTACTCATTCACGCAAGGAACTGATTGTTCGGACTGGACACTGTATGGAAACCTTTGCGAGAAATGCATGGCAACGATCCACTAGGATGACTGTATCGTAAGTCAAAATAAAAAGAACCATCATCACAGCACTAGAAACAGTCACTTGTCTCCGTAAGATCCCTCACAGAATTTCTGCCACGAACTTCCATTCTCGTTCTATTTTCTTCATCTGTCAATCACGGGCTAAGCAACGCTCACCAATTAAAGTCCGCCTTCAGGAACACGGATCCGTGATCTGCTGCCATCAGAACCCTACGTTGAGAGGCAGATTCCGTAGGAATCTGACGTCATAGCGGTGTCCACTGGAATCTTAAAGTCAGATGCGGCTGATCCTGGCGGAGGTTCGAGTCCTCCATCGGTTATGGATGTGTGTGTTTGTCCTTAGGATAATTTAGGTTAAGTAGTGCGTAAGCTTAGGGACTGATGACCTTAGCAGTTAAGTCCCATAAGATTTCATACACATTTGAACATTTCTTCTGAAAGTCAGACTGTTCTTGCTGAAGACTCAGAAACCGAATTCCAACTAAAGCGTCTCCGGTATGGAAACGCACCTAAAACTGCGCTGTAGCCAATCACAAATGGAAACTCGCGGTCAGCCAATGTCGAGCGGACATGGGGACTTCTAAGCTACTTCTTAAGTAGATTTCGAGAAAAATATTTCAGTGGAAAAATTCATGCGGGAAAGAAAGGGGAGGGGGAGGGAGGGTTGTTATAATAGCCGAGACGGCGCCAGAGAGTCGCGGCACCCTGGTCTTTAGAAAGCCTTAATATTCCTTCATCCATTTGTGTCAGTGACACAAAAAGGACTGCCAACCTACCAACGCGCGTCCGCCTTCGCAACACCTGAGGTAATATTCACACTTCCACATGAAAAATCAGCTTCAGCTCACACAAATTGCGTTTCCCACACCTGCTTACGACAGTCAACAAGTTATTAGAAACGGATTTGTCAAAGATATAATAAATGGACTGCATCCATTTTCCAACAACACTTGTGACAGTCGTAACTTGAGCATTGTTGTACGACCCTCTGATAGTCTCATCTTCCTGGTCAAAACAATAACCACTGTTTACTTTCATTTCAATAAAGCTAAGAACTTCGTCTTTTCAAATTTTGTTTATAACTTTGAGTTTACAAAACACTGATGCTTAAATCAATAAAACTTGCTGGAATGCTAAACTACCTGAATCTTCTCCTAATAATTTGACTAGGAAGAGGATATTTCAGTACATTCCTGAAAAAAGATAGGCAGCATAAGATCACGGCAATACCTTCAGATGACCAGTTAGTATTCCTTGTACCACTTGCTGTTGGCAGCAAGAAAAAGAGCCATAAATCACTTTTTGATCAGGTTTCAATTTCAGTACTCAGCACTACATAGAGAGAGACGATCCTGTGAGACTGCATTCTTTGCCTAAGGTCTTTTATTTCTGTTTCTGTAACTTCTTACTGTGAGCGTAAGCAAGCATTGTCGCATTCACAGCAGTGTTTGTTTTCATAGTGAACGTTTTGCTTGGTAGTAACTTATTCATTAGTTGGTAATACTAACTCATTTCCCCGTAAAATATCTGCTACGTCTTTACGGTAGATTCGTTTTTGTGCCCGAATATTTCTCTCATTATTAGGCTCATATCTACGCCATAAATTGGCACCGGAGGATGGTAGATTCAGAATAATCAGCAGCAGTCTTCATCTTGCGTTTATAAGGAAAACTGAACAGCTCATTTTTCAGATCCAAAGCGTATAGAGTAGACACTAGCATTTTCAACTGAGAACGAATGTGCACGTTTACATGAATTTGTCAATCTTCGCTTGATCTCATTGTTTTAGTGAATATAAAACTTAGCTCCTAGCTTATTTATCTGTACGCTGTGGTTGGATTCCGTAGAAATGTTGGAACACGTGAGGCAATACTGACCCTACGACTTATCTTAGAAGAAAAATTAAGGAAAGGCAAACCTACGTTTCTAGCATTTGTAGACTTAGAGAAAGCTTTTGACAATGTTGACTGGAATACTCTCTTTCAAATTCTGAAGGTGGCAGGGGTAAAATACAGGGAGCGAAAGGCTATTTACAATTTGTACAGAAAGCAGATGGCAGTTATAAGAGTCGAGGGACATGAAAGGGTAGCAGTGGTTGGGAAGGGAGTGAGACAGAGTTGTAGCCTCTCCCCGATGTTATTCAATCTGTATATTGAGCAAGCAGTAAAGGAAACAAAAGAAAAGTTCGGAGTAAGTATTAAAATCCATGGAGAAGAAATAAAAACTTTGAGGTTCGCCGATGACATTGTAATTCTGTCAGAGACAGCAAAGGACTTGGAAGAGCAGTTGAACGGAATGGGCAGTGCCTTGAAAGGAGGGTATAAGATGAACATCAACAAAAGCAAAACGAGGACAATGGAATGTAGTCGAATGAAGTCGGGTGATGCTGAGGGAATTAGATTAGGAAATGAGACACTTAAAGTAGTAAAGGTGTTTTGCTATTTGGGGAGCAAAATAACTGATGATGGTCGAAGTAGAGAGGATATAAAATATAGACTGGCAATGGCAGGGAAAGCGTTTCTGAAGAAGAGAAATTTGTTAACATCGAGTATTGATTTAAGTGTCAGGAAGTCGTTTCTGAAAGTATTTGTATTGAGTGTGGCCATCGATGGAAATGATACATGGACGATAAATAGTTTAGACAAGAAGAGAATAGAAGCTTTCGAAACGTGGTGCTACAGAAGAATGCTTAAGATTAGATGGGTAGATCACATAGCTAATGAGTAGGTATTGAATAGAACTGGGGAGAAGAGGAGTTTGTGGCACAACTTGATTAGAAGAAGTGATTAGTTGGTAGGGCATATTCCGAGGCATCAAAGGATCACTGCAGTGGGTACTGGGAGATGAAGAAGCTTGCACAGGATAGAGTAGCACGAAGAGTTGCATCAAACCAGTCTCAGGAGTGAATACCACAACAACAGCAACTACAACAACATGCTGTGGTTAGTACAACTAGCGTCCGCACAGCAAAACATTAGTTTTCATTTAAAATTGACTCTAAATATCCCTTAAGAAGCTGCTAATTACGTCATAACACTGTATTCAATTGCCAATCTGTAATAAAAATTCACGCTGCCGTAAACGCCATTACAACACAACGCGTTATGGCACTTGCCGGCTACTGAGCACTGATTGGTTTCGCTCTTACGTCAGCGGCGCGGCTTGCTACTGCGCATACATCTAGCGATCTTTACTGTATATTCCAGCGTCCGTGGTCAACACGAAATGTACTGACATGTCCGTTAATAAGTAGGGAGTCAAAGCTCAGCGTAGTTCTCGCGTGGTATCGATAATGGAAAAAACATATTATATGCCTGGGTTAATTTTGACCGCAATGTGACTGTAGCAACTTAATGACGCTAATATGTAAAATATTTCCACAAAAATAATAATGATTTATTGAGAGACGCATGCACAATGTTGAAATTATTACTCCGTAATTGCTTGTTTTATTTACCTGTAAGTTGTAATTATGTACCAATCAATATCATCACCCACTCCGAATAAAATGTAATACAAACTTCATCAAAACACAATTTCTAACCGTTAATATGTCATAATAATGCATGTGTGTGTGAACCTACGAATTGTTTACAACACTGACATGAAACTATGAGTTTAGAAAGTGCAATGTTGGCAAGTTTTTATTTCCGTAATAAAGTTGAAATATGACATTGAAAATCACATACTGTATGCCTCAGGTATTTTTGACCCTGCAGCGGGGTCAAATAACTCGAGCAGCCTTTGCCAGATTTGCAGCAAAGTAATAACGATAATGAATCAATTATTGGAAATGACAGTGACGCTGATGCAAATGTGATAGAGGAAGGTATGCGGATCGGAGATGAAGTGGATATAAGTGAATGTGAAGAAGATGATTATGGTATTCAGAAAAATACTATGCCTACTCCTGTACCCGGAAGTGGACATATAACATAGCACCACCTGACGCGCGCAAGTAGGTTTCAAAGAATGTAATACATGAAACTGCACTTATTCTACGTCACCTTAGACCAGAATTACGGACTAGGGCTACTTGTCTCAGAATTTTTGGCACATGATGAGTGTAATTCCTGCCCAAGGTCAAAGGACAGGAAGGTGGATACACGATGTGTTGAGTGTCAGAAATTTGTGTGTGAAGAACACTCCAGAGTAAGAGTGATGTGTAATTAATGTTCATCATATTACTTGGAGAGTGAGTAGAAGCTAATTTTTAATACAATTCATAGTAAGTGATATTACACATCTTATTAATGAATGACAGTATTATTACATACTGTGTGGTATATGAATATTTGAGTTAATTAATTATTACTCCGTAATTGCTTGCATTACGTGTAAGTTTGAATTATGTATCAGTTATGTTTGAAATAAGGAAACATATATATTTTTAACTTTGTTTGGTTTCAAAAACTATTTTAACTCAAGCTCTTTCCGTGAAGATGTGTATGTTTAGGTAGCAAAGGATCGAGCTCTGCTATTACCTGTAGCTACATCTCATAATTTCCGAGATGTGTTGACGAAAACGCACACTAGTAACCTCTGAAGGATAGGCTTCTTGTGTAAAAGTCTTTGACCACAGCAATAAATCATTTCAGCACGTACCACCAATATATTTTACTTCTGTCTGAAGCTTTGACGTTAGTTTCTTATCTATTCTTCAGCTTTTGAAGTTAACACACCTTTCCTAAGTTCTGCTATATTTTCATGGAGAATTAATAGGGACTGGCCGTTTTTCTAGTCATTAGATCGTCGCAAAAAAATAAAATTGTTGTTCAACAAACTGTAATATAACCATAAACATTTTATCCAGTTATAATAATAATAAATATATAATAAGGCCATAATGATCCTATCTGGAGGATGAGAAGTCTAAATCTACATTAAAAGCGTTTCTTTGTGACTAAGCGAGCCTTGGGGTCTAAAAAGCCACCAGACACCAAGCGGGCGCTATAAAACTCTTATGTGCATTGTATCACATATGTCTGCTGCCAAATTTCGCACTCTAACAGCTATTGTAAGTGTTCAACAGGCAAAATTTAATCTCATGTTCATTAAAACTAATAACTGCCATATTTTAACGTGAGTGGCTTTAAACCCATTTCAAAAACGAGAGAAAGAGAGAGAGAGAACAATTTCATGGGTTTTGAGGGGTGGTGGTGGTGAGGAAGAGACGGTGGGACACCCCCGTCTCTCTTCGTGCTCCTGCTGTTTTTTAAAACATTTTATTCACAACTCTTGGAAAGGGATTGCGAACTTAAGCACAATGAATGCATATGAATAACATTGACAACTATCAGCTCAAATTTCATGAACGGTCTGGCCAAGTGTTACATAGCCATATTCCAGCTCTAGTTCAAATATAGAAACATCACAGTGTAATAATGTGGAGTGTAGAAACGTGATGAACAGTATTGAAAATAGTGCAGCGTGTGGCTTATCTGAGTCATGCGTTTTCGTGGCTAGAAATAATTATAATAGTGCGGAAACAGTAACTTAAGTTAACCCAAATGATGCATATGAAGCGAATGATGATACGGATTCAGATTCTGACGATAGCTGGATAACACGTAAATGAATTCCTTCACAGCCATGTCGCTAAAACGAGTTATGTGACACAGAAATTAATTTATGATTTGAGAAATTCATGCGGGCTTATAGTGACTTAAATAACGGTTTGTTTTTCAGGACCAAGAGGAATAGCGAGAAACAACAAAGGCAATTTTAGTGTACTCTCAATGCAGGGATATGGTATTTTGTGTTCCATGTATATTGTTTCATGGAACATCACAGTTTACTAACGATCTAATGACTAGTAAAACGGCCAGTCCCTATTAATTGCCCATGAAAATACACCAGAACTTAGGAAATGTGTGTTAACTTCAAAAGCTGAAGAACAGATAAGAAAGTAACGTCAAAGCTTCAGACAGTAGTAAAATGTATTGGTGGTACGTGCTGAAACGATTTATTGCTGCGGTCAAAGACTTTACACACGAAGCCTCTCCTTCAGGGGTTACTAGTGTGCGTTTTCGTCAACACGTCTCGGAAATTATGAGATGGGGCTACGGGTAATAGCAGAGCTCGATCCTTTCTTACCTAAACATACACACATTTACGGAAAGAAAGCAAAAGGGAAGCACATCAAATCTTTCTTTTCAAACGTGTGAAGAGTTTATACCAGTTCTGGAACAAAGGATGATGAAATATATTGGAAGTAAAGTGGAGGGAAGTAAATATTTTTCTCACCGTATTAAAATTCACCCCGATATTACACATGTGGATCAACTGACTTTTGTTTCAAGGTATTTATCATAAGATGGATTTCCTGCTGAAAGATTGATTTGCTTGCCCCCAATTTCAGGGCACATATCAGATGAATGAACTGATTAATTAATAGATGTACTAAGTAAATAAAATTTGGACATCCACTTATGCAGGGGTCAGTAATAAGACAATGCAAACAATATGCTCGCTAACTCATCTGATCTCCAAGCTAGAATTAAACAAATCAACCAGCCCGCTCGCTGTGTGTATTCTGTGCGCAGCTCACTCCCTTAACTCAGCAGGATAGTGTGCAGCAGGGTGTTGTCCTCAGCTGGCTTCATTTTTCCATTTTTTATAACAAATTTAGAAAGTTTTTGTGCTTCAACGAGCCGTTGGAATATTTTGCAGTCAGAATTAAATTGTTCCGTCTCCGTGAAACGACCTTCAGAAACACGCTAGTCGGAGCGTCACGATTACTGTTAAAGACACAATGTTAACTAGATGTAAATAATATCAGGTTTGGAGTTGTACCAGATCTCAAAAGGTTTCACTAAGGTGAAATGAATGCTAAACAGCCTGCGGAGGCTGGAAACTGCTTTAGTGACAACTTTTTGGTCTGCGATATTAAAGGGATAAACTTTTGGAAAGTGTTGACACCAGTATTGGAACTGCAATAATATTGGACAATTCGTTACTTGCAGCAGTTCGAGAGAATCGTTCTATGTACGACACTTATGAAAACGCTGTCACTGTTAAAAGTAAGATAAATATGTACAAAACAGGTAAAAGCCGGAAAAAGTCCAGAGAACTGACAGTGGACGAAACAGCCGATCTTGATACTACTTTCGAGGGAAAGGAAGATTTGCGGGTAGTATATTTCTGATTATTATCGGTAGATTTATGTTTGAATTGGAGAAAAGATAAAAAAAAATGTTGGAAGAACTTCTTATCAATTTTGATTTCTGAAGTGCCATGGACATTGGCGTTGGTGGGGAGGTTCACCGTTATAGATAGCCGTACCGTAGGTGCAACCGGAACGGAGGGGTATCTATTGAGTGACCAGACAAACGTGTGTTTCCTGAAGAGGGGTAACAATGTTTTCAGTAGTTGGAGGGCCAACAGTCTGCATGATTGACTGATCTGGCCTTATAACATCAACCAAAACAGCCTTGCTGTGCTGGTACTGCCAACGGCTGAAAGCAAGGGGAAACTACAGCCGTAATTTTTCCCGAGGGCTTGCAGGGTTAAATGTGTGTGAAATCTTATGGGACTTAACTGCTAAGGTCATCAGTCCCTAAGCTTACACACTACTTAACCTAAATTATCCTAAGGACAAACACACACACCCATGCCCGAAGGAGGACTCGAACCTCCGCCGGGACCAGCCGCACAACCCATGACTGTAGCGCCTTAGACCGCTCGGCTAATCCTGCGCGCCTCATGCGGGGTTAAATGATGATGGCATCCTCTTGGGAAAAATTTTCTGGAGGTAAAATAGTCCCCCATTCGGATCTCCGGGCTTGGACTACTCAGGAGGGTGTCGTTATCAGCGGAAACAAAACTGGCGTTCTACGGATCGGAGTGTGGAACGTCAGGTCCCTTAATCGGGCAGATAGGTTAAAAAATTTAAAAAAGGGAGATGAATAGGTTAATCTCAGATATATTGGCAATTTGTGAAGTTCGGTGGCAGGAGGAACAGGACGTCTGGTCAGGTGGATAAAGGGTTATAAACACAAAATCAAATAGGGGTAATGCAGGAGTAGGTTTATTGATGAATAAAAGAACAGAACGCGAATAAGCTACTAAAAACAGCTAGGTGAAAGCATAATTGTAGCCAAGATAAACATGACACCCACACCCACCACATTAGTAAAAGTTTATATGCCAACTAGCTCCCCAGATGATGAAGAGATTGAAGAAATGTATGTGAGATACAAGAAAGTATTCAGATAGTTAAGGAAGATGAAATAGTAATGGGGTAATGGAATGCGATTATAGGAAAAGGAATAGAAGGAGAAGTATTGGGTGAATATGGACTGGGGGTAAGAAACGAAAGAGGAAGCCGCCTGGTAGAATTTTGCACAGAGCATAACTTAAGCATAGCTAACACCTGGTTTAAGAAGCATGACAAAATGTTGGGTAAGTGGAAGAGTCCTGGAGACACTGGAAGGTTTAAGATAGATTATATAATGATAAGATAGAGATTAAGGAACCAGGTTTTAAATTGTAAGACATTGGCACCGACAGATGTGGACATTGACCACAATTTATTGGTTATGAACTGTAGATTAAAACTGAAGAAACTGCAGAAAAGTAGGAATTTAAGGAGATGAGACCCGGATTCAATGAAGGAACTAGAGATTTTAGTGAGTTTCAGAGACAGAATTAGGGAACGGTTGGCAAGAACAGGGGAAAGAAATACAATAGAAGAATAATGGGTAGCTGTGAGAGATGAAATAATGAAGGAAGCAGAGGATGAAGTAGGTGAAAAGACGAGGGTTTGTAGAAATCCTTGGGTAACACAAGAGATACTTAATTTAACTGATAAAAGGAGAAAACATAAAAATGCACTAAATGAAGCAGGCGAAAGGGAATACGAACGTCTAAAAAATGAGATCGACATTAAGGGCAAAATGGCTAAGCAGGAATGGCTAGAGGACAAACGTAAGGACGCACAAGCGTGTATCATTAGGAGTAAGATAGATGCTGCCCACAGGAAAATTAAAGGAAGTATTGGGGAAGAGAGAACCACCTGTATGAATATCAAGAGCTCAGATGAAAAACTAGTTCTAGGCAAAGACGGGAAAGCAGAAAGGTGCAAGGATTGGTTGTGTGAGGAAGGAGACCAGACAGCGAGGTCATCAGTCTTATCGGATTAAGGAAGGACGGGGAAGGAAGTCGGCCGTGCCCTTTCACAGGAACCATCCCGGCATTTGCCTGAAGCGATTTAGGGAAATCACGGAAAACCTAAATCAGAATTGCCGGACGCGGGATTGAACCGTCGTCCTCCCGAATGCGAGTCCAGTAAAGGTGCAAGAAGTACAGAGAGGGTCCACACAAGGGAGATATACTTGATGGCAATATTATGGAAATGGAAGTGGACGTAGATGAAAATGAGATGTGAGATATGATACTGAGGGAAGAATTTGACAGAGCACTGAAAGACCGAAGTCGAAACATTTCCGCGGGAGTGGACAACATTCCGTTAGAACTACTTATAGACTTCAGTGACCCAGCCATAACAAAGTTGTTCCAGCACGTTAGCAATGTATATGAGACAGGCGAAATGACCTCAGATTTCAAGAACCATGTAATAATTCCAATTCCAAAGAAAGTAGGTGCTGACAGCTGTGAAAATTGTTGAACTATCAGTTCAGTAACAGAAGCCGACCTCGGTGAAGGTCAGTTTGGATACTGGAGAAATTTAGGAACACGTGAGGGAATACTGACCCTACGACTTCTCATAGAATATGGGTTAAGGAAAGACAAACTTAAGTTCATAGCATTTGTAGACTTAGAGAAAGCTTTTTACAGTGTTGTCTGGAATGCTCTCTTTCTAATTCTAAAGATGTCATGCGTAAAATACAGGGAGTGAAAGGCTATTTACAATTTGTACAGAAACCAGATGGCAGTTAAAAGAGTCGAGGGACACGTAAGGGAAGCAGTGGTCGAGAAGGGAGTGAGACAGGGTTGTTGCCTAGCCCAGATGTCATTCAATCTGTATACTGAGCAAGCAGTAAAAACAAAACAAAAAAAATTTGGAGTAGGAATTAAAGCCTAGAGAGAAGAAACAAAAACTTTGTGGTTTGCCGATGACATTATAATTCTGTCAGAGACAGCTAAGGGTTTGGAAGAGCAATTGAACGCAATGGATAGTGTCTTGAAAGGAGAATGTAAGATGAACATCACCAAAAGCAAAACGATGATAACGGAATGTAGTCGAATTAAATCAGATGACTGTGAGAGAATTATATTATGAACTGAGACAAAGCAGTAAATGAGTTCGCCTATTTGGGCAACAAAATAACTCATGATGGGAAAAGTAGAGATAATATAAAATGTAGACTGGCAATGGCAAGTAAAGTGTTCTGAAGATAGAGAAATTTGGTAACAACCGGTATAGATATAAATGTGAGGAAGTCTTTTCTAAAAGAATTTGCATGGAGTGTAGCCATGTATGGAAGTGAAACATGGACGAGAAACAGTTTAGACAAGAAGAGAATCGCATCTTTTGAAATGTGGTGCTGCAGAAGAATGCTGAAGGTTAGATGGTTGGATCACGTAACTGTTGAGGAGGTACTGAATAGAACTCAGAAGAAGAGGAATTTGTGGCACAACCTGACTAGAAGAAGGAATCGTTTGGTAGGACACATTCTGAGGCATCAACGGATCACCAGTTTAGTGTTGGAGGGAAGCGTTGGGGTGAAAAACCGTAGAGGGAGACTAGGAGGTGAATATAGTAAGCAGATTCGAAAGGATGTAGGCTGCAGTAGCTACTCGGAGATGAAGGGGCTTGCACAGAATAAAGTAACACGGAGAGCTACATCAAATCACTCTTTGAACTGAAGACCCCAACAACAAGTCATTTTCCTGGAGAACTTTGAACTATTGAAATGTGCTAGAAAACTCCAACAACATTACAAAGACGATTTTGAAGAATTTTTGAGTGATGAGGTTATTCATTTTAAGGCATATGTGAAGAGCAAGGACATAGAAATCTCCTCCTGAAGTACTTTGTTCAGAGTTACGGAATGCGACGTGAAAACCACGTTCGAGAATTGTTTCCTAATTTGGAGGTTGCATTACGAATATTTTTGTGAACCGCTGTACACAATATTACTGATTGTTCGTCCGATATCTCAAGAATTATGTGTGATGATCCGCGGCACAGGATCGAGGCAGCTGTCTTGCCTTTCTCTCCATGATTTCTGACGTAACACTGCAACTAGGCTATGAACATAGGATCGTCAAACTTGCTATAGAGAAAGCACGCGGTAAAAAGCTTCGCCTGATTTGAGTGCGATGAATTCAATATGCACGTATTTATTATTATTATTATTATTATTATTATTATTAGCAGCAGCACCAGATACAGTATCTAGTTACGTACAGGTGAAAACTACTTAGTGTACATCTATGACGAAAAGAGGGGTAGAAGTATGTATATCTGTCTAGCGGCATCAAATAGCTAAACTCCCCCTTAGTAATTTGCTACTATCTATATTGGAATGCCGTCAGTGAGATATTTCTGCTCATCTGTCTAGTGATAGACGTGAAGTTTTCCTGCTCGTCTGAGATGATCTTAGTCTGTCAGAAGATTATCACTGGATCTGTGGTATGGCACATGTTCCGCTGGATCAAAGGAAGATGAATATATGTAATGCGTCTTCAATTCAAGCGATGAGATTATAACAAAAACTTTCTTCTTCATAATATCCATTCCAAAATAATAAGAACATAAACGGGGCCAATTCTTTTCAAGATACCCAAACGGGTCCAGTGAGTAATTATGCACGCTAAAGCGGTCGGAAAAAAAAAATATGGACACACTACTAGGCATGCGTGCTTGAAAAATATACATTTGTAACCAAGCCCGCTAGTTATGCTGTCGTAGTTGACCACGAAGGTTTGTCCGCTTACTGGATTCGGCTGTTAACTGCTAGATGCATATTGTTATAAAATACGAGTGAGATCTGCGGGTGTCAGTGACCGCAATTTGACGATTATCAGTCTAAAGTCTCCACTTCAATTTTACAACCCAGACTTATTTTTTATCAAAGAAAAATACTTCTTTAGGAGACAAGTATTTTATAATAATAAGAGGAAGAGAGTGCCTTGAGGTAGTTAGTACACCAGTTCCCACCTGACTTTTCTCAAAGATGATTCAAGAGTTGGATTTAACAGAATCTTATAACACATAAGAAATGATCATACTTGTTAGTGGAGAATGATCCACGAACCTAATTTCTAGAAAGTACACTTATTTTCAGTGTTGACAATATTTTGCTATCTAAAAATAACCGTTTCCAGGCAGTGTCTTCTATTTTTCAGGTACATTAAGAAACATAAAAGTAAATGACAATTGGGATCTAATTCCATGGCTACGATGCTACAGAGATATTTTTTTTTTAATTTACAATACAAATATTATGTGACATACCATTCTCATGGATATAGAATAACCAGTCTTGTGGAAGAACTATCAGTGTCGCTGCCATTTACTAATGCCAAACGCATACTGATATGCTGTTTTTATATATTAAAGTTTAAAATGTTTGAATGATTTGAAAAGTTTGTTGTGTCACCGAATTCTCTGTGAACGTATTGACGGAAATGAAAAACACTATCTTGAAATAATTTATACATAAAATTTATACATATACTCCCTTCCATTAAAGGAAATGAATAACAATTTTTTAAGACATGCCCTCACTTCTTTCCCATTAAGTCTCGCAATACCGATGTGGGGTAGGGGGTTGGAGGGGGGTGAAGGGCCCACCTTTTTTTAAAAAAGGTTAGTTACTATTTAAAAATTGTGAAAAAATATGAAGTGTTTTTAATTAATTCTTCTACCAGATTCCATAAAATGTTATAAATTTTTCAGTTAAACTCAATCCAAAAATTTAAGTCTTAGTGGTAGATTTCAGTTTCCACAATGGACGGCACATTCAGTATTTTCGGGTTCAGGATCTTATAGCTCTTTGAAAAGTATGCTGCGAGTAAAAGACAATAGTTAACGAAATTTGCGTTTTCTAAACGTTTTTTGTGGTGGTCAGGAAGTACCCACAGGTTGGAAGTACATGTTATTGAAAACGTCTTGATATTGTCATTTTAGGTACTAATAACCGCTTCAGCTGCATTTAGTCCTTTATTATTGGATCATTACCGGTTTCGTTGCATTAAAAACCGCATCTTCGGTTGAACATATGGCTAAAACATTAGAGCGTAAAAGCTTGGAACGTTTTTACCCAACATTCGCTGTTCGTCAGAACGAAACACCGCTAAAGGGTGGCACGCCATAGAATGAAACAGCCTGACTTCAATATAGTGGATGTCATACAGAACACGCGGCCGTGTCCCCTGGATACGATTCCTTATAAGTAGGAGAAGTGGGGCCCGTTCACTATATTGGAATCCGGCTGTTTTATTTTATGACATACCGCCTTTTAGCGGTGTTTCGTACTGACGGACAACGAATGTTGGGTAAAAAGGTTCCGAGCTTTTCCTCTCTAATGTTTTAGTCCTATGTTCACCTGAAGATGTGGCTTTCAGTACCACGAAAGCGGTAGTGATCCAGTAATAAATGACTAAATACAGCTGAAGAGGTTAGTAATGCCCAAGATGATTACTCATAGGTATGGTAGCCCTACCTATGATGTTTTCTGCCGTCTTGTATTGACAATACTGATCTGAAAGATATTTTCAAGTTCTGGACAGAACGTACACATCACTACCTCTTTAAAGAATATGTCGTTAGTACGTATAAGCCAACAACAGTTAATGAAGTATTTTGAACTTTTTTGGGGTGGGTACAAAGTACCGCCCCCGTCCCTCCCTTGCTAATGCACATTACGGTAAACGCGTTGGTATTGCTAGAGTTAAACCACTGTCGAGGGAACTGTGTAAATGCGAGGACGAAAGTAGTGCCACGTTGAGAGGTCCTCCGTTGTTTCCATCTCGACGTTGCCAGTGCGCCGTCACAGCAGACAGTTGTTAAAGCGTGCCGTCTAAGTTTAACACGGCGGGCTGGTACAATGTGTAGTTCCATCTTTGCACAGAGAAAATGTCACTCTTGTTATGGCGCGTAGAGCCATAGGTCGTAGTGTATCAACCCTCACTACGCCGTTTGTATTTAAGGCCAATGTCCCATTCCGGAAACTTCTTCACTGATGTGTGAATATTTCTCCAATCGCGATTTCAGTTCAGTGCACGTGTTGTACTGCCAATGAGGAAAAAACCGGACGAGTGCTACAACGACTAACGCTCTGAGAGTTCCGTACATTATGTATAAACAGAGCGTAACTGAATTCCCATTACTGACTTTGATGTCAGGTTCCTTGTCCCAAAACATGAATGAAATGTCTAGCAAGCACGGTCTCTAAAATGCGTACCTTAAGAGCTGACAATTTCCGGATGTGTCCCATGAGGTTTATCAGCTCAATGTACCTATAGTGTTCATATTTTACCCTGGACCGTTCGAGATTCATCCCTAAATCCAAACCGTAAGGATTCCTATAACTAAACAATGTCTGTATTTACTTTCTGTGATATATGTCTTTTTAGTATAGTGTTTTTAAATGTGTTGGAAGTCCTGACCCGCCGATGATGTTATGTTTAGTAAAGAGCCAAAGCTTCCTACGTGCGCATTACATTCTCGGTTCCGTGCAAAATATGACACCTGCGGATATCATCGAAACATAGGTGATAACTTCTACAGTATAATTAACGTAAAAGGAACCAATTTGTATGAAACTGCTAACATTATTTACTGACTGGTTGTCACAGCACCGAGATTGTAGCTTTTAGTTTCAAATATTTAATAAATTAACAGTATTCAGTCGCCAAGTGTTTATCACATAACTATGTTCGAAGCATTTTAGAGACAAAACTCTGTTATCAAGTATTAGAGCAGCGTTTTGTAGCCGCCGTGATGAGATAAATAGGTGTGTCGCGAGTACATGTCAGGTGTGTCAAGAGATTTTTAATGTCTTCTAATCCTATGCAGGTAAAATTTCTAGAACATAAAAAAATTGTCGCACAATCATTTCCTGTAGTAGCCCAGTTTGCAAGAAGTCGCCAATTATTATACGTAATTATAAACACAACAATAAAAAACGTATAGTATGTACTTTATGTGTTTGCCGTTTTTGCATCTAGGAACAAAAATTACTTTTAGAGGTGTCGCGAAATTTTGAAACTTATTTTGGTGTGCTCCAAAGGCAAAAAAGGGTGAGAAACGCAAAACTCGAGTGAGGCTTTTAGTGGAACATCTGCTTAAATTTTTCATTTCTTTCGACCATTGCGTATTTTCCGTCCGTATATCCACATTCGTTCTTGCATTTGATCTTTAGCAGCACTTTTACAAAATGGCTTGTTCATAAAGTGCGTATTGGATGTGGTACGTAGTGTAAAGTGACGAATCGCGATTTTGTCTCATTTCAAATGATGCAATATGCATCTAATGAGGCTTTACTAATTAAGCTTTATCCTATGAGGCTTTACTAATGAGGCTTTATCCTGCAATGTAAATGGTTCACGCCAGATGTGATTCTGCAAGTTTTTCAGGTGCTTTTGTAAAAATAGACTTACAGTGTTGGCGGCTTTTGCGTCGCATGCTGCAGTTTGTAACTGTTTCCATGGTGAATAATGGGAACGTGGGGAACCAGTGAAGAGGTGGTATTCGATAGAAGTCGTCATGATATGGAGCGCATGAAATTACGTGGTGGCATAATGGAATATAGTGTTTAGAATGTTGTCATATAAAACAGAATATTTTGTAAGACCTCAACTTTACTCTTAGGTTCTTGCGCAACAATCAGCTTGGAAATAGGGGCGTTTCGAAAATACCTCACATAGTTTCGAAACGATCATTGGGCTACACTACAGATCAGTCCGTCCGTAACCTCCAGTCACAATTATCGTCTTTGTTAACTCACAACTAAGCCATAGCATTTGAAAACTATGCGAACTATGATGGAGGTGAACAGCGATCACGCGCGCTTCTCTCCACAGTAGACCACAAAGGCTAAATACGAATTGCTATCTGGTGACTGCGGTGCCCAAGGGAGATACGAAAATTCACCCTCGTCCTCATAAAAGCAGTCCTGGACAACGCGAGCTGTAGGAACACGTCTACGAACACACCATCTCAACTGGTAACAAACATTGTACCATGGGATGGATATGGATCTGATCAGCCAAAATGCCCACATAACCTTGGCGGTAATGCGACCTTGCAGAGTACTCATGGGGCCCGTGGAATATCACGATATGGCTGCCCAAATCTTCAGCCCCTCCCCCCCCCCCCCCCCACCTCCGGCGCCATCCCCCCCACCCAACCCTTCCCTCCTTTCCTCTGGAGACATAAGCTCACTAATAGAGTCATCAGAAGATCAAAACAAACTGCAAAACGATTTAGAAAAAAATATCTGAATGGTGCGAAAAGTGGCAGTTGACCCTAAATAACGAAAAATGTGAGGTCATTCACATGAGTGCTAAAAGGAACTCGTTAAGCTTCGGCTACACGATAAATCAGTCTAATCTAAAAGCCGTAAATTCAACTAAATACCTAGGGATTACAATTACGAACAACTTAAATTGGAAAGAACACACAGAAAATGTTGTGGGGAAGGCTAACCAAAGACTGCGTTTTATTGGCAGGACACTGAAAATGTAACAGACCTACTAAGGAGACTGCCGACACTACGCTTGTCCGTCCTCTTTTAGAATACTGCTGCGCGGTGTGGGATCCTTACCAGATAGGGCTGACGGAGTACATCGAAAAAGTTCAAAGAAAGGCAGCACGTTACGTATTATCACGAAATATGGGATAGAGTGTCACAGAAATGATACAGGATTTGGGCTGGAAATCATTAAAAGATAGGTATTTTTCGTTGCGACGGAATCTTCTCACGAAATTCCAATCACCGACTTTCTCCTCCGAATGCGAAAATATTTTGTTGACACCGACCTACACAGGGAGGAACGATCAGCACGATACAATAAGGCAAATCAGAACTCGTACGGAATGATATAGGTGTTCATTTTTTCCGCGCGCTATAGGAGATTGGAATAATAGAGAATTGTGAAGGTGGTTCGATGAACCCTCTACCAGGCACTTAAATGTGGTTTGGAGAGTATCCATGTAGATGTAGATGTAGATGTCAACTTTGTATATTCAGATAGAATCACTTCCACAATTTTTATAGCATATTCGGAGTCTACTGTTTACTCATATCATTATCTTCCATTCCTGGTAGATATCACAGTAATCGACAAATACCAACTATGCCTGTTTCTACAGTTAAGAGCCGAAGCATTTGATTCTACCTACTATTTACAATCGAAACCATTGTGCTCTAACGGTTGGTATTTACGTTCGAAATTTAATTTAGTGTTGCAAATTTGAATCTAAAGCACAATTTGGATAGCCATTTCAAAGTGTATTTAGAAAATACGTTTAGCATGACTCAGGAACAACAACTTGGATGTAATAGTTTTCTGTTCCCATCAGGATGCTTGATACTTTTATGATATCTTAACCCACCTTGCCTCTCACCATTGGGGTGTCTGATTTCGGTATGTCTCCTTTTCTCTCACCACTGGGGTGCACTATTTCGGTGAGTTTTCAAGGCAGGTGCATCTATCACCATAACTTTATGCACTTTTACCTTATTACAATGGCTGCGGTTCGTACTCTCCCGGTAGCCGCATAGAGGGCAGAGCGAGACTTACGACGGTTGTATGGAAACACACACCGAAATCAGTCTCAGATGGCTGAGTACGAGAACTGCCACCGAAGTCAAGCATTTCGATGGTTTGCGAACCCACCACAATCAATCCCGTAAGGAACAAAAAACTACGTTAACATACAAGTAGCTTATTTATCAGAAATATCAATGTGTAGCAATATTATTTGTACTGTACATTGGCAGCACTCAAGTAACGTTTGAACGTCAGTATCAACCGTTAGAACACTAAACTTTACATTTACATTAAATGAAATGTAAAATCAAATGTGTCGGTTCTTCACCGCAAATATGCACACACTTGGGATTTGTTGATTGAACCACAGGAATAGGAGACAATGGTTTGAGTAAATCGTACGAATTTTTTCGAGTAGAATCCGAATATGCAATAAAATAGGGGGTACCGACTTGAATATACCAAGTTGAACCCGCCTACACACGAAGGATAGTTATGAGGTGGCGAGTTGAAGGACAGACAGTTGATCCGTCTACTAATATTAGCTTTTCACCTAGAACATTTTGTTTTGTACGATTCAACGTTTTCAAGATAGTTTAGTTGTCTCAATTTAAAATAAACACCCTGTATTTATTACTGCTTTTACAGCTACAGCTGTTATACGTGGTCACCAAACCCCCATCAGCATGAGTTAGTATTCACTACAGTAAAATGTGTGAGGAGTTTTGAGGAATATCGTAAACAGCCTCCACAACGTTTCTAGCCTTAATCGATGGCGTGCGACGGAACGGAAGCTGCGCGCAGTCTCATTCCTGTGTCCCCGCTACTGAGTTCTTCACTTCCACCTGCCATCTGTATGCTGCATCGTTGCTAATGTGTGTAACTAACTAAAATCACTATATTTGCTACACATTTTCATCATCCTGTGCAATGCGGGAATTATAGCTAGATGACTTATCACTTGTTCCATTTGTATATTTTTCCGTCTGGTCTGCGTTTTGGACAGGCTTATTTTATCCCTCTTTATCATTTGACTGTATATACGCAAATATTTGCAATGGTCCCTACACTAGAAGACAAGAAGGCTTACATAATAGCGTAACAAGGTTTGTACTTTCGACTTAAATTAAAAATACGGACACACAATCAATGCAAGGCTTGCGAGTATGCTTGCAGTAATTGGTACTCTTACCCAGACAGCGGTTTTCAGTCTTCAGTAGACTTTTGGACAGAAAAAGACGACGACGTCATAACGCGAGTGAAATCGACCATTGCAGAGCGCGATCGCGAAACGCGATCCATACCGTTTTTTTTTCGTAATACAAAAACGAAGACGCGTTTATAAGACAGTACAATGAAAAACTGAACACTGGCATTGTCACGAATCCAGAAGGAAAGAAGAGGATAAGCAAGCCAAGACTGATAATATTAGTTAGTGACTGAGGACCAGGTTTAGACAAACATTCCTGCTACACAAATTCGTTAGTAAAAGAAATGTATTCTCTGCACTAAGCAGTACATTCTGCAGTTCGCAGCGGCTGTAACCATGCAAAACATAATTAACAGTCTTAGAAGGAAAATTGAAAGAAAGATCCATCTAAGACTGTCATTCACAGTTTGCATGATTGTAGCCGCTGCGAACTGCAGAGCAGTTTTGACTTTTAGCACTGGCGAATCCAAAGCAACATTCCGGAACTAGCATCATCATTCAAACACGCGCCAGCCTTTATAACGAGAAGGAACAAAACTAACGCTACAAATGCAGGCGCACCAAAAAAGTGCTGTTGCTGCAACTACGCGACCAGAGTGTCAGCTCCACTTACCAGAAAATGAGTGTTCTAAAGTACTGACGCTGCATCGCTGCCCGCCGCGGTGGTATGGCAGTGGGACTGCTGCGGACGAGGAATTCTGCAAGCTTTGTCATTTCCTTGGAAACCACGATTAGAAGACGACAATTGTCAGTGCTTGTACGTCAGCAAAGGCTCCTCCATCATGCCGTCGTACCTCAGTTGTTTTAGCACCCAAAAACAAAACAAAACAAAACATCATGTAGTCCGTCTCTGAAAGTTACACGCAGATTACTGTCGCTCATAGGCACACCGGATAAAAGAAATTCAGTCGCCTCTGAACTCCGTCTCCCTAACATCGTGAACGACATCTCTAGTCTCGGCAACGGCCACAATTCGGCGAGGAAGAGCGTTTACGAGTTTTTACCAGTGTGCTATGTACATCTGATGCAATTGATTCCACAAATGGACGATAACAACTCGTAGAGCTACCAAATTTCAGGGATGTTGATTGCTATGCTTTACCACCTGTTCCAAATACTCCAAGACATTTTCTGTGGGATTACGATAGGCTGATTCAGAGGGGCCAGTGGAAGTGTAATGGGTGCATGAAGTTCGAAAGACCAGGAACGTGTTCATGCTGCCCTGTGAACACGAGTGTGGCCATATTGGAAGACGGGAGCTATCCACAGGATCCCATATTCATCATGAAGGCGTAGAAGATAGGGCAATTGCTGGTCGTCGAGAATGTTGATATGAACATCCTGATTCACGTTCACGGGTACGTGACTAAATCTGTCCAAGTCGTGGTACGAAGAACCGTTAAAGTGCACATACAGTGTTGGCGGCTCTTGGAGAGAGGACATTAGTGTTTAACGTCCAGTCGACAACGAGATCATTAGTGACGGAGCACAAGCTCGGATTAGGGAAGGATGAAGAAGAAAAGTGGCCGTGCTCTTCCGAAGGAACCATCCTGGCGTTTGCCTTAAGCGATTTAGTGGAATGATGGAAAACCTAAACCAGCACCGGACGCAGGTTTGAACCTCATCCTCCCGAATGTGAGTACCATTGCGCTACCCCGCTTGGTGTCGGCGGTTCTTCTGTTGTGTGCTGCTGCTGCTTCTGTTACGGCATTTCTTTTCTGTTGGTCGTAGCCAATCGGGTGATAGTGTAGAATCGCCAAAGAAAATCGTTGAATCTTACGTTCTGTTTCGGCGAAAAATACGAATGACTTTTATTTTCGACATGGCTAATGCGAGGTTGATGATTATTGATCTGGCCATTATGGATAATAAAGTTGATGGATGATTTTCATATGTGTTTCTTGTATTACATGTTTCTCTCAAAACGTCAGAATTTCTCAGAATGCTGTTAGATATTCCAATGCCTTGGCTTGGTTGAGAGCAAAAAAACTACTTCGGAGAAAGAACAGAATAAGGTTGAATATTAAATACAAAAGGAACACCCAACACTGTATTTCATCAACATTATACATAAGAATTTGACTGCGAGAACGTATTGCAAAGTCTTACTGCGAGGAAGTAATTGATTAGTATTTATCCGGTTCTCTGCTTAAAGATTCGTAATGGCAACTGTCTGAGTTCAACACTCAGAATCGTTAAACTTTTAAACTCTTCAATTGGCCCTAGAAAAACCCAGTGTTGACTTTTTATATTATTTAATTTTGGCTTATTGGCTGTACATTGGGACCACCGTAACACTCCGTGACACTGCTCTTGTCTTGAAAAGCGCGTCGCATTTGCTGAGCTACAATTAACTGTAGAGATGCGCGTAGTGCAATACGTTCTCTCTCTTCTTCTTCTTTTTTTTTTTTTTTTTAAAAAAAAGAAGAAAGCATACTTGGTTCACAATAAATCTGAATAAGTAACAATGATAATTCATATTTTGGCATGGACTTTGGATGCGAACAACGACTTGGGATAAATTATAACATCAGATGTCTTTAGTTTTCTGATTAGAAAAGTTATATATTGAATTTTATCTCTCTCTTTGCTTTACAAACATTAATACACAAAAAATTAAAGATCTCGAGTGGACAAACGTAAGTAGTCTTCTAGATCAAATGTGATCTTTTAAATAATGCATCACGTAAAAATGATATTATATGTTCAACAGTTATCCATACCCAGGAATTCAAATTGAGAATTATGCATGGCTGCTTATCTTTCCCTATAGTCAAGTCTCCGGGTGTCCGAAAGAAGAATGCTTAACTACAAGCTGCCACAATAAAGTACAAAATCTGAAACCAATTACCTTAAATTAAATCCTCTTCTATTGCTCCTCGAAGTAATCATAGTAAAACGTTCTTCCCACGATGCTTCAATGTCTTTCCACATCTCAAATAACTAACCAGTAAATCAACACGTTCCACTGCCTCAGAATATAACTGCAGCCGTACCACCCGGACTACGCAGTACTGCTACTCATGACAAACAAACCGCTGCAGAGTACTGTGTTCCTTCATCTCACGATTAGCGGTGCTGATCGTCTCCCGCACAACTTGCAAAGCAAAAATGGTCCACGCAAACCTCCAGGCGATACAGCACCTCTGATAAGGCAGCGCGCTTGTTTTTTCAAACAGTACAAAGGCGCTTAGGCGTTCATGACATCCAAACACTAGAGGAATGCCTATGAAAGTATCTACAGGCCCCTGTCAAGATTCCATTGGAAACCATACAGGACCTGTATTTATCCATTCCGTGCCAGTTGGAAGCTGTTTTGAATGTCAACGGTTTTCCTACGCCGTATTAGGCATGGCAATGTGCTGTGTTTTTGATGTTTTCCTATTTTTGTCCAGCCACTGCGTTATCTGGCTGCCGACATTCTTGTTGGAGAAACTGAAGTGAGACCATTACACACAATTGTCCTCAAGTGGACAAAAAAGCAATGCCATAAGCTGAAAGACTTTGTAACAGAAAGTCCACATAAAATGTGTTCCAAGAAAGGTAGTAAAACACAGCAAAGACCCACCTGGGTTTGACAGTGCCATCCAGAGAATGTTGCTAGTATAGAGACCACCGCAATTTCACAGTAAGAGCGATTATAAGTACAATGATAGCGACTTCTTCAACCATAAAAAGAGCAATGTGTGGTGCCAAGAACAACTTCCAGCCAAATCCTGGCGGAAGATGTATCAGAAAATACTATGAACTTCTAGGGATGAACGATTCGGGCGCACTCCAAGCCGCGCTACTCGACCGCCTCATTGGGAGGCGATACAGTCGTGGCCGGCCGGAGTGGCCGTGCGGTTCTAGGCGCTACAGCCTGGAGCCGAGCGACCGCTACGGTCGCAGGTTCGAATCCTGCCTCGGGCATGGATGTGTGTGATGTCCTTAGGTTAGTTAGGTTTAATTAGTTCTAAGTTCTAGGCTACTGATGACCTCATAAATTGAGTCGCATAGTGCTCAGACCCATTTGAACCATTTGGTACAGTCGCGCCTCTAGGAAATGCAGGTGCACGCACGGCCCGGCTAAGTGCACTCTGGGTCCCGTCTGCGATCAGTGCTCCATGCGACGCCGTACGAGTAGTCACAATAGTGTCTGTACCGCTGAGTCTCTTGTAGTAGTAGTTGTTGTTGTTGTTGTGAGCTGAGTGAAGATTCTGTGGGAGTAGTGCGATGGCGCTCTGCCAGTTGGATGCGTGGTGTCGTTCCCTGGCCGACGTTGTGTACATTACATTGGAGTAACTGTGGTAGCCATAGTGAATAGTTGCCGGATACGGCCTATTAATAGAGGTCTACATGTCGGAGATCAGCCGCGCGGGGTAGCTCCGCGGTCTAGGGCTCCTTGCCACGACTCGAGCGGCTCCCCCTGTCGGAGGTTCGAGTCGTCCCTCGGGCATGGGTGTGTGTGTTGTCCTTAGCGCAAGTTAGTTTAAGTTGGATTAAGTAGTGTGTAAACCTAGTGGCCGATGACCTCAGCAGTTTGGTCCCATAGGAACTTACCACAGGCCGGAGATCAGAAACACCAGGCGGAGTTGTCAGCCACTCCCCATATTAGTCGCCCGCTATGGATGATTCCCGAGAAAAGTTTGCTGATGAGGAACAGGCAACTCTTCAACGCAAGGTAAGCGTCACGTTTGCATGCAAATAGTTTTTCAGTAGCATTAGGACAAGAGGATTATTTGTGCACTGAACGTTTGCGTACGTATCTGGTTTTCTGAATTTTGAGTAAGCCTAAGGCTTTGTTGGTTAAAGAATTTGTTGTTTCTATAATAGAGGCTAAACTGTGTAAACTTTATCTTGTGTTTGTTGACTCGACACCTTTTAAACGTTTTTAATCCACTGGGCCATTTGTTTCAGTGCCGTTGAACTCTCTGTAGTTCTTTTTTAATTTAAATCGTTATGATGCTTGAAGCAAGTTACGAAAAATTACAGCTGGCATGTAAACCTTTGGGCTTTTTATCAGCTGATTATACTGAGCCGAAACTGAGTTTAAGTAAGTTGCAAGCATTAAAATTCTTACTTGAGGTAAAGTGTACTTTCTATTGAAATATTTTTGTGATATCCCTGGGCGTAGCCCTTTTAGTGAATACCGAGATTTATTGCAGGCTTACAAACTCACCTAATTTAACTGACTTTCACCCCCACATTAGTTACGTAAGTGTCAAGCAGCTTTCCCTTTAATGATGCTGATTGATAACTTGCCAGTGTACGTCTCGTAATTTTTTGAATATAAGTGTGATTTAGATGTTACTTCTTCGCGACATGTGTTAGTATATTCTTTGAAGGCAGCTGTAGCAAGGCCGGACGTACTGTTTGTTTGGAAACTATGCCGTTCGTCATCACAGTCATTTGAAATTTTTGTAAACTATTCAGAGTGTTATTTGCTGGTAATTTATTTTTAATAAATCTATTTAACTTACGTGTTTATCCCTAGGTTTGTGTCCATGGCCCTTCCACGACAGCTAAGAAATCTTCAGTTCAGTCCCGTGGTGTTGAAAGTGAAGGCTAGCAGAAAGAAAAAAATAGTAAATACCGCAGTTGAAAATGTATTCACGCAACTGAGTTCTGTTGGGATCAATGTTTAACCACCCCACAAACTCGCAAATGAACAATATAGATGTTGACACATCAGGTGCGGAGAAACAATTAAGACTACTCAAAGTGAGTAAAGTGCCAGGCTGTGACTGAATTCCAGTTATACGCACATCAAAAAAAGTTTTGCATCACCCCGGTTCCCAGAACTCCTGAAGATAGACGTTGACTGTGGATATTGTATCATAGACACAGTCCCTTTGATAGTTCAGAGATGTCATTAAACTCGCCCAAAAATGTTAACAACCATGCATGAGCAGCGCCTATTGGACTGAGGTCGTCCGACAGCCGATCAGTTCGTCATTCCACCAGGAAGGAGGTACACGGCTCGTGTTGTCTATTGTTCAACCATGCCTAGACGGTCAATACCGCGGTTCGATCGCGTCCGCATTGTTACTTTGTGCCAGAAAGGGCTCTCAGCAAGGGAAGTGTCCAGGCGTCTCGGAGGGAAACAAAGCGATGTTGTTCGGGCATGGAGGAGATACAGAGAGGCAGGAACTGTCGATGACATGCCTCGCTGAGGCCGCCCTAGGGCTACTACTGCATTGGATGACCGCTACCTACGGATTACGGCTCGGAGAAACCTTGACAGCAACGCCACCATGTAGAATAACGCTTTTCATGCAGCCACAGGACGTCGTGTTACGACTCAAACTGTGCGCAATAGGCTGCATGATGGGAAACTTCACTCCTGACGTCCATGGCAAGGTCTATCTTTGCACCCATGACACCATGCAGCACGGTACAAATGGGCCCAATAACATGCCGAATGGATCGCTCAGGATTGGCATCACGTCCTCTTCACCGAAGAGTGTCGCATATGTGTCGCATATGCCTTCAACCAGACAATCGTCGGGGACGTGTTTGGAAGCAACCCGGTCAGGCTGAACGCCTTAGACACACAGTCCAGCGAGTGCAGCAAGGTGAAGATTCCCTCCTGTTTTGAGGTGTAATTATGTGGGGCCGACGTACGCAGCTGGTGGTCACGGAAGGCGCCGTAACAGCTGTACGATACGTGGATGCCATCCTCAGACCGATAGTGCAACCATATCGGCAGCATATTGGCGAGGCATTCGTCTTCATGGACGACAGTTCGTGCCCCATCGTGTACATCTTGTGAATGCTAACGACATCGCTCGACAAGAGAGGCCAGCATGTTATCTAGACATGAACCCTATCGATTATGCCGGGTACGGATTGAAAAGAGCTGTTTATGGACGACATGACCCACCAACCACTCTGAGGGATCTACGCCGAATCGCCGTTGAGGGGTGGGACAATCTGGACCAATAGTGCCTTGATGAACTTGTGGATAGTATGCCACGACGAATACAGGCATGCATCAATGCAAGAGAACGTGCTACTGGGTATTAGAGGTACCACAGTGTACAGCAATCTGGACCACCACCTTTGAAGGTCTCGCTGTATGGTGGTGCAACATGCAATGTGTGGTTTTCATGAGCAATAAAAAATACATGTTCCGGAACTCTCGGAACCGAGGTGACGCAAAACTTTTATTGGTGTGTGTATTTTGCGTTGAATCCGGTCTGAAAAGATTCTCTATCCTACCTTATATTTATTATGAATTCTTTGCGCAGCGCAGCAACACAACCATACTACCCAGAAGTTTATAAAAATTTCGTTGTAGTTACTAGGAAAACCGTACACTTTACATGCCTGAAGGCTGTAGCATTCTTCTCGCTGCGCCAGCTCTCCCTCACCTGAACGGACACAACCCCTGTTCACTTTGCTACATAATAATTTAATGATTCTCACAGCGTCTCTTCAAAGTTCTAATGCATAATGGTCCAACAGTCTCGATTCCACTTCACTCATAAAGTTCTAGTAGAACTCAACACGCGCAAGTTCATCTGGGCGCTGTAAATCATACAATACAATGAATTTGTAAGGATAATGATGCACGTCCTTTTTGATAGTGTTTCAACATGACGCTCTCTTTATTCCCGCTATGCAGATAAAAAGCTTTAAGATTTCGCCGCACTTTGTTCCACGCTTTTTTTCACTCGAAAAATGTTTTCTGGAGTTGGATCACTTTCGTGCGCCCAGGAGGGCAGGAAAGGCCAGGAAACTGATAACCGCACGCATAGCTCTGCTAAATATAGCAAACTGAAGGATAAGGATTTTTAAATTTTAGACTGTTTTGTGTTCGGAAACATCAGACATAAAATATTTCAGACGTTTGCTATTGCACTTCGTATATAGTGGCACGGCAATTTTAATCGTCACACTGCCACCCAGAAGTAACTGACAACAAGAAGAGACAATATGTGTTTGCTTTACAGGCAACTTAGAAGCTCCGAACTGCATCCCAACTTCAGTAAGAACTGAAGTGGTCACCATTCATCAGGGCCAACGGTAAATTACTTAGGAGCAGAAGCTGTAACAATGTGGTAAGGTCTCTCGTGATTTTAAGAGTTTCGCGGCTAATCTCTTTGGGACTAACAGTCACTAATGTCTAGAAATCTGTGAAGTAGTGCACTCCACTGGCACTGCAGCTCGTTTCTCAATGTTCTTTTGTTTGCTGGATTTTATCTCGTTGTATCATAATTCTGTGAAATCTCACATCTATTAAGGTCAAGTAAAGAAGACACATTGTTTGTATGTGTATGTGTGTGTGTGTGTGTGTGTGTGTGTGTGTGTGTGTGTGTGTGAGAGAGAGAGAGAGAGAGAGAGAGAGAGAGAGAGAGAGAGAGAGTTGGTGGTAGTCTCAGATGTTTTCCTAGGAATACCACTAGCTAAACGTCTGTATTTACACGCATTGGATCTGCTTTGTATGCTTTCCATTATCGTGTTCCTAAATCCACGGGAAATCTTGGTAACGTATTCGACATTTTCTTTGTGTATTTGACTAATGAAAAAAGTGTGTTGTACGCTTTGCTTTTTCATTGTTTTGAGATATCTAAACCTAATTCACCTTATTACTGCAGTAGTTCATATGACGTACTTCATACAAGCATAGTGGTGAACTGATTCAATAAAATTATACTAACGTTGATGCATTTCGAACCAAACTGTCACACACATTATTTGCTTACTTTTTAAGTTGTGAATATACCGTGACTAAAGCATTTGATACTCCCTAACCAAAGTCAATTACTACATGTTTATTACTTTAACTCGACATTCGACGTTTTCCGAGCACAAAATTCAATTTCCAAGGTTTACATTCACGTCTTTAGCGGTTCATTTGCTTGCATTTTATGCATTTTTGAATCCGTTGTATATCTGTAGTCTGTATCACAAAAAATCCTCAATTATTCTTACACATCTTAGCAGTCATTGTATGAAATGTCGCATTCGTAAAATATTTGTGCTTATGTGGAGACAGCTATTACTCGGTTACTGAATGGCCGAAAAAAAAAAATAAAAACAGATTATACGCATGTGCAACTAAGAATTACAGTGCAGCCCTGGAAGAGGAAGATGAACTGCAAAAAGGGAAGAATGTGAAATACGGAAACATGTAACGACTAGAGACGGTTTGTAGGTATGAAACACTTTACCCGAGGTAATGTTATTGTATCCACTGGGAGTATACGTATTCCATCGTTTACGATTCATTATTTTGTGTCTTTGTGTGTGTGTGTGTGTGTGTGTGTGTGTGTGTGTGTGTGTGTGTGTGCTGGCGAAGGGGGGGGGGGGAGGGGGTTGGGGAGGATGAAAGAGGGAGGGTTAGGGGATTGGAGGGAGGCCTGGAGGCAGAGATATGTACCGACTTTTATTTTACAGAGATTAAAAGAGGAGGGCACGTTTGCTAACATACGAGCGCTGGCTATTGTTGTCCCTCCCTAGGTGGTTTCCACGGAAACCACAGAGTTGGCAGCTTACCTCACGCCTTGATCGTTCCTCCCGCTGCACGATCGGGACGGAAAGCCGCGCAGTGTGAGTCCTTCAGCACATTTACTCTCTGCTAAGTAAAGATGACACTTTAGATGTGTAGTTGGAGGAACAGTACGTTTTTGTTGCGCCTATATTGTAGCGTTACTTTTGGTCTTTTTTATTAGAAAGGCTGGTGTGGGTTTAATTGTGAAGTATTTTTAGTTCACAACTGTGAATAGCAGCATTCACGGAAGTTTATGTTGCGATACATGCTCAGATTGTTTACAATTTTGTTTGTTCGTTTTGCGTATCAACATCTCCACTTGAGCTGTAGAGCTTTTTTACGACCGTTTATATATTTTTTACCTAATTTGTCTTTACAAATTTGACTATAGTAATTTTAATTAGGCCTAAATAACTAAAGCTTTTTGTCATGCACGAATTTCTCGCAATAAAAATTGTTTCATCTACTGTAGGAAACGTGTCTTGAAAGGTCTGTTCCCACACGAGAACTCCAAATTCCGCAGGTGTCCCGAAAATTAGCTACATAATATGGCAATGAATGTTATGCTACTTACGCTTGTGTTTTTTTGTTATATTAACGTTGCAACACAGAGCCCCATATTTCCGCAGAGGTGTATTACGCAGTTCCATTTGTGCCCAAAAATATGACACTGAAGTCACCATAACGGCTATTCATTAGCCACCAAATTCACTACATCAGGAATTAAACAACAAAACCTGTATTCCACGTTATACGACAGAGGTATAAATGAAGCTGATTATAACGCTACACTTTCACGTTACTACAGAAAGAGAACAGTATTTTTTCATGTTAGAAATAATATTAACTAAATACCTCAAACGTAATCAGTTAGCAGACTCTGGTTCCAAGATTCATTTAAATGTGTTTCCTACGCTAGCTTTTCACCTACATATTATCATGCATGACCTTATGGGAAATCCGGTGTGATGTATGGACTGTCTCGAGAATTATCTAGTTAACAAAGCCGCAATTGACTGCGTTGGTAGTAGCGATCGACAATGTAGTGAATTTGTTGGGTATCTAATAAAAAATATTTAAATGGAATATTAGGTATATGATACACCTTAGTGCATGTAATGAACTCTTATAGAAATGTAGCAATACGGAAATATAAACCGAGTAGAACTGTAATCAGGTAGCAGGAGTAAACGACATAGGAATGAATAGTACCGTTCTTTAGTAAAATTGCCGGAAGAATAAACCGCTACAAACAACGAGGAGTCTGCTGAACAACGTATTCCACGGAATTCCGCAAACACTCGATGCGAACAGTGCAAACAATGGTGATACCCACCGGGATAACTCATTTCTCTGAAACTGATCTAATTTTTGCTATGGAGACACTGCTAATGTGTTATGTCTAGAAGTTCTAGCTACTATTATTAGTATTTTTTATTATTTATTATTACAGGATTAATTAACACAAAGATCAATAACAACATTTTGCCGTATTCCTGTTTTGTTCCGCCAAGCCTCTTTATTCGGGACGTCCTCCTCCTTGCATACACCGGGCATACTGGATTCAGACATAACAGATCCTGTACAGATGATCTCATTCCTTCTAGAACAGCTAATGAAGAAATTAATGGCAGTAGAGGGGTTACACATTGTCTATGTATATTTATCTAAAGCTTATGACACGGTTTCTAGATGTTATTATTGAAATGCACAGAGATTATTATGTACAGATTAAAAGGGAGTCAAAATTAATACTCTCACGAAAGCACTGAGACAAGGTTGCAGTATGTCATCCATCTTGTTCAATTTACACATGAAATGGCTCTACGAAGATGGAAAAAGAACTGTGGAGGTATGAGAATCATTGTAATGATATACAGGTATTTTCATTAAGTTTTTATGATAAACAAGCCATTGTAGTACAAGATGAAACCGACCATGAATTCATGATACAACGTTTATTTCAGGAATATGACAAATAGATGTTGTCTATGAGTCTAAATAAAAACGGATCTTTGGGCGTGAACAGTGACAATAGATTGAAAATAAACATCTCTGATAGAGAAGCTACGGGACAGGAAGAAAACCTGAAATATATATGGGCATATATTGACAAAAGTGGATTGGGTAATACAGAAGTACAACACGGGCAGGAAGAAACACGAAAGTAGTAGGGTGTATGAAATCTATAAGGTAGGACAAGATCATTTCTATCAGCACTAAGAGACGAGTGGATAGGCTAATGGTTGAATCTGTTCTATCAAAGCTATGGATTATAAATGCTAACCTCAAAAGAAGGATAACAGCTTTGGAAATGGACTATTAACGAAAGAGCTCTAGAACATCAAATTTGAAAAATAAAGCTGGTCAAGTCAGAGCTAGAATGAGGGCAAAAGGAACAGCTATAGATAAAGCTGAATGATAATAATTAAAATGGAGTGGACATTTTGTTGAAAATACCGGATCTCCGGTGGGCAAAGGAAATTTTTGAATGGAAGCCATCTGGCAGGCGTAAACGCGGCAGACGACTACGCTCTTGAAAGTTGTAGCTAACAATGAATTAGGTTCGACTGCATAGTTTTATGCAGATTACTCATTCATACTGTGCAGTCAAAACCTATGGACACACAAGTAAGGGCGGACCACTTGACGTCAAGCTAACGGTCCGAGGTATATGAATGCAGCACAGTGTGTCCTCATCACAGCTGTGATTTCTGTCTGGATGACGTAGCAGACTTGAGCCAGTTAGAACGGGACGTCAGTCTCGAGTCACACATATCCCTGCATCCTCTCAGATAAACTTCTTAGTACTTATAAAAGTCTAAACACACATTGTTGTCAGAATGAGATTTTCAATTTGCAGCGGAGTGTCCGCTGATATGAAACTTCTTGGCATATTAAAACTGTGTGCCGGACAGAGACTCGAACTTGGGACCTTTGCCTTTCGCGGGCAAGTGCTCTACCAAAGCACGACTCACGCCTCGTCCTCACAGCCTCACTTCTGCCAGTACCTTGTCCCCTACATTCCAAACTTTTCTGTAGCTCTCCTGCGAAACTTGCAGAACTAGCACTCCAGAAAGAAGAATATTGCTGTGAGGACGGGGCGTGAGTCGTGCTTTGGCAGAGCTCTTGCCCGCGAAAGGCAAAGGTACCGAGTTCGAGTCTCGGTCCGCCACACAGTCTTACTCTACCAGGAAGTTTCATATCAGCGCACACTCCGCTGTAGAGTGAAAATCTCATTCTGGAAACATCCCCCAGGCTGTGGCTAAGCCATGTCTCCGCAATATCCTTTCTTTCAGGAGTGCTAGTTCTGCAAGGTTCGCAGGAGAGCTTCTGTAAAGTTTGGAAGGTAGGAGACGAGGTACTGGCAGAAGTGAAACTGTGAGGACGGGGCGTGAGTCGTGTTTTGGTAGAGCACTTGCCCGCGAAAGGCAAAGGTACCGAGTTCGGGTCTCGGTCCGGCTCGCAGTTTTAATCCGCCAGGGAGTTTCACACATTGTTGTAATCGAAGATATGTCATTATTAATTGTTTACATCAAAGTTCCTTTTTATTTATTGATGTGGTAGTTTCGAGCTTTGCCCATTTTCACAAGCCGAGTATTCTGTATGCACGTAATGTGCACAGATCTATTTATTTTCAAATTACTTCCGGGAATACAGCCCGGTGAGTCGTCGACAATCGCCGATATTTCGACAGAAGCACGTCCTGTCACTTTCAAGGCAAAACTGCAGTTAGCAAGCAAGCATTGTGCAAGGGAATATAAATCCTCGGTTTTCAGAGAAAGTGCGGAAAAATAAAACAACACACAAACACACACACACACACACACACACACACACACACACAGTAATCACAACCACCATCACAAGCCAAAGATGATCGATGTCAGAAGTTATCGATAAGGAAATTATTAATCAACTGTTAAAATAGCATAAACTCTCTCCATCTGCTTTTTGACGAGGGAGACAGCTAACGCTCCCGTCGCTGGGACACCCGACCTCACGGGCGGCAGCGCCGTGGGCACACGGGACGAGCTGGTTAACGCGATTTGCACTCTCAGCGCTCTCCAGCGGCCGTTGTCGGCCTTATTTGGCTCGCAAACTACACAGTTTTACGAAAATTGACTCGCGTAAAATAGTTACGTTAACTCTGTTAGCGGTTGTCGAAGAAGAACGGATAAAATCGCGAAGAAGGTTCTAGACTAGTTGATGGCTTGAACAGCACATTTCTGGTGGAGGAACACTACAGAATGCTGTAAAACCATCTGAGATACTTACTAGCAGAAGTTATTCGTTACTTAAGTTGAATTTTCATCCAGTTTTCGGTTTCAAAGTGAGTATAGTTAAGATATAGTGTGTCAGTCTGCGCATTCATAGTCTCCATATTCTCGGTGTTGCATTGACAACCAACACTCCGAAATAACGCAATTTATCACATACATTTCAAGATCGAGATTGCAAGATCGAAATTCGTTTTGTAATTTCATTCGAATGGAAGTAGAGATTTCTTTGGAGCTGCTGACTATCGCGGGAAAATACAGGGTGAGTTGCTGATTATTGCCACCTAGAATAACTCCGAAAGTATGATAGCAGCGGAAACTTTTGTGGGACAAATGTTGGGTGGGAGAACGAGGGTCATAATATGACGTCGTTTTGTTGTTGCTAGGTGGGGTCGAGTCAGAGATATGAAGGTCAACTTTCTTTTTTTTTATGGGATGCTATAGTTTGGTACTTATATTCTGATAGCAGGTATCGAGACGAATCCAACAATGTGACAGTATGGTCTTTGAAGGACATCGAAGGTCACAAAGGTGGCATGAACGTCCATTTACATAAGGTGTTCAAAGTGATGACCATAGCAATCAGTGCAATGCTGCAATCTTCTTATCATGGATTGAATGGTATTCCTTACCACTTCGGCACTTATCGAAGCACATGCTCTGACTATCTAATGCCTGAAATTTGGAATTCTCATCACACTCTTGACACTGTGGACCCCGCAATATTGTATTCCCTAACGATTTCCGAAGTGGAATATCCCATACGTCTAACTCGAATTACCATTCCCGTCGTGCCACCATAATCACATCAGATACATTTTCACATGAATCACTTGGGTACAAATAACATCTCCGCCGACGCACTACCCTTTTATGTCTTGTGTACGCCGTCTATATATGTACATAACGCTACCACGTGGTTTTCGTCACCTCAGTGTACAATGTAGCCTGTGTTGTGAAGCCAGCGGGGGATCTGAGTTATGGCAGCAGGCCGGTCACGTCCATATTGTGCATGGACTGAGTTACTGGATACAGCAGAGACGGTAGTCTGAATATGACAAAGGTCGCCTCCTGCTTGATTCCATAACCACTCGCTCCCATTCTAAAAACACATAGAATCAGCGCAGGAGATGAGTTGTTGCAGCTGTGTCAGGACTATTCACATTACTTACTTGCAGCCTAAATATCATGGACAAGTGCTGCGTATGCCAGTAATACCCCGATACCAGGGAACAAAGGGAGCACTGGAAACATGTGGAGTAGCCATCACAGAAAAAGGTGGTCCTGAGTGCTTTTTGGAGCTATCATGGTGCAGTGATAACTGATTATGCTGTTAAAGAAGAAACCGCCATCGAAATGTCATGACGGGTTTACAGCAGGCTGTCAAGACGTGGCGTCGCGGGAAGCTGTCCGACACGGTATTTCCGCACTACCGCGACGTCCGAGCTGATGCTAATCTGTTTGTATATCATATTTTGCCTCACCCATGTGTATTCACCTGACCTAGCATCCAGGCATTTATTCCTCTTTTCTGTGATGAAGCAGCTCCGCTTGTCAATCATTTCCAGAGTAAAGATGAGGTAGAGCGTGTCCACAACAACCAAAATGCGGAATTGCAGAACCAACGTTCCTGTTGGCAAAAATGTATCACTTTTAAGGGTAAATGTGTAGACAAATACTGACACCACGAGCGAATTTCATGGACGTACCTTAGTTTTCTCGTTGCGATGTATCAAACGTAATGACTTACTCTCCTGTTTTTGCCATGTAGGCTGTAGTGGAGATTGACAGCTTGTAACGAAGGTATATACTTTTGTTAGTTGCACATACGCTGAGTGGCATAGGGAATAGCTACAATGAGGACGTGAAAATTTTGGTGCTGGAGGCATGAGAATGACATAGAAAATACGTTATATCTCTTCCGATATCGTTGACTGCAACGAAGAGAACGTCGCTGTGACAATTCATGTTTCTCTCATATTTAACGTATTAAGCAATATGCTGCCATAATCAAGTCGGAAACCGTCTTTCTTGTAAGCCGTGCTATTTGGTAAGCGTGCGGCTGGTCCCGGCGGAGCTTCGAGTCCTCCTTCGGGCATGGGTATGTGTGTTTGTCCTTAGGATAATTTAGGTTAAGTAGTGTGTACGCTTAGGGACTGATGACCTTAGCAGTTAAGTCCCATAAGATTTCACACACATTTGAACATTTTGAACATTTGGTGAGCATGCAGAGTGACGCTCGTGACAATTTACACACACGGATGGCAAAACATAGGGGTTCCCCTCATGGAGAGGGCGACCACCGTCACCGACACAGAGGGTCCGCTGTACATTAAGAAGGCATGTGCCTGAAACGCAAGCACCGAAAGCACCTCACGGGCGGCGGGACGTACGGCTTCACGTCACACCGATAACACATAACCTCGGCCTTGTCTGGGAGGGTATCTCTCTCGAAAGCAGGAATAAAGGCGCCGGTATCAGCGCGGTTGCCATTACGACCTTTCTGCGCACGTCAAACAAAATTAAAACCCTATCGTTCCAGATTGGACCAGTGTTAGTCAGTTTGAAGGGTGAGGTTCCTATGTAAAATGACACTCTTGACTACAAGCAAAGACTGGTAGCTGTAATGGACACCGGGACGTCGCCAAGATGAGAACCACGAAGAGCTGCAGATTGGGTGTCAGAAGAAATTTTGATCAACAGGGTACTCGAACGCACTATTCTGACAGACCCCACTTCCGCAAACTTGTCCTCGATATTTTCCGTAAAAATCAATGGCCTTTCGGCGGTGATTGTTTCCCAGTCGGTCCTCTACATCTACATCTACATCTACATTGATACTCCGCAAGCCACCCAACGGTGTGTGGCGGAGGGCACTTTACGTGCCACTGTCATTACCTCCCTTTCCTGTTCCAGTCGCGTATGGTTCGCGGGAAGAACGACTGTCTGAAAGCCTCCGTGCGCGCTCTAATCTCTCTAATTTTACAATCGTGATCTCCTCGGGAGGTATAAGTAGGGGGAAGCAATATATTCGATACCTCATCCAGAAACGCACCCTCTCGAAACCTGGACAGCAAGCTACACCGCGATGCAGAGCGCCTCTCTTGCAGAGTCTGCCACTTGAGTTTATTAAACATCTCCGTAACGCTATCACGGTTACCAAATAACCCGGTGACGAAACGCGCCGCTCTTCTTTGGATCTTTTCTATCTCCTCCGTCAACCCGACCTGGTACGGATCCCACACTGATGAGCAATACTCAAGTATAGGTCGAACGAGTGTTTTGTAAGCCACCTCCTTTGTTGATGGACTACATTTTCTAAGCACTCTCCCAATGAATCTCAACCTGGTACCCGCCTTACCAACAATTAATTTTATATGATCATTCCACTTCAAATCGTTCCGTACGCATACTCCCAGATATTTTACAGAAGTAACTGCTACCAGTGTTTGTTCCGCTATCATATAATCATACAATAAAGGATCCTTCTTTCTATGTATTCGCAATACATTACATTTGTCTATGTTAAGGGTCAGTTGCCACTCCCTGCACCAAGTGCCTATCCGCTGCAGATCTTCCTGTATTTCGCTACAATTTTCTAATGCAGCAACTTCTCTGTATACTACAGCATCATCCGCGAAAAGCCGCATGGAACTTCCGACACTATCTACTAAGTCCTAGTCCAGACCAGGTTGCAGGGAAAGTATTTCATCTGAAGCCAGTGAGCCTAACACTCCCCCAAGATCTAGCCAGGCAAGGGTATGCCACAGGCTCATAGGATCCAGCATTCAATGGTCCGTTACCACTCAAAGAGATGACCGTAGGGGAATGGCCAGGTTTTGGGAGCTTGGTACGCTTCATGCACAAAGCATCCGCCCTGATGCCACCCATTCCGATCAGGGGCTCTTCTTATGGGCGCCATACAGTCACAGCAAGGGCCATCTGGCACAGCGGCAATTACTGGGAGTTCCAATGCTCCAGAATCACAAGTAACCACTCAAAGCTCAGGTGTCAGAAGTGTGATACCTGTGTTGTTAGGGGACTCAGCCAAATGGGTATATACCAGCCCAACCACACAGACTGCCTACAGGTGCTGGTGAGCAAGCGCCGCGGAGGGGGCTATGTTAGGGAAAAAAGAGGAAGAGGAAAGTGGGAGAGGAACCATGCAGTAGATCTAGAAAGTAAGATCTTCCTCAAATAGCTCTCACTACTGAGAGAAAATTTGTAAGTGGAGGGCAAACCCCAAAGGGGGACCAAAAAGCCAAAAAGGAAGGATGACAGTGAAAGGCAAGCAGAACAAAACTGCAAGGAAAACAGGAAAACAGGTGGATAGCTAGTCGACATAAGTAAGAACACCGAGAGAGAGGAAGGAAAGAGCAGAGGTGAGGAGCGGGGAAATGGAGGGAGAAGCACAGCGAATGAAATGCGGGTGTTTTACCAACGAGCGCTGGCTCTTCGCTCGTTGGCAGCACACCACGCCTTGTAACCGTCCACCGCGGCGCTCGGGGTCACAGCACTAAGTTACGACACCGGATGTGTGTTAAATAAAAGAACATTACAACTGTAGCGGTATTTTGTAAACTATGGTACAACGCTCAGTTGCGGATGTTCCTCCGACAGAATTTTTTGATTAGGATGGGTAGTAGAGACAGGGAGTCGTGTGAAATTGTTCTAAGTGGCTTACTGGTAATAATCTTGAGCATTGATTAGAGAAGCGACCAGTGAAGGTAATACTATATGGTTGCTGATGACAAACAGGCTCGAACACTTCGACTCAGCGTATAAGAGGGAATCAATGATCATAAGGCCGTTACGGAACCACTAAATACGGCTGCAAATAACAATATGAAGAAAGGCAATGAAAGTCTTTTGTTTAGCAAGAGCGACAAGAAACATTTCAGGTTACCTGACAGGTTAACATGAAAATTTCATTTCCAGCTCTGACAGTACTGAGCGCCAATGGACAAAGTTCAAGAGCGTTGTACAATACGCTTTGGACTAGTATGTACAGAGTGCAGATAAAACTTATGAGAGATCAAAAAGACCCGCTGTGGCTCGACGACCGTGTTAGAAAGCTGCTACGAAAGCAAGGAAAGTTTCGCAAATTTAAGAGTAGCGGAAGCCTCACAGACCAACAAAAACTAGAGGAAGCCAAAATTTTCGTAACGATAACCACGCATGAAGAGTTCAACGAATAGAAAAGTAATATTCCAGCTACCGACTTGACAGAAAATGGTAAGATGTTTTGGTCTTACGTTGAATCAGTAGAGGGATTGAAGCCATCTGTCCAGACACCATAACGGCTTTGAAACGGAGGGTGAGTCAGAAAAGGCCGGAATAATAAAGGTATTTTTTTTTCCAAGACTGTTTCACAGAGGAATATTGCACTGCAGCTCTTCCTTTAAATCGCCACACGAGCAACAAAATGACGGATATCGAAATACGTGACCAAGGGATAGAAAGGAACTGAAGCCGCTCGACAGAAAAAAGGCCATTGGACCCGACGGGATGCCAACTGGATTCCACGTAGAGTATGCACATTAACTAGCCTCTCTTCTGGCAACAGTGTATCGTAGGTCTCTATAGAGTTTTCCTGATGATTTGGATAAAAACACAGGTAATTCACGTTTTCAGAAGGAGTCTTCCAACATATGAAGAAAACAATATGTTTATGTCTCTGATATCGGTCCGTTGCATATATCACACAGCACCACACAACCGAAATGTTACACACAATACTCCACACACACTGTGCACCACATACCACACCCCACACACCCTACAACACAAGACACCACACTACACAACACAAGCCACACAAAAATACACACCATACCACACTACACACAATACAACACAGTGACCACAAGCTACACCCCATCACACGCCATACAACTCATTACATACCACATTAAACTACAAATCACATCATACACCAAAAACTAAACCACATCACGCACCACACATATCACCACACACCACATCTCAAACAACACATCACTCCGTACCTTACACTGCACCACAAACCACATGACATCATATATCAAATGACACCTCACACAACAGACCCTCACACAACAAATCACACAACACTCATAGCATATCGCAAATAACAAACACCATGCAAACCACAAATCACTGGTACACAACACACACTAGACATCATACAGATCACTCACCACACACCAAATGCTGCCACATCGTAACCCATGACAAACCACACATCACAAGACACCACATATCACACACATACCATCACACACCAAACCCACCAAACTACAGTACACAATGAGCACCGAACGAATTTTCTCCTACTTCCCCCCCCCCCCCCCGGTCTCTCTCTCTCTCTCTCTCTCTCTCTCTCTCTCTCTCTCACACACACACACACACATTATATATATATATATATATATATATATATATATATATATATATATATTAGTTACATTTACGAGTGTATCAGTGAACTTAACATACAACAGAGGGAGGAACCAGATTCAAAAGACATTTTTCAATGTCTGAACAGGTTCCACACACAGAGCTACACAAACCACGTTTCTTCAGCCTTCCCCACCCTTCTCAGTCCACGATCTCTCCCTTCAGGGACATCCCATACTTCAATTCTCACATTAGACAAGAAAACAAACATATGCATATGCTGGTATACATATTTTCAGTGACAATCATGAGTGTATCAGCAAACAACATATACCCATATATTCATCAATATGACGCAACAATTTGACTCCACACACAGAGCTACGCAGTTTTCGTTTCCTCACCCTTCCTCCACCGTCCACCACTCACCCTTCCATCAAGTCTTAGACCATGATACTTTCCACCTTACTTAGGGAAAAATACACGTAACTGACAAACAGTACACACACAAGAAGGAATAAAACACATTCAAATCAAAATTTCCCAATATCTAGGCCTCTGAACACACTCATAGAGCGCTAAACAATCATTTTTCGTATCCCCATCCTTCCATGTTTTCACCTCAAGAATTCTCCACTCCCTTTTAGGAAAAATACGTTCTTCATCTTTCTTATTGGGGATGGAAGCAAACATACACAGTTGTTGCAAAACATATTTTCAGTTACAATTACTAGTACATCAGCAAACATTGGACACACACAGGAGGGAGGAACCCATTTTAACAGCTATAGCGCAGCCCCTAATCATTGAACGGATTTCACACACACGGCTACACACACCTCATTTCGTCACCTCCCCTTCCCCTCACACATGTTTCATACTTCGATACCTTCCCTCAAGCTTCCCTTTAGGGAAAATACATACTTCATCTCTTGCATTAGAGATAAAAGCGAATATACACACACTGTTCTTCATATTTTCAACTATAATTTCTAACATATCAATAAATATGCACAGAGATGAATGGGGGACGTCAATCAAAGCGAAATTTCTGTACGCTTATGACTCTAAACAGGCTCCACACACATAATCCTTATTTCCTCACTTCATTACCCCCCCCCCCCTTCCCAAAGCGTTTTACATCTCAGTACATCCCCCCCCCCCCCCCTTTAGGAAAATATATGCTTCAATTCTCGCATTATACTTGAAATCAGATACGTATATCAGTTAATATATACATGTTCAGCTGCAACTAGGAGTAAATGAACAAAAATTACGAGACGAACAAGTTACCTGTCCTGAGATACAGTGCTCAAAACGGTTTTCTCTCACTGACTACCGACCTTTCATAGTTCTAAAAGATACTAATGGAGAATTTGACCGAAAATTCAAGAATCTCTGAAGTCAAATTGTTCTTGCGATAGGTTCGATGGGTCAGGTGCAGCCATTGGACGTATATAGCATTCGATTTTGGAAGGACTTTGTGAGAAGATCCTTGGTCTAATTGTGTGGAATGATTGTGATGTCGGCCACCCCTTGTGAGACAGTATAATCAAGCCGTTGAGCCATTCCTTCGCCAAGGTTTTGTAGTGTCTTGAATTATGCCTGGCACAATTCAGGATATTTAAAGGATCACCCGCAATAATCTGAGACTCTAACTGAATTTTTATTTATATTGTACGTCCGTCATGTAAGTTATGTGAAGAAATTTCCTTAATTTTATGTGCATTTTCTAAAAACCATTTGCAGATTAGCATTATGGTAATGATTTTGTATCATATCAAGTTACTTATTAAGTTAACAAAATACACATGTGGTAAATTGTAAATTGAAAGAAACCTAAATTTAAAACGCAAAATAACAGTTTAAAACGTAAATATAAATGAAACAAATAATTAGAACAATAACGACTGTTTACATATTTTAATTAGCTACGTTGAAAATTCTCCAACAACACATTGTGTACAGCTTATTTTCCAAGAATAGTATTTTGGAAACCAGCTTAATTACAAATGGATGACTGCGGTATAAAATGGTTCAAATGGCTCTGAGCACTATGGGACTCAACTTCTGAGGTCATTAGTCCCCTAGAACTTAGAACTAGTTAAACCTAACTAACCTAAGGACGTCACAAACATCCATGCCCGAGGCAGGATTCGAACCTGCGACCGTAGCGGTCTTGCGGTTCCAGACTGCAGCGCCTTTAACCGCACGGTCACTTCGGCCGGCAGGCTGCGGTATAAATGCTGCTTCGATCATCTCATAAAAAGTTTTCATTTTGTAAAATTAATTTCTGGTTTCCAAAATTTCAAATTACAGAAGCTGGTTATATAGTTTTCAAAAAAGTATATTACCTTTCAACCTTTATTTAACAATCATTTTTACATACCGTGGTTTTACAGATATTCCCTCTAAGCATAAACCAAATTACATTTTGAGTTGTGGTTCACCCCTTAAAAGTGAAATTGGGCTAAAACGACATATACGAAATGCGTTATTTTGACCCCTCTACATACCGACCCTATTTCATCAAGATCGTTTATTTACGCCTGGGAATGTTCCATTATCAGTCAGACCCAGCAGAGCGAGTTGTTTAGTCAGAACTGTATCGAACGATATAGTCAGTTATACACTGAGACGAGACTAATCTCCTGCATTGTCTCATTAGTAAGTTACAGAGTACAGTGACAGAAACACCTACGTAAGTGACATTCTTGTCAACATGAGTTGTTTCCTCAGTTACAGTTGCGAGTATATCAACAAACATTACACACAGATGAGGGAGGTACCACATTTCAACCGAAACAGCTGGTTCCATTATCTGGAATGGTGCTGGTAGACTCGTGGACTGCCCATCAGTGGTGGCTTCAGTTCTGGATCCTGTTTGGCAGTCAGCCGTGATCATCAACGGTCATCACATCAGGAAGCAAGAGTATGACCAATACTGAAACAAGCTCACACAAGAAGCTACAATAAATAATCAGAGAATCGAGTGCGAACGACCTGAATGCCATCGATCCTACTGAACGATTGACTCTAGGCTAGTAGAGTGGAGTATTTATAGCATCGAGCAGTGCCTTTGCTGTGTGACGTCGTTTGTAATGACCATGTCGGTCTGTCTCATTATGAGTCGTCAGCGGGCTACAGTTTTGCTGTATCGCCTTAATAAATTTGTTTCAGTATCATAACCGATTCGTCAAACCCCTGATAGGTTTTGTTACCTCCTATGTAGTGCTTCTAACAAAATGTTACAAGAGTAATCGAAGCAGCTCGCTCTGCACTTGTCTTACGCTTTTTCACTGAGCTTGCTCGCACTCACATACAGAAGTGTTGATAATGCACTGTTGGTGATCGACTAACCGTGTCGAAATGTTTATGGCTAGTGGTTGGCTCGTGATGATATTTCCATGTGGTTGAGCAATGCCGGGCTGTAGGGACTTAGGAAAAATGTCCTGTCATCCTGTTCCTTCTTCTTTTCGTTATTCTCCATACGTTTCTTTCCCCGCCGACTCTGCAGCGCGCCTCCTCATTTCTTATCTCATCACTCTTCTTACTTTTGCATATCCTTCCATAGCCTCACACCTCAAACACTTCGATTCTCTCCTCTCTCACTGTCCCCACAATCCACGATTAACTTTTATTTGATGTAGTGTTCCAGACGGACATTCTGAAAGATTTCTTCTTCAAGACAAGGCCGATATTTTGTACTAGTAGACTTGTTTTGGCCGGGAATGCCTTCTATGCCCATGCTAGACTGCTTTTTATATCCTCCTTGCTTCGTCCGTCATACATCATTTTGCTTCCGAGGTAGTATAATTCCCTCACTTCATCGACTTCGTGATCACCAACTTTTATCTTAAGTTTATCGTTAATTCCATTTCTGGTACTCGTCATTACTTTGATCTTTCTTCAGTTGACTCTTAATCCACATTATGTAATCGCTAGAATGGTTACTGCATTCAACACGTCTTGCAACTCTTCGTCATGATCACTGAGGAGAGCAATGTCATCAGCGAATCTGATCATTGATATCGTTTTATTCTTAGTTTTAAAAGCATTCCTGAAGCTTTGTTGTATTTTCGACGCTGATTCTTCGGTGCGTAGAGGGAACAGTAACGGCCAAAGACTAATCAGTATCTTACGCTGTTTTTAACTGTTTGATCAACGTCATTCTTAGTCTGTCATTCTCTATTCGTTCTTGGGTTTTGTACGTTTAATGTATTATCCGTCCTTTTCCGTAGTTCATACTTATTATCCCGCGATTTTCCGACATCTTTCGCCATTTTACACCACCGAATGTTTTTCTAGGTCGACCAGTCCCATCAGAGTTTCTTGCTTCCATAAAGAAACGCTACATCAGAAATACCCGTTAGGTTCCTTTGCTTTTCCAAAAGCCGGACAGATAATTTGACAGCTCCTCAATTTTCTCTTCCATTCTCTTGGATATAATTCTTGTTTCAACTTTGGTGCGTGAGCTATGAATTTGAATTTGCGATAGTTCTGACAATCTGCCCGGGCTCTTTTCAGGACTGTGTGGATGATATTTTTCAGAATGTATAATGGCATGCCTCCACTCTCATAGAATCTTCTCACCAAGTTCTAATCTTCCACCTGACAGCACTATCCTCTGTCTGTATCAACGGATTTCGTCTTTTTCAATTTGACTCTTTTGCTTTTAAGTTAACTGAAGTTTATTTTGACTTGTCAATATGCAGAAGGTTGCCAGTTCGAAATACTGGGGTGCGGCATGGCCGGCGAGAGGTGTTTCAGAACATGTCTTTGCAGCAGTGTACTAAGAGCTAAGTTCTCCACAACGTCACGTGGAGTGAAGGCCAATGTTGACAGTCTTCGGTCTGTTGGATGGTGAAATTCTTGTAATCCAGGATTCACTCGTATCACGAAAGGGGTAGCTGGAAGTTGTTAGAGCTGCAGCTGGAACCCTCCCAGCAGCATAGTCAATACAGGTGAGGTGCTTGATGAGGTAGAAGGATAACCATCGTTTCCAATGCAGGAATGTAGAGCGTGATGAGAGTACAAAATTAGTTGAATGGACAGAAACCTAAAAGGAAATATGAGTTACAATTTCGCGGATTCGTATGTGATTGAAGAGACATGCCCAAAACCCCTAAGCACCCTTGTCCACACAACCTGAAGCAGTATTGTCTGCTGGGGATAGTATCATACAGTGAGTGTGAAAACTCTTCTCCCCATCGATCAACACATAAGCGGTAGTTTCGATACACAGTGCTCAAAACTGCAGAACAGAAAATACTTGTGGTACTGGTCACAAATAGTTCAGGGCAGAAAAGTAACTGTTCGTGTGTGACAATTGTCAAGAAACATACCTTTGCACACCATCGGGTAAGCGCTACCAGATGCTGATACAAAATCAGTGATTTGTCATTTAGACATCGTAGGAAGGGAGGAAGTACAATATTAAAGCCATTATTCAGGAATACGTATGTAGTTGGTTGGTCAGTTTGTGACTTATGCTACATGAAATGACTTTGAGTGGACGATAGCAGGATGAAAAGTGCTCTAGATATCAGATACGTGTGATGGAGATCCATCTTTAGTAGTGCAAACCATCACAGAAGGAGACATCTAATTCCGTCCAGTAGACTTTTACTGTTGTTGCTTATCGTCACTGTTGAAATGCATTTCTGACTGCATTACATATTTGCGAATACGACGTGTGACAGCAACGTGTCAGTTTACTGGAAATAAAATACCGTGTGGCTAGGGTGGTTCGCCTGGTGCAAGTCTTTGGAGTTGACGCCACTTCGGCGACTTGCGTGTCGATGGGGATGAAATGATGATGATAAGGACAACACAACACCCAGTCAATGAGCGGAGAAAATCTCCACCCAGCTGGGAATCGAACCCGGCCGTTAGGTATGACATTCCGTCACGTTGACCACTCAGCTACCAGGGGCGGACAGTTTACTGGAGAAGATTACTTCACTAACATTTCTTATCATTGCGTATTTATGACATAAGACTACTGTTGGTACAATATATACAAATGACCTAGTAGATAATGTCGGAAGTTCCATACGACTTTTCGCGGATGATGCTGTAGTATACAGAGAAGTTGCAGCATTAGAAAATTGTAGCGAAATGCAGGAAGATCTGCAACGGATAGGCACTTGGTTCAGGGAGTGGCATCTGACCCTTAACATAGACAAATGTAATGTATTGCGAATACATAGAATGAAGGATCCTTTATTGTATGATTATATGATAGCGGAACAAACACTGGTAGCAGTTACTTCTGTAAAATATCTGGGAGTATGCGTGCGGAACGATTTGAAGTTGAATGATCATATAAAATTAATTGTTGGTAAGGCGGGTAACAGGTTGAGATTCATTGGGAGAGTCTTTAGAAAATGTAGTCCATCAACAAAGGAGGTGGCTTACAAAACACTCGTTCGACCTATACTTGAGTATTGCTCATCAATGTGGGATCCGTATCAGATCGGTTTGACGGAGGAGATAGAGAAGATCCAAAGAAGAGCGGCGCGTTTCGTCACAGGGTTATTTGGTAACCGTGATAGCGTTACGGAGATGTTTAGCAAACTCAAGTGTCAGACTCTGCAAGAGAGGCGCTCTGCATCGCGGTGTAGCTTGCTCGCCAGGTTTCGAGAGGGTGCGTTTCTGGTTGAGGTATCGAATATATTGCTTCCCCCTACTTAAACCTCCCGAGGAGATCACGAATGTAAAATTAAAGAGATTCGAGCGCGCACGGAGGCTTTCAGACAGTCGTTCTTCCCGCGAACCATACGCGACTGGAACAGAAAAGGAGGTAATGACAGTGGCACGTAAAGTACCCTCCGCCACACACCGTTGGGTGGCTTGCGGAGTATAAATGTAGATGTAGATGTAAATGACATAAAAATTAAGGGTAATTAAGGTGCTTAGTTTATATCATCAGTTTACTTTTCTTGTTACTTTATCAAACTGGTATGACATCAGGAATAAGACCACAGATATTTAGTAAATAGTTCAAATTAAAGAAGCGATACGTGGCAATTGACTGTAAGAAAATAAGAATAAATCTACTAAGTTTATTTATCAAGAAAAACATATAAACAAACAGATTGTGCAGACTGTCGTAAAATCATGGAATGTCATCAAAAAGTACGTTATTAATAACATAAATAGAAATGTAGATAGTTGAATATCGCAACATCTGAAAAAGTTAGTAGTACTGGCGGTAGAGTAAATTATTCACATCTTACCCACCTTGTCTGGCTGAACATCGTTTAGACACCTCGAACCGACAATGAAATATGACGGGTGGGGTTCACTCTACATGTCAGATAATGTGTGTGCGTACGGGGAGGAGTATGGGAGCAAGGAGGCAACGTGTCTTTAACACAAGAGATTCGTCTTTGCACCGAGCGGCAATTCTAATTTCTGATGTCGGTTACAGCCTCAAATTAAATCTCTGTAGGAAAAAACTGACATCGTGCGTATTTCTTTCTGCCAACAGAGGCGAGATGAAGTCTGTTTCACTCGAGTCTATACAGGGCACCGCCCGAAGGCTTATGATTTTTGCTCCAGTGGGAGCGTCCTCCAATGTGTGGTGCTTGCGATGAACAGATTTCGGTGTTTCGTATTTTAAATTAACGTACTTCGTATTCGGAGGTGAGTACAGAGGCTGGTTTACCAGCTGATCTCTCCTGTTTTAATGCATTTTGAGGACGACTGTTTCATTTTAGTTTCTTTAATGCTATCCGAAGAACACCTGAGTTTTTAATTTAGCCTTTCCCAGTGGATTAATAAGGACTTCGACTGCATATTTTAATTCTGTCAAAGTGGAAAAATGGCTCTGAGCACTATGGGACTTAACTGCTGAGGTCATCAGTCCCCTCAAAGTGGACAATTTTACATTCTGTGTAGATGGATATGAAAGAGCAGGTTAATGAGAATGAGAATGAGAGATAGTGATTGAGATTTTGACTGAGACTGCATAGTTATTACTATATTAAAATACTTTCCTCAGGCTGTTCTCAGCAGTGGATGTATATTCCAGGACCTGCATCAGAACAATTTGTTTATTTACTACCGGTTTCGGCATATGACCGTTATATCTGGTACGAAAAATTGGTCAGTGCATTGTAACATTAACATATTTTATATATTTTATTATTTCTATGTTTCAAAAATATCATTTGAAAAAGAAAATACCTGCCACCCAAAATTCTAAAACTGAATACGAAAGAATCAAGACAGTTTTTCAGTTCAAATATTTAGGCGAAATCATTCAGGAGATCAGGAGACTATCCTGGAAAAGATTGTGCGTTTCAAAATACTCAAACCTGAGACACTACAACACAGTTATCGTTCCAGAGGGCCCTTATGAGTTTCAGACACTGATTCTAAACAGAAAGAGAAATTGATAAATGGAAAAGATTGAAAGAAAAGTAATCAGGAAAATATAATAAGTCGTTATGTCCGAGATCACTTAAAATTATAGCCGGCCGAAGTGGCCGTGCGGTTAAAGGCGCTGCAGTCTGGAACCGCAAGACCGCTACGGTCGCAGGTTCGAATCCTGCCTCGGGCATGGATGTTTGTGATGTCATTAGGTTAGTTAGGTTTAACTAGTTCTAAGTTCTAGGGGACTAATGACCTCAGCAGTTGAGTCCCATAGTGCTCAGAGCCATTTTTGAACTTAAAATTATAGTGTTAGCACTACCAGGTTTAGGACTAGATTACCATCTTCAGATGTGATTAATCCGGCAAAGGAATTGTAGAAATCGGTAACCCGAACATTGTTATTTTTAAGCCATCTTAGAGGTAATGAATTATTACCTGAACTTTTAAAAGGTCAAATACTTCCGTCTGGCAATACCGTGTTATAAAAAAGATAATCAGCAAAGCGTGAGGTCGAAATTATACGTAAAACGGTATATACAGATTAGGAACAAATAAAGAAATTGAAAAGTATATCAAAACTTATTCTGATACAAAAAAAAGCAGATTAAAATTCCAAGAGCATGTGGAAGGAATGGAACCAATCACATTAAACACACAGGATATGAAACTGAATGAACGCAGCAGTAACGCTAAAATTTAAATGATAATATTGTTCGGAGGTATAAATGAAGACCTGGAGGCAACACTAAAATAAATTGAAATAGCAAGGAGTAAAAGATTTGGCATAAATTTCACGGCTGAACGGCTGGCCTGGCAGAGGAGCTCCAAGAAGCCCAAAGCTACTTTGTCAGATGAATGGATAAGAGCTTGTTCTCTAAGAGAATGGAACGAAAATGGGCAGAAAGGAAATGTCCTTTGCCGGCCGCAGTGGCCATGCGGTTCTAGGCGCTTCAGTCTGGAACCGCGCGACCCCTACGGTCGCAGGTTCGAATCCTGCCTCGGGCATGAATGTGTGTGATGTCCTTAAGTTAGTTAGGTTTAATTAGTTCTAAGTTCAAGGGGACTGATGACCTCAGATGTTTAGTCCCATAGTGCTCAGAGCCATTTGAACCATTTGAAATGTCCTTTGTTGTACATCGCGAACTCCAGTAGGGTTCAGACTTGAATAATAATAATACTTATTATTAACAAATTTTGTATTCTGGTCATCCACAGCTGTAGAATTGTATCATGATCAAAAAGACTGCTTCAACTGTATGATAAATATTTATTTGTGATCCAACTACTTTCGCGGCGTTAGAGCAACATAGTCAGGGATACATCTGTATATAAACAAGAGCAAAACGTATGAAGAACCTGTTTAGGTTAAAATGAAACTGAACTGCATACGCAACTGTATAGGACAATCATGTATTCATATTTATTTCATACTTTAGTTCAAGGGATTGCCAGTAGTGACCCAAGGTTCTTTGTCCTCTTGTGATTAAAGATTTCAACCGTCAAGAGGTCGATAGTTCAATTCAAAATACAGCAGAATGTAGGGATCATCGCGCTGATACGTGAAGGATAAAGCGATAAACCAGACAGATGCAAAAGAATCAAACAAATGATACGTGTAGGTGATAAAAGCTACGTTCACACAGGTACAGTAAAATAAATCTCATAAAGTAGAGCTTGTATAATTGTACTACAGGTAACGATAGTGATGGTCAAGGTCAGGTACAACCTTGCTTACACAGTAGACCATTTAAACAAATGAAGGACTACGGGAAAGGTAGAATGCAGGAAACATCTCGATAAATGAAATCCAAAATTAGGGTAAAGTGGTAAACCAGATGGAACTTATTACTAAATCAAGGCACGTGCGGGGTTAAGACACGTTCGATGGATGGAGGGGAGAGTCAGCTGTGAGTCCGCCAGACCTGAACGCTTGACCCGCGCCCGGTGGACCATGCCCGGCGCCCGCCACGGAGTGGCCGTAGTTGCCGGCGGGTTCCGCGAGGGGCGCTGCCGTCGCGGCGTCCAGCGGCGCGCAGCAAGTGGCTGTCTGAGGCTGCAGTGCGCGCCCGCCCGCCGCTCCTCGCGACCAGCAGCCAGCAGCCGCCGACGCGCATCTCACACCCACACACCTGCCAGGCCGCCGGCGATACAGGTAGGCACTGCTGCCGGTCCGAGCAAAAACCGGGGAAAGTACGTGCAGGCGCATTAAAAAGAGACCAGCCTCGTGGTTTGTCCGCTCATCTCAGCGGTCCTAAAAGCCTAATTTCCCTTCCTTCTTTTCTCACCTCGTCACTCTTTCAAATTGCAACACAACATACGTGACACATATGTGAGGTAACTTACCTGGCTGCCATACATGTAGCAATTTGCCATGTTTAAAGTATAGGAATATGTGTTCTCATGAAATATCCCCGCTTTTTTACATTAAAAAAATGCACTAATGTAGCAATAATACTTGTGTTAAGACCAGGGGGACTGGTGTCACATCATCACTCGGTTGGCTAATAGTACGTAATACATTTTCAAGTTAAGTGGACCTATTATTTTGCAGCTGATGATGGTGTTACAGTAACTTGGCTATGGATTAAATCGTATGAAATAGTAGAGCAAACTCCACCAATTCGTAATTTAATTTGCGGAAGATACTGTTTGGGCTTCCACTAAATTTCATTTCTCTTAAGTGGATACGTGTTTACCACCATTTTGTCTACCAAATTTTTATTGTGCGAGTTGTAACTATCCTGTTGCGAAATACTAGTCTTGAGAGATTTTGTTTTTTTAAGTTGCATATTAATGTCAGATTTCCAATCAAGGTCTTACCTCTTCAACAATGCTGGCAATTACATCGTCTTCCAACGTTAGGCACATATTATTTTCGCCTTCACACACGATGGAACGCATAAGGTTATCATTGTATACAGGTGCACGCAAAGTTCGCCATTTAGCCAATGTATCCCTCTGCGTAATCGTAAAATCGTAATTTTCGATTGTGTTCGGAAATTACTTTTGAAGTCAGAGGATAATTTGGCGTTAACATGAGACACAAAAAGGACTTCGCCAACACGCAGGATTTGGCGCCGGACAGCTCAAACTCTCAAAGCTCATAAAAGAGAGAGAGACACAGAGAGAGAGATGGAAATTATAATTACTGTAAAAATATAATTGTATCCAGCCAACTGGAAATGTGCGAAAGCAAGAAACGGTCTTAGAAGGACGGCTATTTTCTTTCGCTCATTAACGGCTCTGTTTCATCTGTCTTCAAGTTCTGTTCTGCCGCAAGTGAAACTCTCCTCGGAAGTAGTTGATCTGCTGCTGCTGCTGGGAAAGCTAGTGTTGTTCAACGGCTGGCTGTGACTCATATGTTTAACAATACTGAGAGTGCCGTTTCATGTGAGAGGTATGACACAACTTAGTTATGTTTCATTTTTGTAAATACTCTTAGGATTTTGTTACGCATGAAGAGTATCAGAACTTGGGTTTGTGAACGAGTAGGGCGTTGCAGACGCGGAGAAAAGTCAGTAGCCGAGACCATTCTGTTACTTGCCTAATGCTCTGGTGAACCAGAACAATCCGTGTCAAATATTTGCCGTTTGTGATAAAGGCGAGCGTGATGTAACTGCAAGAGGAGTCATAGCTGAAAGTGGAGCCGCCGTAACTCGACACTTAAATTTCCTTCAAAATTTTTGTCACCGCTACGCAGTGACTGAAATAGATTTTCTCTCTTAAACTTTTGAGAACAACGCCATCACTGGTCCTATGAAAGATTTATGCGTCCAGAGGCTCTATAATAAACAACAAAATAATTAACTACGGAAGGAAAACTTGAATTATCACAGTAGATAAATATTTTACATAACCAAATTTCCCCCATGTCTCCACTCCCTTTAAAAAACGTTCTTTGGTGTTAATGTAAATTTATCATAAACAAAAAGACCCAAGAGTGCCGAGTTGCGGCAAAAAAACTGATCTCCGTGTTTCATGATTAATTTAAGTCGTGTTACGGACCATATTCAAAAACCATTTTCTAAAACGTTTCTAACACTTTTCATCGTCATAATAAGGACGAATTTCCGCGATGGATTCTGAACGTATTGACGTAACAGGGTTTGAACTTCCCTTTGATCTGCTATATTCTTCTTGTGTTCATTGAAATTGCAAATATTTACTGGTGCACACTTGTTACATCACTATTAGGAACTACTGATGCATCAGAAACTGGTGATACACCTCTATTTTTAACTGCAATCCAATCTTGAAGTCCGACATGTCTATCGGTTTGTCAGTGTTTTTGCTAATGTGAAACACATCTCTACTGCCGAACAAGAGCTCACAGCTGTCAGCGTATGCATTTTAGAGCCCATCTTTACAGAACTATTATCCTTTTTTTTTTCTCCATACTACACCCACCGGAAGTTTGGTGGCGGTGTTCTTGATCAGTCTATGCATAGACGTCATACTCCTTTTATTCCGTGAACGGTTCCAGATATCGAAACGACGTTTTCGGGCAAAAGATAGTACGCTAAGGGGCATACCAATTTGGTATGTGATAAATAGTCATAACTCTTGTATCGACCGAGACACTGAAGCAAGTATGATTTTTAAAAATAGAATAGTAAACTTTTCTAATGGCATCTGAAAGTGCTTTAAAAGACGAATACACTGATTTCAAGTTTGTTAATGTTGAGGCTGAACCTCTTCGCGAAAGGATCCGAGAAATATTCTAAAATTAAAAGGCAAGTCGGCCGGAATCGGCCATTGCGTTTTAAATACGCTCATGTCAGGCTACGTTGTATCTACTGTTTTCGTGTGTGCTCTGTAGAGCCAGCATGAACTGTGTCGGCTACCGACAGTTCATTTCTGCTTCAGCATTCCTTGCATGCAGACGTGTACACCAATAAGTAGAAGCTAGAGATGCTACTTTTATGCGGCAGGAGTGTCGTTCGCATCGAACATCCGCATAAATTCCACTCCAATTATCTGTCATTACAGCAGACATTTCAGAAATCGTATAGAATTTTGTCGGTTTGCCGTGCATCGCTTGGGAGCCGTCACTAGGTTTTTTCACCGTGTGCTCTTTACCGACGAAGCAACGTTTACGAAACACTGTAATATAAATTTACGTAACATGCAGTACTGGACAGTTGAAAATGTATGCTGGGTTCCTCAGGTACAACGACCGTGAAGCGTAAACCTATGGTGCTGCTTCATAGGAAATTCCGTTATGGGACCTTGCTTCATCCCAGGAATGCTAACTGGAAATACCTATGTACATTGCCTTACGAAAATGCTATCTGTTCTTCTATAAAAGGTACCACGTGATAAGCGATAGTGTATTTGGTTGCCCAGCTCACTCTTCACCTGTTGCAACGCAGATACTGAATGAAAAGTCTTCTGACCGCTGGATAGAACGGAATGCTGCAGTACAATAGCTGGACACGACGCTTGATTTGACGTCTCCTCATTTCTTTCTGCGATGAGCACTGAAATATGTCCCAACTACGCCAAACTCCATTTGACCGTATATTACTGTATTTTTATTTTGTACCGACTTTAAGGGTCTAATAACTTTTTCCATTGTACTCGATAACAGCGTAAAAGCCGAAATCTAGAGAGTGTAAAAGAAAAATACAATAATATGCCGTGAAATGGCGGCATATTCTTTCAAAAAATACACCAAGGCCGTGGCTCAGCACCATCGAAAATTTTCTATGCCAGACGATATGCACCGTCGAATTACCACAGCATACAACGACGTACCATCCAATGTTCTTTTATCTGCTCATCTATCTCTCGAGAGGCGATTGAAAACGTGCTTTTGTCGGTCGTAGACAATGTGATCACATACGTAGGTGTAAAACTACGTTTCGTAGAGAATATATTTATTTTATGGGTGACATGTCGTCAGTCATTCGGAAAAACCTATTTAATTTATTTAAAATGTATTCCGCCTAATTAGAATTACGAGTAGTATTTATTTACAGACACATTTGGCCGACAGCGTTCAGCCGTCTACAGGCAAAATCAAAGACAGGTCAGGCGTTTTTTTTATTTTTTTTTATCTAGGAAAGTTAAAACAGTTGTTTCCCTGTTCTCTTGAATAGGGCTGCTTACGATTATGAATTATGTATGACCGACGTTTCTGTTTCGGGTTTGACAAGCAAGCAGCAACGGGGATGTTTAAATGGCAAACTGCCTGACGAAAGTGTCGTTGTTTCCACCAAAAACTGGACACGTACACACACTGGAAATAGTTTTTCCTATGTCCCATATGATGCACCAAACGGAAGTATATGCCGTAATCCATGTACAAAAAATCATAGCTGACGTTCTTTCCTAGTAGGATAGGTCCGTCTTGCTGCATGTAACAACGGAGCCGGGCATGAAAGCTCGGCTAGACGGTGTTTACAATGCAATTGCTCACTTTAGCCACATCGCTTTCCAATTTCAGTATAATTCTCGGATTCTTTGCAAATGAGTTTCAGCCGCAACATTGACAAGCATTATATCACTGTACTCCTCTTTTCAAGCGCTTCGGATGCCGTTAAAAATGTATGTAATTGTATTTAAAAACCATACTTGGTTCAGCTCCTCAATCATACAAGATGTAAGACATTTTATAACATACTGAAGTGCATGCGCCTTAGCGTATCATCATTAACCGAATGTCTCGTTCCGGCATCTGGAACTGTTCACGAAATGAAAGTGGTGACATGACTCTCTCTCTGCCTCTTTGTGTGTGTGTTTTGCAAAAAATTCTCTCACATTCACAAAACTGCGAAAGAGAGAAAACGAATCGGTCTGTAATATTTTCAGTGGCTTAGTCAATTTTACAAAAGTTCTTCGATTCCAGAGGACTAAAATGACCCTATTATTTTAAATTGTGAGCTTTAGTGTCTCGATAGAACTACTACTTACGTTATTCTCGTGTCCCAAACATTTGAAGGGAATGAAACGTAGTTGTGAACGTACAACTGCTTGTACGGTGTCTCAGATTTCATTCATCGCATACAGAGGGAATAAAGTAATACAATTAAGGAAACTGGCAAGTTAAAAATGAACGCGAATTGTCGCATCTGAGCGGTAGCTTTACACCTTCGTATGTGATGGACGATAAGGAGAAGTGTCGTTTCCTAGTGAGCATTTTTTTTTTCCCATTGTCGTTGTTGGCTACAAATTCCGTTCCATACCCACACGGCATCCCGTAATCCAATGGAAAAAGAAGAAAGATAAAACTATTTAACTTGGCCCGCTCTGTGTATCAGAACTTACTGACTAGTTACAATTGAGTCCATAGAACAGTGAAATGTGATTAAGTTTATCAACAATTGTAAATTAATTCCTCTTTTATATTCTATAAGCGAACAGGATTTCCTTTATTCAAAATTAATCAGTGAAACAGAAGAGACTATAAAGCGTTTCATTCCTCTTCCCCCTCTCTCTCTCTCCCCCCCCCCCCCCCCCCCCAGGCCTTGCTTTGATAGCAGCTGATGCGTTCCATTCAGGGTATTAACTGTCCCAGGTATCTCATTTTTATTGTTCAACGAAGAATCTACATAGAAAAATAAATTTACGCTTTTTAAGCTCTCACACAAGAAGAACTGATGAGACAGGAAACATTTACCATGTGAGTATTGAGTTAATTGATTACTGTATATATGTGTTCTCTTAGGAACTTATGGGACTGAAAAGCTTGAACAAAAATTATATCTAAAAATTATGATCCGCTGTAGTCGTGTGTAACCGAGTGAAAGAGAATAACTGGATTGCATTACTTTTTTTTTGCTGTATTGGTAGCTCGGGTGTGCATGATCTTGAATACTAACTCATACTTTTCATTTTATTGATTTGATTCATCTGTAACTCAACCTATCATCGAGAATACATTTTATAATTTGTCCTTCAAAAATAACGATATTTGCGTTAAAAGTGGTAGAAGTGTTTCCAGTAGTAACAGCTTAAAGTGGTGCATTATCTATGCACACTCCCGGTAGAAAGGAGAAAGAGGGAGATGACAAAATCACAAAGAGCACTTACAGCTGCTGGTACCACAATGTCAGCTCTACATGCGAGTTCCATCTCAGTTGATTGTATAATCATGAATGAGAAGCTACTTAGCGACGCACACACATTCCCAGGCGCCAATATTTACTGGCGCAGACGAATAACCTAACTTGATTGCATCGTACCTTACAAAAAGAAGCACTAGCTTTATCTTACTGATAACGTCGTCCGTATAGAATTTTCTTTCAGACTCATAAATAGTTTGTTAAACCAATTTCGACATTGTGTCTCGCGTGTATAGCCGTTCTGTAATTGCCGCTGAAAAAGAAAATTCTGTACTGTATGCAGGATGTTGATTGTGAGCAAAATGGTGAACGTTTTCCCATTTGACGCTTTCCACTGCGTTAGCTGAAATATAAATTATTTCCGTTTTATTGGGTAAACTTACAGCACCCTTTTTAGATATAACACACATTCGTCGTTCGCTATCCCGCTTTTATCTTGTTGACCCCTGTAAGTGAAAAGACAGAAAACATTGCTAATTTTTGAAGGTAAATGGGAAGAGAGAAAGTAGAAAGGAGGTATGTGACGGTTCATTTCTTGAACACTTATTATGTTAAATGTGCTTAACGAAGAATCTTTTGCCGTATAAAACTCAGGGAGAGCCAACAACTTAATTAAACTGCAAAATATCGAATGAATGTGCCATCTTTCCTGTAATTTAACTAGCAATAATATTGTGGTAATTTTAAGCGGTTTATGTTTTATTTTTGTTAGCCTTTCGATATCGTTAAACCAAAGTACAGATTTTTCAGTTCTCATCTTCACTAAAGATAAAGTCCTACGAATACTAACAGACTATCCAGTATTTTACTACTACTATTACCGAAGCTAGCAGTGACACAGTATAAACTTTTGTGTTCACTGGAACGCCTAAATCCAATTATAATTCTTATGGTGCAAAGAATACCTGTCTAATTCTGTATGTAGCTCTTGGGCCTCATCCGATCAAGCTTCCTAGTAAAGAGAAGGCAATTTTTCGTGAACTACAGAATCATTGCTGTTGTTATTGTTATTATCAGTTTCATTCCACTCAGACGTTTACATTGGCGGCCACTGGATCGAGGTGGCGCAGTGGTATGTCACTGCACTAATGTTCGGGAGCACGTCGGTTAAAAATCCCGCCCGACCACACAAAATCAGGTTTTCCTTGGTTTCTGTAAATCACTTAACGCGAATGTCGGGATGGTTATTTTAAAAAAGACACGACTGGTTTCTTTCCCCGAGCTTCTGTTCCGTGTCTTCCACGGGACATTAAATCCTGAGCTTCCTTCCTTGAGACTAAGATTAGGATTAGGGAGTATCTTTGTTCCGACACAAACAACTATACAATTGACACACAATTTTCTGTTGTTGTTGTTGAAAGACTGTCTCTTTGGTGTTCCATATTGGCTGACATGCTGGCTGTTTCTTCTGCTCATTGGATACGGGGGATAATTGAGTGGATTGCAAGAGATATTTCAGTTATTCTGGAGAATTCCCTAAGGAATTAAATTCACTCTGCAACTTACGTACTGAAAATACATTGGTTATTTCTACTCCCTGCCATAGTGAAAAGTTACGCAAGCGCACGGAGGTTGTAAAAGAATGCCCAGATTACATCTACATGTATATCTTTCTGTGTTATATGAATCTCCAAAATATAAGCGCGAGGACACCTTTTACTGCACCACATACGCGTAATGAGGTGACTTCTAGTCTCACTGGTGGATATACCAAGACGTAGGCTTTCTTATAAGCTTCTGCGAGAAATCTCATTACAGTAATTTCATCTTCACTGTCTTAGCGCGTGCCATGCCAAAGCAAGTGAAAAAAATGTGGATCTGCTCTAAAACATAACGGGGGATGAAAAAGTTTCCGTTTCAGGACTTTGGTGCACCGTATATTGAACGTAGCCCGCCTGTATACAGGTTGTTCTGAAATTACCTTTAAGTTTTTGTAGAACGTTTAGGGGGGCGCGAGTGCATAATACTTTGAACAGGAGCCTATGTCCGGAAACACACCGTTTCTGTTCTACAATGGTTGCAGTTCAGATGTGTAACGCATCTGCTGAGGGAAAAAGAAAAGTCTCAGAGTTGCTTTTCCTTGTATGCAGTGGGATAGAGAGGATGATGCGTTCTACGCTAGACGGTCACTTAACGTATGCCTTGCTGCGAGACCTATTCAACGTAAAACTGGAATAGAACTGATGTCCTGGCTGGGGGGTTCAGTGTAATGTTTTAGTGTTAAACAAACAAATGTGCTTAGGTGATAAATGGATGTTTCGTTAAGTTCATTTTCGAACTGTCACTTTAATAACTGTACTGCGTCACACCTAATTCAGTTCCTCAAGCAGAAGTGGATGAGTTAAACATGTGAATTCAAACTGTTGTCGAATGGAAATGGCACGTTTATAGACATGGGTTCCTATTCAAAATGTTATGTACTCACTCCCCTATTCAAGTCCTAGGAGTTTGTAAATGGAATTTCAGAACTCGTGTGAAGGCACCGACATGTAGACAAGGGACAGTGTGACATTCGTCTCCTTCTGAGGTGCATGCGGTAAATGCAAAGCTTGAACTATGGCGACGTTATTACCAAATGCGTCCAAACAGGTTCAATGTGCTGTTTTTTTTTTCTTGGCTGCCTGACAAGCACGGTAGACATCCATCGAAGAGTGGAGCAGCATGTCTGTCGAAAAGCACCATCGTGGAATGGTGGCAGTTCGACACAAGACACCGGTCGATCTGGCAAGCCAGCCTCAACCATCACGAACAAGTGCGTGACTCTCGAGCACCATCCCTATAGTCCTCATCTCTCCCTCAGCTGTTTCCATGGCTTCGGTCTCTTAACAGAGAACTTGCAAGGGTCGACGCTTTCTGTCGGACGAGAATGTGCAGCAAGCAGCTGCGGACTTCTTCACGCAGCAGGACACGGTGTTTTGCGGAACGGGGTATCTTCTACCAGGGGCATCGGTGGGATGGTTGCCTCAGTACTCAAGGCGATTTTGTCTGATAGGCGAACCGATTCTGGAGTGTACGGACTTTCAACAGAAACTTATTAATACATCAATTTTAAATAAAATTTTCCTTCTAACTGTCAGTGTGGTCTTTTTGGATATATCACCAATGCATAAAATTTTGTATTGTGACCGTCCATGTAGTTTACTATCGAAAAAAAGAAGAATGAATAGCATTAGTCTTTGACGTCCCGTTAATTCCAAATTGTCCGCCCCGATAGCTGAGTAGTTAGCGTGACGGATTGCCGTCTTACAGGCCTGTGTTCGATTCCCGGCTGGGTTGGGGATTTTTTCCTCTCAGGGACTGGGGGTTTTGCTGTCTTCATCATCATTTAATCCCCACCCGGCGCGCAGGTCGCCCAGTATGGCGTCGAATGTAATAAGACCTGCACCAAGGAGGCCGGACCTGCCCCGCACGGGTCTCTCGGCAATGACGCCAAACGCTCATTTCCATTTCCACTGCCAAATTCATTAGGGGTACAAGCATGGATTGAGAATGGACAGAGATGCAGATCAGCCATGGTCCTTCTCAAAGGAACCACATATCATAAGTGATTCCTGACAACCACGAGAAACTATCTGGATGGGCGGACGTAGATTTCAACCATTTCCCTGCAAATTATGAGTCCAATATCTTACCAATGCCACACCCCGGTCTATCTGAATCGAAAGCCGTTAGAAGATGTAGAAAAATTAATCCGAAAGGATGCGATTTTCCATGACTTTTATGGTACTGTCTGCGAGGAGCGCGAGTTCCGTACAGAAGGTAAAGGAGGCAAACAGGAATTATTACTCTGCAAGGAGAAATAGGGATGTGTAGTGTGAAGTGAAAAATTGCGAAGTTAGTCGACACTTAAGGTCGCAGGTGACGCTAGTATTGTACACGATTATCAATGAAAGAGCCAAAGATTTAAGCTGTCTCGTAAATGAACTTGTATTTCATGTTAACTCATATCCGAGATACAATGCGTACGAAAATATTTTCTGTGGACTTGATCTATTGCCGGCCGGTGTGGCCGTGTGGTTCTAGGCGTTTCAGTCTGGAACCGCGTGACCACTATGGTCGCAGGCTCGAATCCTGCTTCGGGCATGGATGTGTGTGATGTCCTTAGGTTAGGTAGGTTTAAGTAGTTCTAAGTTCTAGGGGACTGACGACCACAGATGTTAAGTCCCATAGTGCTCAGAGCCATTTGAACCATTTTTGAACTTGATCTATCAGAAGTGAAATTGTATAAATAAATGCATGATCTCCTCTCATGAAAGGGGATCTTACATCGTCCAGTCGCATTAACATGAAATCCTGTCAAAAGTTTGAATAACCGCTCTTTGTAGCGCGGATGTCTGAGAGACATGCAGGTAGAGTGTCAACAAGGTTCTGAAAGCTACCGACAGGGATATGTACTCATGTGTACTCCAGTGCCGTGGCCAGTTGCGCTAGGCTGCTCAATTGAGGGTCCGTGGCACGAACAGCCCTATGGCTGTGTTACTTAGATTCACGACTGAGTTTAAATGCGGAGAATTTCGCGACGAGAGCAGTACGGTAAACTCATGCTGGTGCTCTTCGAACCACGCACGTACACTGCGCACTGTATGACACATTTCATTGCCATCGTGCCGAGCATGTAGATCCCCAAGGATAGATACAGACTTGTGTTGATCCATTGTGCCTTCCAGAATGACGACATCACCCACGGAATGCTGAGAAAGCATTCATCAGACCATACTGTTTTCAGTCGTTTCACGCCGCACACGCCAAAGACCACCTGCCCGATGGAGCGTAAAACATGATTCATCTGAAAAGACCACCTGCCACCATTCAGTGGACGACCAGTTGCAGTACTGGCGTGCAAGTACCTGTCTTCGTCGCCGATGAACAGGAGTCAGCGTGCCCGCATATCGTGGTCGTGCGGTAGCGTTCTCGCTTCCCGCGCCCGGGTTCCCGGGTTCGATTCCCGGCGGGGTCAGGGATTTTCTCTGCCTCGTGATGGCTGGGTGTTGTGTGCTGTCCTTAGGTTAGTTAGGTTTAATTAGTTCTAAGTTCTAGGGGACTGATGACCATAGCTGTTAAGTCCCATAGTGCTCAGAGCCCTTTTTTTGGAGTCAGCGTCGGTGTACGAACCAGGAGCCTACTTGGGAGGCCCATCCGCAACAACATTCGCTTACCGGTCTTTCGGAAAAGTCTGTTTGTATCCCCTTCGTTCAGCTTGGCGCTCTGTTACTGAACAGTTGTACGTCCAATCACCCGTATACATCTCCGAAGCCGCCGTTCATCTATGTCACCTATGGCCCTTGGTACAGCATAGCTGGATCCGCGCCGGTTTTGATAGCACTAGTTTGCCATGCGTGGTATACACTGATCAGCCAGAAAATTATAACCACCGACCTGCTATCGATATGAACTAGTCCAGGCGATAGCAGCGTCACCTGGCGAGGAATGACTACCTGTCCGTTTGTAAAATGGGGAAGGCGGTCGATCGGTCTGAGTTTGACAGAGGGCAGATCGTGATGGGCTGGAGGCTCGGCACGGGCATTTTGGAAATGGCACCACTTGTCGGGTGTTCGAGGATTGTTGTGGTGGGCGTCTTCAACACGTGCCGAAATCAAGGTGAAACCACATCCAGACGTCATAAAGTTTGGCGGCCTGCCCTCTTCACAGATGTCGGACACCATATGCTGGGCACTCTGGTAAAAAAGGACAGGCAGCGAACTGTGGTGGCACTAATGTTGAAATGTGTGTGAAATCTTATGGGACTTAACTGCTAAGGCCATCAGACCCTAAGCTTACACACTACTTAACCTAAATTATCCTTAGGACAAACACACACACACACACACACACCCATGCCCGAGGGAGGACTCGAACATCCGCCGGGACCAGCCGCACAGTCCATGACTGCAACGCCTTAGATCGCTCGGCTAATTCCACGCGACGGTGGCACTAATATCAGACTTTAATGTTGGACAGTGTGCATGTGTGTCTGAACGCACAGTGAACCGAATGCTCCTAACGATGCGTCTTCGCAGCCGACGACCCATGCGTGTACCAATGTTAACACCACGACATCGGCAACTGTGACTGAAATGGGAACGTGACATCGGCATTGAACGTTGGCGCCGTGGCACAACGCTGCATCGTCTGATGAATGCCGATACCTTCTTCATCATGCCACTGGGAGTGCGTGAATCCGTCGTCCTCCAGGAGAACAGCTCCTTGACACATGTACTGCAAGACGTAGAAAAGCTGGCGGTGACTCCATAATGATCTGGGGAACATTCACTTGGGCGCCCGTGGGTCCAGTAGAAATTATGCAAGGCACCATGACGGCCAAAGAACATCGTACACCAGTTGCAGTCCACATACACTCCTTCATGACGATCATGTTACCCAACGGCAGTGCCATTTTTCAACAAGATTATGTGTCATGTCACAAGACCAGAAGCGTTATGAAGTGGTTCGAGGAGTACAGTGGCGAATTCTAGTTGATGTGCTGGCGCCCCAGCTCACCAGATCTGAACCCGATCGAACGCGTCTGGGATGTGATTGAACGTAGCGTCAGACTTCATAGCCCCCCCTCCCCGCAATATACTGGAATTATCTGACCTGTGTGTGCAGATGTGGTGTCAGCTCCATCCAGTAACCTACCAAGCCCTCATTATTTCCATACCATGAAGCGTTGCCGCTGCTATTCGTGCTAGAGGTGGACACCCCGGCAATTAGATAGGTGGTCATAATGATCTAGCTGATCAGTGTACTTTAACGATGGCGACGTGCGAACTGTTTACAAACTTAGTTGTTTCGAAAATGCTTCCACCCTTGTTCAGAAAGCCAATGATCGCGACCTTTTGGACGCGCAATGAATCACCCCGTATCCGCATTACGACAATGATTGTACTGTTTCGTACATCCCCCCGAAACGCTTTGTATACCCTCCACTGGTAGTGCTGCTACAGTTCGTCTGTGAACCGTTCTTGCACGCTGACATCGAACATAGGTGGTGGTCACAATGATGTGACTGGATGGTGTAATTCGGCAGTATTTTAGCACTGACATTACTAGCAGCACGGCACCTTGGTCGTACTGCTGACACTGTCTACAGATGCTAGAGGTAAAAAGCAAAATTGTTGAAGAGGAAGTTCTTTCCCATTTTTCTCCCGCCAATTTTTAAGTTTAAGGTTTACCTGACGTGATTTAGAATGGACTATACAAAATTTGTAAAATAACCGTTCGCAATTATTTCAGAGTAGGTAACAATTCATGCGTGCCAACTCATTATTGCAGTTCCACTCTTCACATACTGAAAAGCACGCTGATTGACTGCAAAATTTTTACGATGTCATGGAATAGCTTTCTTGGAAGGAGATGCACATTCACGACCAACTGTAATGAGGGAGAGAGCTGTTTTATTAAATGGATAGCACTTCTGTCTTACAACTGACGGGGTAGTTAGATACGTCACGTGAGCTGTAAATTGAGAGACCTTGTAATGATTGTCGTTGTTAAAGAAGAGGACTTAGTATGTAAGAAGGGTCACAAGCCTCTTTTAAACGCGAAAAATACGATTCCTAGACATCATCGGTCATTAATCACGGCCACTCATGAGTTGACAATTGGAATAGCTGTCAGTTATTTCTGATTATATGATATTGCAGTGCCTGTGTTATTCAGAAATACGTTGCAATGTCCTTTCGGACATGCATGCATGTCCAAAGGAACAGGAATTTCGGCGACTACAGCCGTTATGAAATAAATTAAATTTATTCCCATTTGCGAATACGGACAACCATCAGCCCTATAATGGAATGGGGGCACTGAAAATTTTTGCCGGACCGGGACTGGAACATGGATTTCCTGCTTATTGGGACCGGTCTCTTAACCCTTATGCTATCGAAGCACGACTTACGACCACACACGATGAGAGAAGTTAGACATGGGGACTACAGATTTCTGTAAGACCCACTGTGAGAAGATGGTTCAGGAAGGTTGACGATATATGGAAGTCTGGATCTGGCCGTGAGTAGTGCTCGGGCAGAAATGACGCGAGCGCTCGCGATAAGAGGGGAATTTGGCGTTGAGTCCAGTTCCTGCACAAATTTTCACTGTCGTCATTCCATTATAGAGCTCATGGTGTCCGTATTGGCAACTGCGAAAACATTTGTACATTTAATGTATTCCTGATTATAACGCATGGAGGACAACAGTACAGTAAATCATCCTCTACTTCCGTGCTGGACAACAATAATACCTTAGCACCTATACTTTTCTGAACCACCTTCTCACCGTGGTCGTGCAGAAATCTACAACCCCCACGTATAACTTTTCTCATCGCGTGTAATATGGCAAATAAATGATTGTAGGGCATTGTTGGCCGGGACACTGCGTCTGTGATTATTCAGCTGCCTGGTCTCTATTTGACTGCACTTCGGCTACTTGCAAGTCTATGTGACGGGAATGAAGTGAAATGTTTAGGATAAACACGTCCAGTAACGGAGTGAGGTTAGTCTCCGTTCCCATCGGAAATCGAACCAGGGTGCCCACGATCTAGAGGCAGTTACGCTAACCACCAGACCATTAGTACGGATGCAGTAAGTTCGCAATGAATATCTGAACATGGAACGATGAGTCACAGTGCACTTTAGCAGATGGCCTTAGTAAGGCGCTGCGAGAGTTCCGACGTGTGTTACTAATAAACTACACATCTGCCATATAGTGGTCGTCGAACTTCCGACTAGATGAAATCATCTTACATCCTGATTCGACGCGAACGACTACTAAATCAGTATTTTGACAACTTGGAGTTACAATCGGACTTAATTACACGTTGACTTTGCACTACACAAGAGATTAGTCATTTAGTCGCTATGTTAGAGTGACACCCAATTCAAACTATGATACTCTATCAAACAAATACACAAAATGCTGTCAGAAAAATATTTAATAAATATAGTGACACTATTGCCATATAAACTCAATAAACGCACCATAAAGGAATTATCCGAGTGGGACAGAAATCGCTAGATCTGATGTACGTGTACAGACAAACACATGATGACAGTTTCACAAAAAAACTGGATGATTAATTCAAGAGAAAGAGCTTCAGAAATTGAACAAGTCAGTAAGGCATTCGACCATTTATGACCCGTATGCAAGCACTTATTCGGCTTGGGATTGGTTGATAAAGTTGCGGATCTCCTTGTGGGGGATGCCAAATTCTGTCCAATGGGCTCGTTAGATCAATACTCCAAACGTTCTCAATTGCAGAGAGATCCGACGACCTTGCTGGGCTGAGTAGGGTTTAGCAATCATGGAAACAAGCAGTAGAAACTCTCGCCATTTACGGGTGGGCATTATCTTGCTGGGGACTGATGACCACGGATGTTAAGTCCCATAGTGCTCAGAGCCATTATTTTGCTGAGAAGTAAGTCCACGATGGCTTGCCATTAAGGGCAACTAAATGGGCGTAGAATATCATCGACTTACCACTGTGTTCTAAGGGTGTGGCATGTGACAACCAAAGTAGTTCTGCTATGGAATGAAATGGGACCCCAGAGTATCACTCCTGGTTAACGGTCTGTATGGCGGGCGACAGTCAGGTTGGAAACCCGATACTGTCTGAGGTGACCTCAGATACGTCTTCGGCCTGGAATCTCATTACTGGAGCAGAATTGTCTTCAGTGACGAGTCCCGATTCGAGCTGAGCTCCGATGACCAGAGAAGACATGTCTAGAGACACCCTGGACAATGGTGGAATACTAATCTGATTGTCGCGCCTCATACCACTCGACAAACAGGAGTGATGGTGTGGGGTCTCTTTTAACTGTATAGTAGAACCCTTTTGGTTGTCATTCGAGGCAACCTTACAGCAAAGCAGTACGTTCGACGATATTGTATGTCCCATTTCGCTGCACGTCATGGAAAACGAGAGTTTCTACAGCTTGTATTTTTGTGCTTACTAAACCCTACCTCGGCCAGAAAGATCGCCGGACCTCTCCCCATCTGAGAACGTTTGAAGCATTTGGGCAGGGCCCTCCTACCATCACCGGATTTTGACGATCTAACGCGACAGTTGGACAGTTTGTCGCGATATCTCGCAAGACGACGTCCATCAACTCTTATCATTCAATGCCAAGCCGAATAACTTCTTGCGTAAGTACCAGTGGTGCAACTAGGAGTTATTTACGTGCTTAATTTATGAATCTATTACTCTCACATAAATGTTGCGGTTCATCTGAAATTGTAATAATTTGTTTGTCTGCTCATGTACATTACATATACCGATTTCCATCTCCTTCTGATAATTCTTTCATATTGTGTCTTTTTTTTCTCTCTCTCAAAGTGTCTACGTTAGAGTTGTAGGTATTTCTCGGAGCCACGATACGGCGTAGCAGTCTCTTTGCTGCACTTGCAATGACGTCAAGCGCAGCGTTACATTTTCCTCCGTCGCACGAAGCCCAAAGTTGTACCTCAGGCAAATAAATAGAAGAAACACAATAGAAAGTGTTCCGTAATAAAACTTCACACGTAACGAAGATAGTTATAAGCCGCCTCGGAATGACCTTTCTACCCAACTTTACCAAAAAGCACAACTATGTACGCTTGCTCATTTACGTATAAATATAGTATAAGATTTTCCTATTAGTGAAGTGATTTCCGTTTTCGGAATCCTTAGTATTAAAAAAAGCAAAAATCTTGTACCCTCTCAGCGCAGTGACGTAGAAAATCATGTGTTCTGGCTGGTAGTAGAGATAGTCTCATATAGATGACGCTTACGTGGAATACGACGATAAGACTAAGCTGTAGGCCTTCGCTTCTCACCTGGCCTTTAAAATTTCGACATCTTGAGACTGGCAGGTAAAAATCGCCAAATATGCATGATGTATATTACTCGCAAATTATCAGCACTGTAGCGCAACCGCACCAAGTGTGTAGATGGAACGTCTCAGATACTTTATACGTACGGGAAGATTATAAAGAGTTTTTCGTTCAGAAGTCGCATTTGAATGCTTCAAATGGTTCAAATGGCTCTGAGCACTATGCGACTTAACTTCTGAGGTCATCAGTCGCCTAGAACTTAGAACTAATTAAACCTTACTAACCTAAGGACATCACACACATCCATGCCCGAGGCAGGATTCGAACCTGCGACCGTAGCAGTCCCGCGGTTCCGGACTGCGCGCCTAGAACCACTAAACCACCGCGGCCGGCATTTGAATGGTGTTTGCGACAAAATCGTGTTAAAGTTCAAATGACTCTGAGCTCTATGGGACTTAACATCTGAGGTCATCAGTCCCTTAGAACTTAGAACTACTTAAATCTAACTAACCTAAGGACATCACACACATCCATGCCCGAGGGAGGATTTGAACCTGCGATCGTAGCAGTCGCGCGGTTCCGGACTGAAGCGCCTAGAACCACTCGTCCACCGCGGCCGGCTCGTGTTATGCGTCGTATGACAAGGAGCATAGTCTACCATCAGGTAACATAATTCTACTGTGGTGGATCGTGGGCTATCGAGACGGTTTATCGTTCCGTGGCGGTGCTGCCACTTTTTAATCAAGTTTCCACTACTGTCATGCAGACACAGAATCGATAAGTTCAGGAGGGACACACTTAACGCCTTGCAGGATCACAAGTGCACTACGCGACTAGTGTCGGAGAGGACATACATACATTTCTTTCGTCTGTGGGGGATCGTGTGAGCCAGGAAATGGGCTTGTTTGCAAGCAGGACAAGTATACGCATGGACAGTACGACGACATCTAGAACCCGTGGAATATTAGCACAGTGACCATTGTTGGAATTCACCTTGCTCTACAGCAGAGAGAGATACGCCGAAAGCCGGCCGCGGTGGTCTAGCGGTTCTAGGCGCGCAGTCCGGAACCGCGCGACTGCTACGGTCGCAGGTTCGAATCCTGCCTCGGGCATGGATGTGTGTGATGTCCTTAGGTTAGTTAGGTTTAAGTAGTTCTAAGTTCTAGGGGACTGATGACCACAGTAGTTAAGTCCCATAGTGCTCAGAGCCATTTGAACCATTTTGATACGCCGAAAACTCTGCACACAGGAGTGGTACCATGTGGTTTTTTCGGGAGAGTTCCTGTTATGGGTACAGCAATACGATGAACGTATTCGTTTATGGAGAGTCCAAGGAGAACGAACGTTGCCAGCTAACACCAGTCATCGCCATAAGGGCCCAGCACTTGACATAATGTAAAGAAGTGCCATCAGGTGCACACTTCTATCACTTGTGCTTCGCATAGGGGGTAATTTGGACAGCAGGTGTTTCTCATATGTTAAGGCCAGTGGCTGTGCCCTATCTCTGATGTCTCCACGATGTTTCTTTGTACAAGCTTGTTGCCCTCACTGCCTTACCTACCTCGATAAACAGAATGTTCAACTGTTGCCCTGACCAACACTTTATTTCTAGTACTCTTCTAATGAAGAACATCCGGTCTTCCGTTACTGCGACTCTGGAATGCCACCGTTCTCTAGCCACTACATTTGTTGATCTCTTGCGTAGAGTTGAACCAGCAAGCTCAGGTCGAGTCGACGACTTGCTGGGTTCGAGCTATTGTTGCTGTCACAGGTGTCAGCATTCTCTGCTTTATTTCGCTCTCTGTACACCACCAAATAACCAAAGAGTTTAATCCCGTGTTCTTCCTACCATACTGTACATGCACAATGAGTAAGATTTAATTTTCTTTATTTTCCTTGCGTTGCAGTTTGGATGGTCAAATGTGTACACATAGTCCGTGACACAGTTAAGATATTTGATGTGAAATAAAATACAATTTGTTGTTTATTTTTAGTTTACAAGGCTTTTTATTCAACACAGACTCCTTCTGACTCAGTACACAACTCGAAGCATTTGAAAGAGTTTTCTAAGCAATTCAGATAGTCAATCTTTGAAATTGGCTGCAGTACCCTGGTCAGAGCCTTATGAATATTTGACATCGTGTCGCAACGATTTTCTTTCATTGCCATTTTCAGTTTTGGAACTAACCAAAAGTCCCACGGAGTCAAATCAGATGAATAAGGAGCGTGTTCAAGCAGAACAATACGTTCTCGAGCCAGGGTATCGCGTATGATCTTCCTTTTGTGTGTCAGTGCATTGTCGTGCAACAAACACTGTGTTCCTTGATTCCGGTATTCACATTGAATCCGAACAATCACCCAAACAGTAATCTAGGTCTAACTGATTATAACTTATTCCTTTTAAATGAAAGAAAACAGTGAGCACTTTCTGCATAACTTCTTTTCCGCATGGACTCGTTCCTCAGTCTCGGAGATTCTTGACCTCCCCATTTCGAGTTTTGGCGCTTGGTAAGTGGCTAGTAGTGAAAACACGACGTTTCGTTACATGTTACAGTGAAAGAATGTAGACTAGGTCCCTATACGCCGGTCTGTTTATGCTTCTGCGTCGTTTCACTCTGTAACCTTTTTGGTCGTCGTTGAGTGAGTGTGACACAACAGATCTTTTTGCCAGAATTTTCAGTTAGTGTTACTCGCAGTTGTTTTAGGAATTCCACTGAGTTATTCAGCTAACCTGATAGTTGCAGAACGATAATTTCGAGGAATTTCAGCAACTTTATGAACATTTCCTTCGACTCTAGCAGTCGATGATATTCCTGGACGTGGATAATCTTTAATGCTCTCTCTACCATGAAAAAACCTTACATTCCACTTGAAAACGTTTTTACGACTCGTTGCTTCACTATAGTCAACAGTCTGTATGATTTCAAAAGTGTCTGGAGAATATATATCCAATTTAAAACCGAACTTAATATTCTTACGGTGCTCCATTGTTCCTTTCACGACCGAAGTTGGAAATATACTGTTAAAGTTTCGCTATTGCGAGCATTCTGTGATGCCAGCTCTGTTAAGAATATAGTCGAAGTACCACGATAGTTTATTCATACATCCGTTCACAGATGGCATTCGTAGTATAAAATCAGTCACCTTTCCTGGAGGACAAAAACCAGTGATCGATCGTTTACATCCTACAGCATTCTGCATCTTCAGTAGCTTAATACTTGAAAACATCCTTCTCGAAATATGGTGGAGTAGGTGAAGGGGCACTCCACGGACACGAGGGTGCTCGTGTGGTCTGTCCGTGTCACGTGATCGCTGTCCTACTGAGCACATTGTTTCCCATCGAGCTAGGGGTGCTAGCATTGGACAAAGCTCCGAGTAAACCTGCGGGAGCTGCGGGCGCCTGTTGAGCTCTCATGATTTAGTGTGGCTCCCCACTGCTAACAGAGTCTCGCTGGGTCCACACAACGAAGCGTCGCCGTCGTAATACGGGTGAAAGGGGATGCTACACGCCACTTGGGTAGATTTATCCAATTCAGTTGCGTAAACTTTAGTATATTATCTGTGAGAGTCAGGAAGCAGTAACACAACAACAACAAATAAAGTTGACATTAAAAGACAGGGAAACAAGACTTACAAATTTTAAATATTCTAGAAAGAAAATATACCGTACTTACAGATAAATTACGCGGATTACCACTATGGAGATTTAGGAAAACAGACATGAAGACTCCTATTAATAGGAACAGTGATTCAAAAATATTAATTCGATTTCAGAAAACTAAATCTTCCATATGAACGAAGATGAAAAATTGAAACTTCATTTAGCGTTACTTGTAAGTTTGAACAACTGTGCGGTGTGGTTTTCGTCGAGAGTGCGGTGCAGCACCTCCTACAGCTCAAAGGATTCGAGGAGGAGAAGTTCGTTCGGTGTCCTTGTAAGGAGAAGTATACAGGTCGCCACCGTGTGTTTGTTCAAGACCTAGAGCGCATTGAACACACTGTTGCTGGTAATCCACAGAAATCTACTCAACGTGCCAGCCGTGTGTTAGCTACTCCTCATACACCTGTCTGGCATGTGTTTTAATATCTGAACTATACCTGTTGACGAGGATAAAGAAAAATGTCTTATTGCTGAGAGGTCGTCGTTTCCACTCGAAGCACACTGGGTAACGTAAGAACGAGTGTGATAGCGGCATCAGCTGCATCCCTACCTTCAATTACATGATATCGCAATCTACAGCGGACGCCGAGATATACTTTTAGTTTCGATGCGTAAAATAAAGTTCACCCCGAATTAGTTGGTTGTTTCGGGGAAGGAGACCAGACAGCGAGGTCATCGGTCTCATCGGATTAGGGAAGGACGGGGAAGGAAGTCGGCCGTTCCCTTTGAAAGGAACCATCCCGGCATTTGCGTGGAGTGATTTAGTGAAATCACGGAAAACCTAAATCAGGATGGCCGGACGCGGGATTGAACCGTCGTCCTCCCGAATGCGAGTCTAGTGTCTAACCACTGCGCCACCTCGCTCGGTCCCGAATTAGTACCTTGAGTCATGCAGAAGATGTGAAATCGGACTATATAGTTTTTGAACAGCCCGCACTTTATGGACTGGGTGATAGTGTTAATTGAAGAGTGGAGGTAGGGTGAGTCTTATTGGGGATACATCACATGAAATGTTTCGTGTCATTAATAAAAAAGGCCATTGAAGCATTACAAGGAGTGGAAATGGAACAGAGTAAGATCACAGGTACTTCATTGGTAATATCTGAATACAATGACTGCACAGACACACGGGGCTTACATTAATCTGCTTGGCCTGTAGTCGTCTTTATTGTCTCGTTTACAACAGCATCATTAAAATCTGCTCGTCTCTACCCGATACGATACAAGAAAAGGATCAAAATACCGCAAGGAAACCGGACATACCTTGTAGAAACCATGAACAATTTATAGCGGTGATTAAAAAGGTTACTATTAGACTGTCCGAATAAAACATAAGAAATTTAACATCATGCCTACCACACTGAACCCGTCGAGGCAGTTTTCTATGATAAACAAATGTCTGGCTCCTCCTGACGATTTACATAAATACCATGTTGCAGTGCGTGTGTTATTCCGATAAGGTGCAAAGTTCCTTTGGACATGCATGCATGGACAAAGGAACTTTTCATCGTATTCGGAATAGCACAGACACTGCAATATCATATTTATCCGCCGATACCGGGCAAGTGACTTTCAAGTAAAATGTCTCGCCTGTATGGAGGTATACATAATGGATGAACGAGTGCAGGTTGTCGACGTATTGTTAACGACGTATGGAAGTTTGGGCGAGCTGCCGACTCTTTCACGGATAGCCAAATGGTAAGGCAACTACTTGCGATAAGCGAGAAATCCGGGTTGGGGTCCAGATCCGACACAAATTTTCATTGTTGTCAATCTATTCTACAGCTGATGGTTATCCATATTCGCAGCTGCTAATATATTTAATGTATTTAAATAAATAGTCATTCCTAATGTTCGATGTAGTTATGTCAATTGTTTCGGTTAGAGTATGCAGTGAACCTTGATATCGCTCATTGTAACTCAACCCTCTTGTTTAGTGAGTCCGTAATACTTTCTTATAGTAGGAGACGTATCGCCATTTTCAACTATGTATCTGCGCTAATCTTCATGGAGTCTTCGCAGAAAATTTGTGAACCTAATATCACTCCGGGCAGAAAAAAAGAGACGCCTGTGCGGTGGCGCTCGACTCGAAGGAAAGCCGGTTCGAATCCTGGTGGTGGGAAATTTTCACTAACTACATTCGGACGGCAAGGGGAGGAGTGGTCATGGGTCGTGGGGTAGACTTCTTCATCACCAGTCTACGTGCTAATGTGCCGGATTACATTCGAAACCTCTCCGCAGTGACTCGTGAAGTGAGGCCCAGTGACACTATTAATGGTGATGTATGTGGGTATGTTATCTGCATGCAATGTAACTGTTCATTTGCAATTCATGATACGTATATATCTTTGACATGGTTTTCGTATTTTTGGAAATATCATTTTGACTACCTGGATGATTTGAAAATGGGTCCCGGGGCGAAACTAGTCATCAAGCAAATAAAAATTCTGATTTGCAGCATTGGCAGGTTTCTCGTTGTACTGGGTACGTTAAGCTTTGCGGCCTCTTTGGTGCTTTTAGAAAGGCGTAAGCTATGCGCCAGCAGCAGATTTTAGCATCTACCTATCCTTGCTCCATAAAAACACAAACCCAACATTACACTGTTAAAGAACTCATCACGCTTATCCACACGACAAGGATACACACCAAACACTTCATACCAGCTCGGAGGAAGACAACGGCGAACCACCTCCACCAGGGTTTTGCTTCGAACGGAGGGGCAGGACTGTTGCAAATGCACCACAGTTTCCTGAGTACGGGGCTACTTTAATTTGACCTTAACTAACGGCTATTCACATTCTTAGAAGCAAAAATTTTATCTCTCACGTTACGTCCACTTTTCATACTCTTTTTCCAAACAATTCATTGCTTCTATTAATCCCGTGTAGTCCATCGGATGTTAAATTATTCCATTGTTCAATTTGGTTGAGAAACCATCTTGCGTGTGCCGTTTCATTTACGTCTGCAATGGAGGTTTCTGGAGTTCAGTTACTAATCAACCTTCCTCTTCGATGAAATACAAACTGGAAAAATTGGCCTAGTGGTAACAGTTTATATGATTCGAAGACTGCTGGATGTCCGTAAAATTCTACCCAGATAGCGACCGATTTTCTTTTCCACTCTTTTCACATCGGAGAGTTTTCTCCATCCCTAATTATATAGTCGTTAACGGGGCTTTCAACTCTAAATTTCGTTTCTTTGCGAAACTTATTCGATGGCAGCCATTCCAGCAATAAAAAGGATGTGAATTTTTCTTGTTGTCTTGGTGTTAGTAACATAAAAGTGCAATGTGAAATACGTGACTAGTTGCCGGATAACATTTTTCGTAAAAAAGATCCAGGAGAGCTGTTCATCTCTCCTTTGACGGTACCCACATTCGAGGGCAGATAACCCGGTGGAGAAGTTCTACTCTGAACAACCTGCGCTGTCAGTCTCCCTCGGCGCGGAAGCTTTGAAATATTCCACAACCACACCGACCTGCGGCCCTGTTTTCATTTCAGCCGATGCAGACCGCTTGCCCGCTTGCCGTATTCGTTTGTTTTTGTTGTATCCGCTTAATTTTTCGTTGTATGACGCTGTTCATTTATTGGAGAGGCGAAGCGATGCGGCCTGTAAACGTGGCCAGCCACCCAACAGTCTGTGTGCTTTCTGAACTCCACACTAATTAGCGCTGCCATTGACAAATTTCTGGCTCTCTGATGATGCTGATTATGCACGAACCATAACACCCAGATGGTGACGTTTATCATTTGGACTTGGTAATGTTCATTACATTTTTCCTATCTCCGATTGTTCGATTACCTGTGCACAAAAACTGAGCGAAAACAATTTTAAAAAGCTCCCATAGTTCAGGTCAAGGAGATAAATATGTACCAGTATGTATAGATCGTGCCCGAATTGAGTGCCTTGAATACTCAAATAAAAGGAAATATTATAATAATATTCTTACAACAGGCACTCGTTGTCCTAATTTGAACTTCCCTGACTGCTAAATTTCACATGCATAATGTGCCTAACATTCTGATATCCTTTTTTCCCGCCGGCCGATGTGGCCGAGCGTTTCCAGGCGCGACAGTCTGTAAACGCGAGACTGCTACGGTCGCAGGTTCGAAACCTGCCTCGGTCATGGATGTGTGTGATGTCTTTAGGTTAGTTAGGTTTAAATAGTTCTAAATTCTAGGGGACTGGTGACCACAGAAGTTAAGTGCCATAGTGCTCAGAGTTATTTGAACCATTTTTTTCCCATTTTTCCCCTAATGCGGTACCAATAAGCGTTGTGCATTCTCTAAGATTTTGAAGTATAGATTTTCTTCTTCTTTGTTAAATGTGATTACATTTTTTAAAAAATTAGACATATTTCGGTTACAATGGTGAAAGCTAAAATACGTGGCTCCTCGGCACGCGTCCTTTTGCACCAATAACTAATTCGTGTTAGTAATCCGTACGAACGATTTTGGAGACAATATGAGCAGCCGTTCTAGATTGTTTGCAGATGATAACTGTCATTTACCGTAAGATCTAGTAAAGTCATCAGAGGTCAAAACGTCCGCAACTAGTGGTCTAGTCGCTAGCGCTGCTGTCTCTGGATCACGGGGTCCCGGGTTCGATTCTCGGTGAGGTTGGGGATATTCTCTGCCTGCGGACTGGGTGTTTGTGTTGTCCTCATCATCATTCGTGGCAGTGGCTAGATTGGACTGTGAAAAAATTGGACTGTGTAAAAAGTGGAACTTTGTACGGGCGATGATGACCGCTCAGTTGAGCGCCCCACAGACCAGTCATCATCATCTTCAAAGGTCAAAACCTACTGAAAAATGATTTAGACAAGATATCTGTATGGTTAGAAAAGTGGCAATTGATTCTACATAATGAAACGTGTGAGGTAATCGACGTGGTCAGTAAAATGAATCCGTTGACTTTCCGTTACGCGACCTATTACACGAATTTAAATTCTGTCAATTCAACTAAGTACTTAGGAATTAGAATTACGTATAACTTAAATTGGAACGATCACATAGATAATGTTGTGGGGAAAGCGAACCAAAATGGCGCTTTATTGGCAGAACACTTAGAAGATGCAACAGGTCTACTAAAGAGACTGCCTGCGCTACGCCTGCCCATCCTCTTCTGGAGTAGGCCTACTGCTGCGCGGTGTGACATCCGCATTAGATAGGATCAACTTAGGACATCGAAAAAGTTCAAGAAAGGTCAGCTCGTTTGTTGCTGTCGCGAAATAGGGGGGGGGGGGGGGGATGTCACCGATTCGATACGCGAGTTCGAGTGGTAATAATTACAGCAATGGCGTTCTTCGTTATGGCGAGATTTTTTCACGAAATTTCACTCTTGCATTGCTGTTGTCGATCGACATTTCATATGGTCTCAATTTCGGACATCGTCACTTATTTTACTTTTTGGATTTGAGGTTCTAATGTAGGAAGGTCATTATACAACTAAAGAACATTTTATTCCGAAGTTCCGAAGAGCCGCGTAATTCTGTATTCCCCCCCCCCCTCCCCTCCCCACCGCGCCAACCACCCACACCCACACCGACACTCCGAACGCCTCCGACGTGTTACAGCCCTTCCTAAATGTTAGTTCCAGTATGACGTTAACAAGCAGCAATGCTCGTTTAGAGTTCGCGCGATTTTAAAATGTGTGTCGCAATTAATGATCCCCCAAACTGCGAGGTTCATTGTGTAATGAGGTTTCTCAGTTAAAAAGGGAAAGGCTGTATCGAAATTTACAGACAGATACCCGAAGTTAATGGAAATGCAATGATTGAAGCTTCATTTCTAAAATGAAGCCTCCTATTAATTGGCAAACGAACAAATACTCATAATGGAGCCCAGATGTGCCATCGGGTAATTACAACGTTTTTCATAAACTGGAGGATATTTTTGAAAAGAAAACACTATAGAAATGCCAACGCACTGAAATAAATGGTTACTGTTTTAACAATTTGGAGGCAACTGCGTATGCAAATGGCATGCGAAACCTTTATTAGCACTATGACAAGCGTTTATATTTGAATGGCGGCTACGTAGAATATAATATAACAAAAAATTCTTTCATTTTAGTGATAAAAATGTCTCGATAAGTAAATATTCTCTACTTTTAGAATGACCCTCGTAATTCCTTTAGGGCCGCTCCAGTCTGCTGCTTTGAACGGTCATTGTTTTAATTTTGTTGATATTGTCTTACATCCTATTCTCAAAACTCTTTTCTTTCCTGCGCTTCCAATTCAATTGTGGTCTATGACAGCATTACCGCGTCATCAGCTAACTTCAAGGGTTTAAATTGTTCTTCCTGAACTTTCCTATTAAAAACCTCTCTATTTAGTTTCCTTTACAACTCGCCCAATATACACATTGAATAACATCGAAGATAAGCCACTGCCCTGTCTTACTCACTTCGGAATTTCTGCTCTACTTTCGCCTTTAGCTCCCTGTTTTCTATCGCTGCTACCTTCGGAATTTCAGGATGTACTCCAACAAACATAATCAAGTACTTTCAAAACGTAGATTTGCGTCCTCTCAATCTGTTTTCTAGGATAAATCGTAGTGTCAGTACTGCCTCGCGTGTCCTACACTAAACTGAAGTTCTCCGAGACCGGCTTCTACTAGTTTTTTCCTTCTTCTGTAAATAATTCGTTTCCGTATTTTTGAAACATGACGTATTTACTGAAATGACAGTTCCGTAATATTAACAGTCGTTAACACTTATCTTCTTGAAAGCGATACTGTCCACATGCGCTGTCTGATGAAAAGAATCCAGAAACCTGCTAGTTGACATGAAGATGCGGAGTGTCTACCTTCCACAATTATGACATCTTGAAATCTTTTGGGAATGCTATCAGCGAGGTGCCCGAATGTCTGTGGGAGCAATGGCTGCCCGTCACTCCAGAGGAGCCGATACCAACACACATACTGACGTTGGGCCCTGGGGGTCTGGAGCGAAGAACACGTGGTAAGTCATGCCAAAGTTGTTCGATTTGAGCAGCTAGTCGATTTCAGGAATGTTATTTTCCACCAGACCAATTTTATTTAACAATCGCTTTCTGAAAATTGCTGTTGTATTGAATAAGTTCCTACAAGCAATCATATAACTCTCTTGGAAAATGCCTTTCCGAGAGTGTGGTCTGAAATACTCCTGTGTAATACTGACATGGGGAAGATAGAGTCAATAATGAAATCACTGAAGACTAAGGACTCTCATGGATATGATGGAGTATCTAGCAGAGTATTAAAGTAGTGTGCTGCACATGTTAGCCATGTACTTATCCACATTTGTAATTTGTCCTTCAAGAATGGTCATTTTCCCGAACGATTGAAGTACTCAGTAGTAGCGCCGCTATATCAAATTGGAGAAAGGGATAATGTAGGCAATTTTAGATCTATTTCTATGCCATCAGTGTTGGCTAAAGCTACAGAAAAAGCTATGTATGTAAAGATAATTGATCATTTTATTTCACATAAATTGCTATCAAAGGTACAGATCGATTTCAGAAGTGCTTCAAAAATTGAAAATGCTATATTCTTTTTTCTCTGTGAAGTACTGGGTGTATTAAGCAAAATAATCGAACGCCACGCATATTTTTTTTATTTAACTGAGGCTTTTGATTGTGTTGATCAAAAAATATTGATCCAGAAGTTGAACTATTATGGGATACGGGGAGTAGCTCACAATTTTTTTACCTCTTACTTCAACAACAGACAGCAAACGGTCATTATCTATAATGCTGAGAACGGCTATGAAGTGCGGTCCGAGTGGGGCACGGTGATATTGGAGCTGCCGGCCGTTGTGACTGAGCGGTTCTAGGCGCTTCAGTCTGGAACTGCGTAACCGCTACGGTCGCAGGTTCGAATCCTGCCTCGGGCATGGATGTGTGTGATGTCCTTAGGTTAGTTACAGATAAGTAGTTCTAAGTTCTAGGGGACTGATGACCTCAGATGTTAAGTCCCATAGTGCTCAGAGCCATTTGAACCATTTTTTTGATATTGGAGCTGCCTCAGGGATCAGTGTTGGGGGGCTCTCCTCTAGTACTACAGGTGATTCTGAAATATTTATGTTTGCTGAAGAACTAGCTTAGTAGTAAATGATGTAGTGTGAAATACTGGCACTGTTTCAAATAGTGCAGTTCATGACGTAAGTTCATGGCTTGTAGAAAATATACAAATTAACTTTTTACGCTTTCTAACACACAGTTCAACAAAACTCGACGTTTTAATTTCACCGAATGGGCATATCATTAGTGAAACTGAACAGTTCAAATTTCTTGATGTTCAGATAGACAGTAAACTGTTGTGGGAAACCCACGTTCGGGATCTTGTTCAAAGACTTAATGCTGCCGTTTTTTCTACACCAGAGGTATCTGAAGTAAGTGATAGTTCGACACGAAAATTAATCTACTTCGCTTATTTTCTTTCTCTTATGACGTATTGTATTATATTTTGGGTTAACTCTTCCCATTCTCGAAGGATATTTTTGGCTCAGAAACGCGCGGTTCGGGCAATAAGTGGCGTAAGTTCGCTAACCCCTCGGCGACCCCTGTCCGTTAGTATGGATATTCTGACGTTGGCCTCTCAATATATATATATTTTTATTGTCGTTTCTTGTTAACAATACCAGCTTATTCCCAAGAATTAGCAGCTTTCACTCAGTTAACATGTGATACAAGTCCAGTCTGCACTTGGATTGGTTTCCTTGACTCCTATGCGGAACACAATGCTGTAAAATGTTTTCAGTTCATCGACATTTAGCGTTTTTTTAAGCGCAGCAGGGGGAGCACATCCTAACCACAAAAAAACCTCTGTACCATAGCGTTACCTTCTCTGCACTCCGTTGCTGGTACTACACTCGACGGTAGGTAACGTTCTCCAGGCATTCGTCAAACCCAACCATTCCATCGGAATGCCTCATGATTAGTCACTTCGAATCACTCGTTTCCAGCCATATAGTGCCCTCTGTCGTCACTCTTTAAATCATGAATCCCTTAGCACTGTATACAGAAATAAGTGGCTTATGAGAAACTACTCCACCACTGTGCACCGTTACGTGTAATTGCGTCCGCAGCTCGTGGTCGTGCGGTAGCGCTTTCGCTTCCCACTCCCGGGTTCCCGGGTTCGATTCCCGGCGGGGTCAGGGATTTCCTCTGCCTCGTGATGACTGGGTGTTGTGTGACGTCCTTAGGTTAGTTAGGTTTAAGTAGTTCTAGGTTCTAGGGGACTGATGACCATAGATGTTAAGTCCCATAGTGCTCAGAGCCATTTTGAACGTGTAATTGCCTAGCACAGCCATTGTGCTAACCGAACTTCTGGTAGCAGTTTGAAACTCAGTACTGATTCCTAGATCCGATTTGAAGACTTCCTGGACTTCATTAAGTTGCCGTTGTTTGTTCGCGCTTCCACTTAATAGTCACACCACCAGCAGTCCAATCGGGTAGCTTCAGAAGAGTCGAAATGTCCCTGGTGGATTTGTCACTCATGCGACATCCAGTTGCTAGTCTACGTTGGAAGTCAGTGGCGCCTCCTGGTCGACGCATTATGCTGTGCTGCTTCTCTGCAGATAACACAGTACTCCACGCCTCGTTTTTTAGTGGCATATCTGCCTCTCGTGTCATCTAGTGGCCAATTCCACATTACTTACAGGTTTCCGTTGGTCTTTTATTAGATAATGTATATTAGTCGTAAGACGTTTGCAACTGTATTTTTACTAAATAAGGCAAATGTGTCACATACGCCGGCCGAAGTGGCCGCGCGGTTCTGGCGCTGCAGTCTGGAACCGCGAGACCGCTACGGTCGCAGGTTCGAATCCTGCCTCGGGCATGGATGTGTGTGATGTCCTTAGGTTAGTTAGGTTTAACTAGTTCTAAGTTCTAGGGGACTAATGACCTCAGCAGTTGAGTCCCATAGTGCTCAGAGCCATTTGAACCATTTTGTCACATACGTATTCTTTGCCTATCACTCGTACTCAATGTCCCATGAAGTTTCTATCCTTTGTCCTGCAGTCGCCTAAGTTCTTCTATACATAGTTGCAAACAAATTTACCGTGAATCTAAAAACATTCTTTTACATTGTTCATTTGTTTCGCATCACTGATCACTGCCCGCACAACACACTACATTTTATTGAGTTCTTCGTGTTGTTCCCTTCGGCCTGTGGGGAAAAATCTGACAGCACCTCACTATAACGAATGCGGTGTTGAGGTCAAGAAAAGGGAAAAAGTGTCCACTTATCCCTCACAGATCTTTGGCATAGGATTTCACAATGAGATTCATTAAACTATAACAGTTCGCTGTGTAACGATATTTTTGTACACTGAAGCGCCAAAGATATAGGCATTCGTATTCGAATACAGAGATACGTAAACAGGCAGAATGCTGCGCTGCGGTCGGCGAGGCCTATGTAAGACAACAAGTGTTTGACGCAGTTGTTGGATCGGTTACTGCCGCTACAATGGCAAGTTATAAAGATTTAAGTGAGTTTGAACGTGGTGTTACAGCCGGAGCAAGAGCGGTGGGACACAGCATCTCGGAGGTAGCGACAAAGTGGGGATTTTCCAGTACGATCATTTCACGTGTGTATCGTGTGTATCAGGAATGCGCTAAAACATCAAATCGCCGACATCGCTGCGGCCGGAAAAAGATCCTACAAGAACGGGACCAACGACGATTGACAATAATCGTTCAATGTGAAAGCACTTCAACGTTTCTGCAAATTGCTGCAGATTTCAGTGCTGGGCCATCAACAAGTGTCAGCGTGCGAACCATTCAACGAAACATCATCGATAAGGTCTTTCGAAGCCGACGGCCCACTCGTGGACCCTTGATGACTGCACGGCACAAAGCTTTGCGTCTCTTCTGGGCCCGTCAGCACAGACATTGGACTGTTGAAGACTGAAAAAATATGTTGCCTGGTAGAACGTGTCTCTTTTCAGATTGTATCGAGTGGCTGGACACGCACGTTTATGGAGAGAACCTCATGAATCCACGGACCCTGCATGTCAGCAGGGGACTGTTCAAGCTGGTGGAGGCTTTGTAATGGTGTGGGGCATGTTCTCTTGGAGTGATTTGGAACCTCTGATACGACTCTGACAGTTGACACTTAAGTAAGCATCCTGTATGTTCTCTTGGAGTGATTTGGAACCTCTGATACGACTCTGACAGTTGACACTTAAGTAAGCATCCTGTATGATCACCTACATCCATTCATGTCCATTGTGTATTCCGTCGGACTTGGACAATTCCTGTAGGACAGCTACACAAGCCCAGAATTGCTACAGAGTAGCTCCGGGAACACTCTCTGAGTTTAAACACTTGCGCCGGCCACCAAACTCACCAGACATTAACATTATTGAGCATACCTGGTATGCCTTGCAACGTGCTGTTCATAAGAGATCGCTATCACCTCGTACTTCAAATGGTTCAAATGGCTCTGAGCACTATGGGACTCAACATCTTAGGTCATAAGTCCCCTAGAACTTAGAACTACTTAAACCTAACCAACCTAAGGACATCACCGTAGCAGTCCAGCGGTTCCGGACTGCAGCGCCAGAACCGCACGGCCACCGCGGCCGGCTCACCTCGTACTCTTACGGATTTATGGATATCCCTGCAGGATTCATGGAAGATTATTTCTTTGTTGTTATTGTAAAGATTGGATCAGTCAGCATCAGTTACGTATTATGATTCACACATCTAACAAAGCGAAAAGCAACTGTAAGCAGCATCATAATCGTGCACTTTCACGTCTTCTTACTGACTCAGGATAATATACACAGCACACACCTGCAAACCAACTATATATATGTTCATCTCATTCGCCTTGTCTTGAGATACGTGTCATCCATTAAAGCTATTCAATATTTTTGTTAGCGTGTCAAGTCTAATTATAATTACACTATTAGTAGGCACGATCTGGTTAAATATTCGAAATGGCAATAGATAACTGACCTTTCCATTTATCTTTTGCTCTCCATCTCTTGATTAACACTGAGAATCACTGCTCTAGATTAATGCGCTCTAGAACTCTAATAGCAAAACTTCATTAATTTGGACTCACACGAGAAACGAGATACGACTGAACACCCTGGTTTCGTTATAAGCCTTTGAACGGATAAAACATCTCTGTCAAGTCCACCCAATATTTTTAGCTTTGAAGTTTTATCTTGACAGCGATACGATCCTGATACGCACGTTTATTCGAAAACGTTAATTGGGTAGGACTACTGGGTAGCTGAAGATAGGCGAAGGGTATGGAGGAAGGGATATGTGAAATAAATACATGTTATTGCAATAGTACGAACTTTTCTATACTCTCTCTCTCTCTCTCTCTCTCTCTCTCTCTCTCTCTCTCTCTCTCTCCGTATGTGTGTGTGTGTGTTTGTGTGTGTGTTTGCGTGTGTGCGTGCGTGTGTGTGTGTATGTGTGTGTGTGTGTGTGTGTGTGTGTGTGAGAGAGAGAGAGAGAGAGAGAGAGAGAGAGAGGAGCAACGGGGAAAAATTATAATACAGGCAAAAAAATACAGAGCTTGTTGCAGAAGATTTATGTCCTTTCTGGGATTACGTTGGAAATTATGATAACCTGCGGGTCGACAGCTGTCAATATCTTCGAGTACAATAGTGGGCTGAAGAATGTTTTGAAATTTTTGGGGACTGGTGTTATTATAATGACAGTTACAGCTGTCTGATATTATCTGAATTTATATATCGGCAAATGAGGTCGAAATCTGATCCTAAGCTAGGCCGCAATAGGGATACGAGAGGCTCTTAACCGTGACCAAAGTTCGTAATGGGGGGGGGGGGGGGGACACTAGTAGGCATCACGCTACTTTTACACCACAGATATCGTCCATGTAGACATTAGTATTAAATTTGTATAGACTCGCCGTTTTCAATCTAAAGAAATAATAACCCGAGTAAAACATAGCTGTAGTCTTTTTGTGTTACCACGCAGATGAACCATGCTACTGATGTTCCAAAATTGCAAGTACAGATGAAAGTATGAACAGTTACACTGTATGGTATCTGGCGTTCGGCGACTGAACGAATAGGAGACAGACAAGTCCATAGGCCTGAGGAGAAGTAGGCGGTATATTTCACCTGGAACTACCTATTAGCCTTCTTCCACTATAATGGGTCCGTGTTCGTTGAATGCAGTGCGGAAGGAAAAGCAGAAAAAGAACCCAATTAAATTTGTGAACATATTTGTTATTTTAGGTGAGGCATTTGTGTGGCCCTGCACACCGGGTGCGCAAAGTCAGTTGTATTGGCAGGAAATGTTGGTAAGGGTTTTTTGAAGTACAGTGGAAATTTTACGTAGTGATTACCTCCCGAAGGGTGAAATAATATCAAGCCAATATTATGCGAGACTTGTGGACCAAGTACGTGGAAACGAAAAAAGTAAAAAATAAAATATTTCGTCAGGATAACAGGTATTTGCCAACGGCAAAGCTAAAGGATTTTAAGTATGAATTATAGAATAACCGCCGTCTTCATCACAAGACAGTTACAGCATCCTCTGACTTCAGTTTATTCCATCATCTAAATGAACTGACGGCTTCAAACCGCTTCGTGTCCAACAAGGAAAGAAATGGCCCTGAGCACTATGCGACTTAACTTCTGAGGTCATCAGTCGCCTAGAACTTCGAACTAATTAAACCTAACTAACCTAAGGACATCACACACATCCAAGCCCGAGGTAGGATTCGAACCTGCGACCGTAGCGGTCGCTCGGCTCCAGACTGTAGCGCCTAGAACCGCACGGCCACTCCGGTCGGCGTCCAACAAGGAGTTCACAGCAGAAGAGAATGGGTATTTTGCAAATCTCGCAGATTTTAAATGCTTGAATGGAGACTATACTCATGATAAACATTGGAAAAAGTGCACCGAACAAAAAGAGGGTAACGTCGAAATATTAGTGTATTTTTACTTTGAAGACTCTTTATGTTGTCTTTGTAACACTTCGGAAGACGGAAATAAATAAATAAATTGGTTACACGCAACTCTCCATCTCCGCATAAACACTGCAACCTACATCAATGTGAACTTACTTGCTGTATTGATGCCTATGTCCCCCTATACAATTTCTGCCGGCTTCACGTCCACACACTTCCCTCCATTATCAAATAGACTTCCTTGGTGCCTCAGTATATTCAATCAACCTGTGACTTCTGTTAGCCACGTTATGCCGTATTCATTTCCTTTTTTGACTGCTCTGTTCCATATATCTTCACTACTTATTTCACCGGTCTCACCATTCTTCTTTAGCACCACATTTCGAAATCTTCTGTTCTCTTATGTTCTTAACTGTTCATATCCCATGTTTCATTTCCGTACGATGCTTCATGACAGAATAATTCCTTCAGAAAAGATTTCCGATCACTTGAATTTGTGTTAACCCTCCGGCAGGCGCGCCTACTGTTGTCACACGAGTAGGGGCGCGTTGTAAAATTTACAACATGGTCATTTGCCAGTAAAAACAAAATTGTCCTAAACAAACTATTATAGTTATTGAAGACAGCATTTCATATTCGCTATCTTCAACATTTATAGCAAAAGCTTTTTCTCATTTAGTTCTTTAAATAATAATTTAGCCTATTTTTGTGACATGTGTTCACTTTCATAACACCTTTCACAGACAATTTGTTTGCTAATTAATTCCAGCAATGTTCAGAAAAATGACAAAGTAGCCAGTGGCCAACACCTTGTAGTTCTTGAAATGGAGTATCAGGCACACATTTTAACTACAACGTCAACTCCACTTTTTGTCATCTTGTACTCAATTATGGTTTCAGGTTTGTGTGTTTCCTCATCCACTGTTGTCACGTCATGCAGTGCAGACAAAAGTATGATAGCACAGTTTTCACAAGGAACATATGAAACTAAGACCCTATCCTACTGAAATCCAAACATCGCAATAACAATTTCTTTTGTTTTGTTTGGGAGAAATTCTGGGAGAATTTCACGTCTGTTCGTCATTGTACCAATCCAAGTGATAGTCTTCTGCAGCAAATATTAAGAAAGGAGGTAGCTTGTGTAGCAATTGTCAGTTGTAAGGTTCCTGTTAGAGTTTTCTACACGCACCACGTATCTTTTCATAAAGTCCTCAGGAGCACTAGATACCCGATATTGCCCTTTGGTTGCATGCCGCAAGAAACTTCCAGATTACTGAAATAAAATGTTTTTCCATTACAGAGAGCAAACATTTTGTCCCATATTTAGATGGTTTGCTGTGTATGTACTGAATCCATCTACAGCGGTCTCCGTAGGGGTGAAGGATTTCATCTATCGTGGTGAATTCACCAGACTGTAAGTTCACTGACAGTTAGAAGCAAAAGAATACAATACTGTACGAATTGCAACCAACTTGTCAGATTTTCTCCTCTCATACAGGAGCATACAGCTTAGAAAAAAACATAAACCTATTGTAATTCATTGCTGTCCTAAGCAGTAGCATTCCTGTTCTGTCTGTTGCCAAGAGTTCCAGCATATTAGCATGATGGCATTGTCTGCTTTTTCTTCTTCTTCTTATTCATCTTCAAAAAGAATCCCGAACACAGCCATTATTTCATCACTTTATTACCCCTTTTGCGAGAACTTACGTGTGTCTCGCTCTTTATTTATATAGGTATTTGTGTAGTTGACGATTTCATCAAAAAATTCGAGGTCAATTACTTTCAAAAAAGCACTAACTTCATCAGCTGTACCCATCACCTTTCTCTTCGGATCAGATGGAATTTGCACAATGCTTTCATCTGTTGGTTTTTGATGTTTTAGCACACTCACTTTTACACCAACGTGAAACTTTGTCGTATCAATAAAGAACCCTCGAACGTCTGCTGTCTCTTCGGGATCATCACCATCCTCACCTTCAAGTTCAGGTTCACTGCCACGCTCCCATTCAATGTTTTCATCACTTAATTGTACTTTACTTTCTCCAAGTCTGAAAAGTCTGCATAGAGTTTATTATCACCTTCCTCGAGCAGTTTGCGAATTTCTTCGTCTGATACACCTTTTGAATTGGAAAAAAACATCAAAGAAATGAAATGAATAAGTTCATTCAGATGTCGGTGTAATCAAAGTAGCGTTTAATGTGCCTCTATAAAAACTAAAAAACAACGAGCAAGTATAGTTAACATTTTAATACACTTTCCTCTGGACACTGACAGCTGGAACAAAGCCTGCAACTGCCACACTAGCAGGCACGCGTTGTACTTTTTACAACATTTGACACGTCTTTGATTACAGTTCTGAAGACAAACTGAGAAAGCTAGCCAAATAAAATGAAGCCACTTTAACATTGTCGTGAAAACATCAGCGATGGAATGCATGGCAGTAAGGGCGCAATAGCTCAAGGTTAAGGCGTCGATTAGACATAAAAACTGCATCTGTTGTACTTTATAAAACAGCGCGCCCGCTCGGGGGTTAAACTAACGAGGCGTCCTGGCTTCGAATGCGTAGCGGTAAGTATCTATGGCCCGACTACGTTTTTTATAATATGTACTGATATACACAAACCTCCCACATGAATCACGCTACGTATTAGTGAAAACCGTGTGAGAATCCCTACAGTAGGTCTGAGATCAGCTTTCATTTACAGTCAGAAAAACGCGAAAGTGGTCTTTTACATATAAAAGGAAATGTCTTCACTGTTTCATTAAGACACCATCGCCCAATCCAAACCGCTAAGGATACGAACTTGAAATTTGGGGGGTATGTTGATCTTACACTTTAGGCATCTCATAGGAAGGGTTTTTCGAAATACCACCGCTAACGGGGTGAAATAGGGGCTGAAAGGTGTTTTGAGAAACAGTCGCTATTTAGGCAAATTTGTAACTAGAACTACGAAAACTGGTATTTGGTTTCTCGGCCAGAAACGAAAAAAAAATTACATGCTTTCGAAATTCAACGACTAAGAGGGTGAAAATAGTGGATTAAAATTTTTATGAAAATATTTCACAATTATAGCGTTTTTGAAACTAAATATACAAAAAGTTGTATTTGGCTTCTCGATTACAAATAAAAATGATACGTTTTACAACTCTGGAAATTCAAGTCCTAAGGGGGTGAATTGGGGATGAAAATTTTCTTGAAAATATTTCTATATATTAAGATTTTTAAACTTAAATTAAAGAAAACTGATATTGAAGTTCTCGGTTGTTGTTGTTGTTGTTGTGGTCTTCAGTCTTGAGACTGGTTTGATGCAGCTCTCCATGCTGCTCTATCCTGTGCAAGCTTCTTCATGTCCCAGAACCACTGCAGCCTACGTCCTTCTGAATCTGCTTGGTGTATTCATGTCTTGGTCTCTCTCTACGATTTTTACCCTCCACGCTGCCCTCCAATACAAAATTGGTAATCCCTTGATGCCTCGGAACATGTCCTACCAACCGATCCCTTCTTCTAGTCAAGTTGTGCCACAAACTTCTCTTCTCCCCAATCCTATTCAGCACCTCCTCATTAGTTATGTTATCTACCCATCTAATCTTCAGCATTCTTCTGTAGTACCACATTTCGAAAGCTTCTATTCTCTTCTTGTCTGAACTATTTACTGTCCATGTTTCACTTCCATATATGGCTACACTCCATACAAATACTTTCAGAAACGAATTCCTGACACTTAAATCTACACTCGATATTAACAAATTTCTCTTCTTCAGAAACGCTTTCCTTGCCATTGCCAGTCTACATTTTATATCCTCTCTACTTCGACCATCATCAGTTATTTTGCTCCCCAAATTGCAAAACTACTTTACTACTTTAAGTGTCTCATTGCCTAATTGAATTCCCTCAGCATCACCCGACTTTATTCGACTACATTCCATTATCCTCGTTTTGCTTTTGTTGATGTTCATCTTATACCCTCCTTTCATGACACTGTCCATTCCGTTCAACTGCTCTTCCAAGTCCTTCGCTGTTTCTGACACAATTACAATGTCATCGGCGAACCTCAAAGTATTTATTTCTTATCCATGGATTTTAATATCTACTCCAAATTTTTCTTTTGTTTCCTTCACTGCTTGTTCAATATACAGATTGAATAACATCGGGGATAGGCTAAACCCTGTCTCACTCCCTTCCCAACCACTGCTTCCCTTTCATGTCCCTCAACTCTTATAACTGCCATCTGGTTTCTGTACAAATTGTAAATAGCCGTTCGCTCCCTGTATTTTACCCCTGCCACCTTTAGAATTTGAAAGAGAGTATTCCAGCCAACATTGTCAAAAGCTTTCTCTAAGTCTACAAATGCTAGAAACGTATGTTTGCCTCTCCTTAATCTAGCTTCTAAGATAAGTCGTAGGGTCAGTATTGTCTCACGTGTTCCAGTATTTCAACGGAATCCAATCTGATCTTCCCCGAGGAGAAGTTTTTCCATTCGTCTGTAAAGAATTCGCGTTAGTATTTTGCAGGCGTGACTTATTAATCTGATAGTTCGGTAATTTTCACTTCTGTCAACATCTACTTTCTTTAGGATTGGAATTATTATATCCTTCTTGAAGTCTAAGGGTATTTCGCCTGTCTCATACACCTTGCTCACCAGATGGTAGTGTATTGTCAGTACTGGCTCTCCCAAGGCTGTCAGCAGTTCCAATGGAATGTTGTCTACTCCCGGGGCCTGGTTTCGACTCAGGTCTTTCAGTGCTCTATCAAATTCTTCACGCAGTATCATATCTCCAATTTCATCTTCATCTACATCCTCTTCCATTTCCACAATATTGTCCTCAAGTACATCGCCCTTGTATAGACCCTCTATATACTCCTTCCACCTTTCTGCTTTCCCTTCTTTGCTTAGAACTGGGTTTCCATCTGAACTCTTGATATTCATACAAGTGGTTCTCTTTCCTCCAAAGGTCTCTTTAATTTTCTTGTAAGCAGTATCTATCTTACCCCGTAGTGATATGCGCCTCTACATCCTTACATTTATCCTCTAGCCATCCCTGCTTATTTGCACTTCCTGTCGATCTCATTTTTGAGACGTTTGTATTCCTTTTCGCCTGCTTCATTTTCTGCGTTTTTATATTTTCTCCTTTCATCAATTAAGTTCAATAGTTCTTCTGTTACCCAAGGATTTCTACTAGCCTTCGTCTTTTTACCTACTTGATCCTATGCTGCCTTCACTACTTCATCCCTCAAAGCTACCCATTCTTCTTCTACTGTATTTCTTTCCCCCATTACTGTCAATTGTTCCCTTATGCTCTCCCTGAAACTCTGTACAACCTCTGGTTTAGTCAGTTTATCCACGTCCCATCTCCTTAAATTCCCACCTTTTTGTTGTTTCTTCAGTTTCAATCTACAGTTTAGAACCAATAGATTGTGGTCAGGGTCCACATCTGCCCCTGGAAATGTCTTACAATTTGAAACCTGGTTCCTAAATACCGTTATACAATGTATCTGATACCTTCTAGTATCTCCAGGATTCTTCCATGTATACAACCTTCTTTTATGATTCTTGAACCGAGTGTTAGCTATGATTAAGTTGTGCTCTGTGCAAAATTCTACCGGGCGGCTCCTCTTTCACTTCTTACCCCCAATCCGTATTCACCTACTACGTTTCCTTCTCTCCTTTTTCCTACTACCGAATTCCTTTCACCCATGGCTATTAAATTTTCGTCTCCCGTCACTATCTTAATAATTTCCTTTATTTCATCACACATTTCTGCAATTTCTTCGTCATCTGCGGAGCTAGTTGGCATATAAACTTGTACTACTGTAGTAGGCGTGGGCTTCGTGTCTATCTTGGCCACAGTAATGCGTTTACTATGCTGTTTGTAGTAGCTTACCCGCACTCCTATTTTTTTTTTTTTTCATTATTAAACCTACTCCTGCATTATCTCTATTTGATTTTGTATTTATAACCCTGTATTCGCCTGACCAAAAGTCTTGTTCCTCCAGCCACCGAACTTCACTAATTCCCACTATATCTAACTTTAACCTATCCATTTCCCTTCTTAAATTTTCTAACCTACCTGCCCGATTAAGGGATCTGACATATTTTACCCAAGAGGACACCATCATCATTTAATCACACAGTAAAGCTGCATGCCTTCGGGAAAATTTACGTCTGTAGCTTCCCCTTGCTTCCAGCCGTTGGCAGTACCAGCACAGCAAGGCCGTTTTAGTTGATGTTACAAAGGCAGATCAGTCAATCATCCAGACTGTTGCCCCTTCAAGTACTGAAAAGGTTGCTGCCGCTCTTCAGGAATCACACGTTTCTCTGGCCTCTCAACAGATACCCCTCCGTTGGTGTTGCACCTACCATAGGGCTATCTATATCGCTGAGGCAATTAAGCCTCCCCACCAACGGCAAGGTCCATCCATGGTTCATGGGGGGGGGGGGGGAGGAAGTTCTCGGTTAGAAATTTAAAAATATATATATATGTTTTAAGGAATCAAAGTTTCTGTGGAAATATCACCACAGGAGTTTAAACGTTCTCGGTTAGAAATTTAAAAAAATATGTTTTAAGGAATAAAAGTTTCTGTGGAAATATCACCACAGGAGCTTAAATGGTTGGATTAACAAAAAACCTCCGGCTCCAGCTACCGGAATAGACCATGCTTGACAGGCCTTAATTATCGTGAAAAGATTGGAAGGTGTTGGATTTTATGAACTACATAAAGTAAAGTTATTTAACAGTCGCCTCGAAAAGTCAGCTTTGTCAGAACTGCATAGAAAGAGAAATGACTGTGTGATATGTGATACATTAATTTTTCAGTGCAGCTAATGTATGTTTATAAAATTATTTTTCATGTAATTACTACGCTTTCGCTTTTCTCTGGAGTTTCGGCCACTATTTACTGCTTTATCACGCCAGACACCGCCTCCTCTCTAGCTGATCTGTTCGTTGCTCTCATCATTGTCACCGGATGTTACTCCAAACGACACTTAATACGGAACGGGTAACAATACCTGCACCTCTTACTCATTATTAATCTAAACAGCAATTTTTGTATACAATCCATCGCATTGAATTATTGTATATGTCAGCGAAAATTATAACAAAACCCCGCCTTAGTTCGTGAGATTAGCCATGACTAATAGACAGAAAAACGCGACGGGGAACTTGAAAAATATATAGATGTCAACAAATTCCTCTTGTTCCAGAATCTCATTTATTGCTATTGCAGGTTTGTATTTTACATCCTCTCCACTTGACGATGATCTGTTACCCTGCTGCCGGAAAAGAAAAGTCTATCTACTACTTTTAGTGTATTATTGCCTAATTCCTTCAGCATAGCATGATTTAATTCGGCTACATTCAATTACCCATGTTTTACTTTTGTTAATGTTTATGCAATAACTTCTTTCCAAGACTTTCATCCGTTCTTTCAATTCCTATTTATTTGTTCTCTCTGAACATTAATTTCCCTCTGGAGATTATTTTCCAAAAGATCTCGTTGGTTTCCTTTATATTTTGTAATTGAATATGTTAGTATTTATGCTGTACGCATGATTTCGCGAGGTGGTAACCTCAATAGAAAATTTCATTTTCAAGATTGTGGGCAAATCATGCTTACGTTTGAGACTGAGTGACGATATGTATGAGAGCTTCCTCTACGAAACTATTTACTTTTGGAATTATTCAGATTCGGACGAATGCTTGCAACTTTTGCGGAACGATCCTTCAAATCCCTAGACAAGATACCATATTATTATGTGCACGTTATTGCTACAACGCGCTACTCATAAGAACGCCTGCCAACTTACAAGAATCTTCATGCAGCTGTCATGTTTACATCGCCGTTATTCAAATATTTCAGTGATACTCCATTAGATGATGATGATGATGATGTTTGGTTTGTGGGGCGCTCAACTTCACGGTTATCAGCGCCCGCACAAATTCCCAACCTTTGCTCAGTCCAATCTCGCCACTTGCGCGAATGATGATGAAATGATGAGGACAGCACAAACACCCAGTTCACTCCATTAGACTACTTTGCACAACGTATAATTAACGATAGTTAATTACAGTTGAACGGTATACATTTAACATTTAGTCACGGCAATAATTTCGTTGAATACAATCAATTAATAAAATTAGCTCATAATTGTAAAATGTAAATTGCAATTTATCGTGACCGCTACGTTAAATTTTTGAGCAGAGACTGAAGAACCCGTAATTACTGCTTTATGTGTGAATGAGTGTAATAACGCTAATTTGTAATCGTCCGCACCTGTGCCCAGTCAGAATATTGTTTGTATTAAAATGGTCTGCTATAATCGACCATTATCGCAACATTATTAACAAGAGAGTTACAACTGCCGACCTTTGTGGCCGTGCGGTTCTAGGTGCGCAGTCCGGAACCGCGCGGCTGCTACGGTCGCAGGTTCGAATCCTGCCTCGGGCATGGATGTGTGTGATGTCCTTAGGTTAGTTAGGTTTAAGTAGTTCTAAGTCCCATAGTGCTCCGAGCCATTTCAGCCATTTTTAGAGTTACCACTGAATTCAAACTGTTACCGGCTGGTTCAAATGGCTCTGAGCACTATGTGACTTAGCTTCTGAGGTCATCAGTCGCCTAGAACTTAGAACTACTTAAACCTAACTAACCTAAGGACATCACACACATCCATGCCCGATGCAGAATTCGAACCTGTGACTGTAGCGGTCGCTCGGCACCAGACTGTAGCGCCTAGAACCGCACGGCTACTCCGTCCGGCGAAACTGTTACCGAAAGCAAACTTTTGAATGTCGTTTTACTCTCGGGCTTCTTTCCTTTAATAGTTAATTCGTTTACTCCCTTGTAGAACAGACGAAAATCTGTGTCAAACATAACTACAGAATGCAGTGCGGGTGTAGGTACAAGTATTTCGAAGCACACTGTTCGGCACACATAGATAAATACAAAATTCCGCAGCGAACGAACTCCCGTGTTTTGATGGTGAACCAACGACATCGACAACATTACGGTTGCACTGGATACGGGATCATTGAGACTGGACTGCGGATCAATTGAAACTTGCAGCCTTTTCGGGTGAATCACATTTCACGTGATCGGCTAGTCGAAACAAGCACCACGCCATGAACGCACCTCGACAGGAATGCTATTAGGCTTTTTTCTCTTCTAAATTTCTGTTGAGAAAATGCGGAATTTGTTGTGGGAGATCGCGGAATATTCGAAGTTCCAACAGGTGACGGCGCTATACGTAGCCTCCCAAACTGGCATCTGTAACGGAGGTGTGTTCCAAACAGAGAGCTGTCATCTAGTTTCTTTTGGCGAAAAACAAGAGCATCGCAGATATTCGTAGGCGCGTGAAATACATCTACGCAGAGACCTGTCAGTGAACAAAACCACGGCGAGTCATTAGGTGAGAAGTCTGTCATCATCACAACAAGGTCGCGCAAACTTGTCCAGTCTCTTGCGTGCTAGCCGGCTGTATCCTTCAATGTTGGAACGTGCGGACACTCTCATTCGCAGTGATCAGCAAACACCTCGCTGCACAAATGGACGGCTGTGTTGATAGTGTGGAGACATTCGTCCATGACTTGGACACTCAAAGCGAGTGTGCCATCTGGGTTCCTTGCCGCTTAACAGGAAACATACAGAGCAGCGAACGAGCATCTGTGCTGATTGGTTTGCGTGTTACGAGAGTGATCACGACAATTTTTTGTCGAACATCGTTCATCCCTTTGAACAAGTGGAGTTGTACTATGCAAACAGACAGGTTTTCCTAGAAAGGTGGCGTAAGGCCTACGCATTGAACATAGATTATGTTGAGAAATATGATTTTTTAGCCAAAAGAGTGGAGAGTATTACTGCGTATTGGAATCCTGAATAAAAGCAATCTGCTTTCACAAAGAAGTGATGCATTAGTACTGAACGATGCTTGTAATTGAAGGGATTATGACAGCTGAAGACTACTTCAACATTACTGCAGCCCAACTGCCATCTTTCATACATGTTGATTTCCCCAACAGCGATGTCTTCTTCCAGGACGGTAACTATCTATGTCACAAGGCTACAATCTTGCTAGAGCGATTTGAGGAGCTTGATAGTGAGCTCACGTTGTGATCTTGGCTATCAAATTCGACTGATCCAAACGTGATAGAACACGTATGGTACCACATACTTCAGTTAAAGTACCAAGGAACCGTTGAATTCGTGCAACACCGAACTACTAATGTATTGCGTTGCATGAGTGGTCCAACACGCTATGGAGCAGATTTCCCTAATGTAAGGGTTCATCAGTGTAGCTAATTGACTTCTGAAAGCCATTGTGGATAAAACACCCAGTAATCAGAACTTAAGCTCTCCAGGTGATCTGCTTCTTGTCTCTACTTGAGCTAACTCTACGATTTGGAGCTGCAGAACAGTATGTACATTTTATGGAGATTTGTAGATATGTATCACATGATCGCAAATGAAGTTATTTCGTTTGTGTGGATGGTTGCGTATAGCAAAACGTCGTCAGTATGTTGCCCGAGTTAACAACCATCCATGGATCTCACTGTTCTTTTGTGAGTTCTTGCCTGTGCCCATGGGACCCTGAGATATTGCAACCCATTCTTCCTTCTCAGGCTGCATTTCCTTCCTCCTACCCCTCCCACCCTGTCCTCACACCTTCTCCATTGCCTCATTCTTCCTCTCGGTGTTCTTACTTATATAGATCTGGCTATCCAGTTGGTTTCCTGTACTCCTTGTGGTTTTGTTCCCCTCGGTTTTCCTTTTACATCCTTTCTTTGTGACGTTTGATTCCCTTTTGGGGTTTGACCTCCAGTTCTAAATTTTCTTACCACTGTGTAAGCCATTTGGGGAAGAACTCCCTCCCTAGAATCTATGGCGTGGATTGCTCTCCCCCCTTCCTCCCTCTTCCTTCCGAATCGTAGCTCCCTTCAACAAGATAGGTCATCAGCATTTGCAGCCAGTCCATATTGTGCTGTTTACCCATCTGCCTGAGCCCCATGGTCACACAGGGACCACACTTCTGATACCTCAGCTGCTGCCTCCTTGTGTATGCCTAGAAGTGGTTGCCTGACGTTCGGGAGCATGAAACTTCCAGGCGTATTAAAACTGTATGCAGGACCGAGACTCGAAATTGGGATAATTGCCTTTCTGGGACAAGTACACTACCCTCTGGGCTACCCAAGCACGACTCACGTCCCGCTCCCACAGCTACATTCAGGATTCTGGAGAAGCCTGACCACAGCCACCTTGCCAGACAGCCTCTCCTGTGATTGGGTGGCGCCCATGGGGAGAGCCCCTGGTGAGAGTGGGTGGTGTCAGGGAGGATGCTTTGCGTATGAAAGGTATCAAAGTACAAAAATCTGACTGTTCTTCTACAGCCATCTCATCAGTTGGTAACGGGCCACTGAATGCTGCTTCTTATGACCCTGTGGCAGTCCCTTCTCTGGATACAAGCTGGGACGAGTGCTTGTCTCACTGGCTTGGGAAGCAACACTTTCTACACAACCTGGTCTGTACTACGACGGATAGGGACATATTCGTGGCTACAAAGTCGTTATTGTTTTATGGAAAATATCGAAGACATGTTTGGAGAATTGGAGTCTTTCAATAAGATGGGATCAGGTTCCCTGTTGATCAAAACTTCTTCTTCCGCCAAATATGCAGACTTTTGTGATTTTCATCATCTTGGATGCCCCAGTGTCCATTACACCTCACCAGTCTTTGAATATGGTTAAGGCAGTCATTTTCCATAGCTTTCTCATCCTTCAAACTGATGAGGAACTGCTGGCCAATGTGGAACAATAAGCGTTCATTTTGTTTGGCATGTGTGGAAAGGTCATGAAGACAATCGTGCCACTACTGGCGCCTTTATTCTGGCTTTTGAGGGAGATAATCTCTCACAGAAGGTCAAGGCTGTGTGTTATCGATATGATGTGGAGCCGCACGTCCCGCCACCCTTGAGGTGCTTTCACTGTTTGCATATCAGGGACACCTTCCCAAAGTACCCCAGCTTCTCTATGTGGTGAATGTTGACAGCCACTCCATGAGGGAAGCCCCTGTATTCGACCACCGATGTGTGTTAATTGTCGCAACTGTCACTCTACACACTCACATGCTTGTCCAGCTTATAAGAAAGAAAAGAAGATACAAGGGTGTAAGCCGTTGATCGTTTATCTTACACTGTGGCTCATCAGAAATATAACGGACTTCATCCTGTTTTCAATGACGTCTACTTTTGCCTCTGCTTCAGCCTTTCCTCCTCCCCCCCTCCCCCCTTCAATCTGTCTCTCTCTCCTCACCCCTTCCCTGCAGTACCACGCCCTCCCCTCTGGGTGCTGCTCCACCTCCATGAATGAAGAACTGTCCCAATTCTTTGGTGTCTGCAGGTGGTAGGGCTCCCTCCTGCGAACCGTGCTGCTGGCATGTCTCAGGCCAGTAGGCTGCTACCAAAACTCGGCCATGGGGCTCATAGGCTATATACCCGAAGGTCACCTGTTCTCTTTCAGTACTGGATCTTGCAGAAGCCTGCTCTCCCTTTGTGGCCTGCCCTCCTCAGCCGATCAAAGAGGAGAAGAAGAACAAACAGAAGCAATGATAAGTAAATCGAAACCCTAGCTGCAAACAGGCGTTGATATACATCATTGGGGACATGTTGAAAATGTGTGCCTCAAATGGGATTCGAACCGGGGATCTCCTGCTTACATGGCAGACGTTCTATCCATCTGAGCCACCGAGGACACAGAGGATAGTGCGCCTGCAGGGACTTATCCCTCGCGCGCTACCTGGGCGGACGGAGTTCGAATTATAAGATGCATCTTATAATTTTGTCTGTACCTTGGAATGTTACCTCCAATATTCGGGGCTGGATAGTACTGAACTAGGGTACCAATTCCATCAATGTGATCTGTCAGTCGCATGTTCGTAATTACCGTTACCTTTAAATTTTCTATTTCTGCATTCGTGCCGTTGCTTGAAGTTCCGTCCTGGTATGCCAATCGCAGCTATATCGAACTTCTTCACCGTCTGCAGGGAAGCGCTGTGATAATGGAAGATTATGTAACTACCCACTTGCTACGAAATCGTGTAACGACTTTTTTTCAAAACCCTTCTCTATTTCAACATATCAATGAAGCATTTCCATTAAACCTCCTAACAACCAAATTCATCAATAGACAGATAATTAGTATCACAAATTCAAAAAGTGAGTAAGTAAGTAATTAAGTAATTCCATACAATCCTCTCTTGTTTCCTCTTTCGGAACAAGAGCCATTGTCTTTCAAACCTCTTGTTCTTTGGCGATCATATCAACACCCAACGCCGCGACGTCAAAGTGAAAGGCTCCATCCCACCAGTAATACGCTCACCCTCCGTCTCGTCTTGTGGCTGTACTGTTCATACGTTTGGGGTTCGTATTTGCGCATAAACAAATGATGCACGCAGAATATGCCTGTTTTCCTTTACCACTACTACCATAAATTATGGTTTCCACAGGACCATCTTTCATTTATAGTAGAAAGGAAGTGGGACATGTTACTGCTTTGAATAGCAACATTTACCACCGCAATCTCCATACGGTTCAGAATGGATGGACACTAGACATGGAAACAGCAAGGAAGCTCGTAGCCTTTGAAATGTTTATGTACCACAGAATGCTTAAAATACCGTATACAGCAAGAGTAACTAACACCGAAGTACTGCGGCGAATACGCGAACAGCGAGAAACGTTAGCTGCGTTTGAATGAAGAAAACTGCGTACCTAGGACATACTTTATTGCTGCAGGTGGTAATAGAAGGGAAGACTGAGGGAAAAGGAGGGCATAGAAGAATATCTTGGTTAGATAACCTAAATCAATGCACAGGAATACGAAACAAGTATCACATACCGCGCTTCGTAGAATAAGGGTATGTCATGTGGTCATCAGCATCCATTAATGGATGAGAAGAAGAAGAGGAAGAACACGTATTTCAGAATGATATTTCAGCGGTAGTGAAGTGTGCGCTGATCTGAAATTCAAGCATAGAGTGGTGAAGGAGACTTCAATGTACAAATGTAACATGTAGTTTCAACCCATGTGAGTTCAGCCACTTGATTACTGCAAACAAATCACAGAACAGACCATATGCTCTTTAAGAGGACTCAAAGACACACACATGTCCATAAATTTACTACTATTTGTTATAACTATAAAAATGGGAATGTGCAACGATGATGAACTGTGAAGTCTGGAAGGAAGGGCTCAATTCGTGGATAAAAAATCTCTTGATGAAAGAGCCCTCGCCAAGTGTCATGAAAGGTAAGCTTCGTAACGATTCCACTGGATGTGAAGACATACTATTATTGAGGTTTTGCTCAAAGATAGGCACCTAAGGGCCAGTTTTTCAGTAAGGCCCCCTGCCACATATAGTTAGGGCAGATTAAATCTTCTTACGAGATATGATTGGAAAGTCTTAAGAATGGATGCGCAACTGCTTACTGGTTTTGGGGGCAGGTACACAAAGGGTGGGGGGTGAGTCATTGCCTTGTTCATGAACTCCCTCTGACAGGAAACTGCTGGTTGAGTGACGGTCTGTTAGGGCTTGTTGCCGGAATCTGTCTGCGTGAAAATGGACGTAAAAACGGAGCAAAGAATTTGTGTGAAATTTTGTTTTAAAACCGGGAAATCAGCTTCTGAGACTTAGAGACTATTACAAACAGCTTTTGGAGATAATTGTATGAGCCAGTCAAATGTTTTTGTCTGGTTCAACAGATTTAAAAATGGACGTGAATCACATGAAGATGAACACCGTCTGGCCGTGTTCCACCTCAAAAACGAATGAAAATGTTGTGAAAGTTCGTGACTTAGTGCGCTCTGATCGTAGATTTACAATTAGGGAGATGGCTGATGAACTTAATTTAAGTTTCTATGCAGTTCTGTCAATTTTAACTGAAGATCTGAACAAGTATCGAGTGTCCGCGAAATTCATTCCAAAAGTGTTGTCAAGTGACCAGAGACAAAACTGACTTGAAGTGTGCCAAGAGCTAATTAATCGAACTAAAAATGACCCAGATGTGTTTAATAGGGTAATTACAGGTGACGAATCGTGGGTATATGGATATGATCCTGAAACCAAAGTACAGTCTTCGCAGTGGAAGACTCCAGATTCACCACGACCGAAAAAAGCACGGCAAAGTTGGTTGAAGGTAAAGACAATGATGGCGATTTTTTTCCATTCTAGCGGTATTGTGCATTATGAATTTACCCCTGGAGGACAGGCAATTAACCAGGAATACGCCAAATGAGTCCTTGAGCGTTTGCGCGAAAAGGTGCAGAAGAAAAGGCCCGCATTGTGGAAAGACAGGGGTTGGGTGCTACACCATGACAATACTGTGGCTCATCGTGCCTTCTCCATCGTTGAATTTTTGACCAGATTCAATATTCCTGTGCTTCCACAACCGCCATGTTCCCCTGATTCGGCCCCAGCAGATTTCCACTTGTTTCCTAAATTGAAATTTTCATTGAAAGGGAAGCGATTTGACTCCACTGAAGACTTCCAGGCAAATTCGGTGAGCGTCCTTAACACATTTCAGGAAAAAAAATTCGAGGAATGTTTCCAAAAGTGGAAACTCCATTGGAGCCGCTGAGTTCAGTCAGAAGGGGACTATTTTGCAGGAGATGGATCACAGCAGCATGTAAGTACCACCATTGTACAATTACAAGCCCATTCTTAAAACTTTCCAATCACACCTCATACTATTCCATCCCACTTGCAAGACCTGAATTGCATGTTTAGTCGCAACACCTAGCGAGTACCGTATGTGTTTTGTGCGTCAGACTTGATTACTGCCAGTCCATGGTGAAGGGTGCGGCTACGAAACTGCTTCTCACATCATGCGTTCAATCGTCCGAGAATCTAAATGTGTGAGCCAGAGGCAAAGCCCAAGATAAATGTCACGTTTTTGTGCTGTTGGATCCCTTATTGCTCCTGACAAGTATTAGTTTCCTTATTGCACCTCACAAAAGAGATAGGCTAGGTGCCAGTCGTAATGCTAAAATTTGAACTGACAGGTTGCTATGCTGTCATTCGTGCTTTATGGATCCATCTCTGTCTGTCCAATTTGTCAGCACCTTGTAATAATCTGTCTTGTTCTTTCAAGGTTAAGTGAAGACTTGTTCCTTACCACAAAAATGCGTTCTTTGTCATTACTGCAGCAATTTTCCGGGGCGCAACGAAATAGAGTGAGCTGGATTTGTAAGGCGTCATTCAATGAGATAGAATTTGTTTACTCTTGTGATGTATCAGAACCAAAATTTTAATTGGTCTTTTGATTATCATATTTCTTGAGGATGATATGGCAAATGGTTTTTTTTTTGCGGAACATATGGCCACGTAATATTCTCTTTTAAAAATGAATTCATACAAACCGACGCTTTCCGTCGACAGTGCGCGTAGCATTAAAGAAGGAATTTCATTTCGACTGACTCTCGCTATACATTGAGTAAACGATATTGTACGTATTTACCGAAACAGCAGAAAACATGCATCTGACGACTCATAGGAGGGACATCCAGTACATATGTCATAGAAGTCAGTCATCAAAAATTTATTGCAGGAATGTACGTATCAGTTTCGGGAAGAATCCCCTTCCCTAAGCACCAATGTCAGACACTTATGTTTGCGTTTCCATGGATGCGTGTTTCGTTTTCATCCTAGTTTACAACTGGTGTGTCATTCACGGCGCTTTATCTTTGTTACTGCCGGCTGAGAGCGTCATCGTGTTTCGAATGTATTTCCTTTGAATGTTCACTGACGCTTGCAACCAAGATAATCCCGCAGTCAATTCGACACTATACAACAATGCGTCACTGTTGACTACTTAGAACAAAAGTCTGCAACTGAATGGATACCACTAATCAATGATTTCCCGTGAATGCTGTATTTCCTAGCAGTGTGGGTTGAATGCGACTCGGCGTAACAGCATCTCAAAATCTAAGTCGTTTTATATCCACTCCATCGACGTGAAATTTGCTTCAACGTGCTTCAGCGTTTTAGCTGATTAATATATCTTCGCGTTTTCAGTGTCGATAATTTGCCTTAAAGGATAGAAAAGTCAGCTTTGCATTCACACGTTAACATGCACGCCACCCCATTCAGAAATCCGTCACAGCAACACAGTCTACTCTAGTTAGCTGTTTAACACACTGAGAGAGTTTTTCCTCTCTAAATGGTATGGCGACGGGATGGGAGCTTATCTATTTCTTCGCAGATGTTTCGTCTAGGCAACTCCACAACGAACCGTACGGTTTACTAAAATGTGATCAGGTGAAAGTCTGCAAGTAAATATCTTAAATACCTAAGTTCTCTCTGCTGCGCTGTTGGGGCTTTATCACTACAAAATCTCTGGTAAGCATAAGTTTAGAGAATCCGGTACCTCATCTTCCAGATTAGGTATGAAAATGAGAAACGCTCTATAATCTCTCTTGCAAAATTTATCTAAAAGTATTACCTGAACTTTAGTTTCTCAAGTACTGTGCACTTGCATTACAAAACTCAAATCTTTGTGAAGACTAGCATTAAATGGTTATAGACAACATTATCATACACTCCTGGAAATGGAAAAAAGAACACATTGACACCGGTGTGTCAGACCCACCATACTTGCTCCGGACACTGCGAGAGGGCTGTACAAGCAATGATCACACGCACGGCACAGCGGACACACCAGGAACCGCGGTGTTGGCCGTCGAATGGCGCTAGCTGCGCAGCATTTGTGCACCGCCGCCGTCAGTGTCAGCCAGTTTGCCGTGGCATACGGAGCTCCATCGCAGTCTTTAACACTGGTAGCATGCCGCGACAGCGTGGACGTGAACCGTATGTGCAATTGACGGACTTTGAGCGAGGGCGTATAGTGGGCATGCGGGAGGCCGGGTGGACGTACCGCCGAATTGCTCAATACGTGGGGCGTGAGGTCTCCACAGTACATCGATGTTGTCGCCAGTGGTCGGCGGAAGGTGCACGTGCCCGTCGACCTGGGACCGGACTGCAGCGACGCACGGATGCACGCCAAGACCGTAGGATCCTACGCAGTGCCGTAGGGGACCGCACCGCCACTTCCCAGCAAATTAGAGACACTGTTGCTCCTGGGGTATCGGCGAGGACCATTCGCAACCGTCTCCATGCAGCTGGGCTACGGTCCCGCACACCGTTAGGCCGTCTTCCGCTCACGCCCCAACATCGTGCAGCCCGCCTCCAGTGGTGTCGCGACAGGCGTGAATGGAGGGACGAATGGAGACGTGTCGTCTTCAGCGATGAGAGTCGCTTCTGCCTTGGTGCCAATGATGGTCGTATGCGTGTTTGGCGCCGTGCAGGTGAGCGCCACAATCAGGACTGCATACGACCGAGCCACACAGGGCCAACACCCGGCATCATGGTGTGGGGAGCGATCTCCTACACCGGCCGTACACCACTGGTGATCGTCGAGGGGACACTGAATAGTGCACGGTACATCCAAACCGTCATCGAACCCATCGTTCTACCATTCCTAGACCGGCAAGGGAACTTGCTGTTCCAACAGGACAGTGCACGTCCGCATGTATCCCGTGCCACCCAACGTGCTCTAGAAGGTGTAAGTCAACTACCCTGGCCAGCAAGATCTCCGGATCTGTCCCCCATTGAGCATGTTTGGGACTGGATGAAGCGTCGTCTCACGCGGTCTGCACGTCCAGCACGAACGCTGGTCCAACTGAGGCGCCAGGTGGAAATGGCATGGCAAGCCGTTCCACAGGACTACATCCAGCATCTCTACGATCGTCTCCATGGGAGAATAGCAGCCTGCATTGCTGCGAAAGGTGGATATACACTGTACTAGTGCCGACATTGTGCATGCTCTGTTGCCTGTGTCTATGTGCCTGTGGTTCTGTCAGTGTGATCATGTGATGTATCTGACCCCAGGAATGTGTCAATAAAGTTTCCCCTTCCTGGGACAATGAATTCACGGTGTTCTTATTTCAATTTCCAGGAGTGTATATGAGCTGCAGAAGAATAAGCCATCACCAGTGACCGAATCTTACCGGTTTTCACGAAGAAAAATCATAGAAAACCAAAAATGCAGTTGCTGCTAAGGGGATTAGAGTTTCCTTTCTTGAAATTTGATGATGATGATGATGATGATGTTTGATTTGTGGGGCGCTCAACTGCGCGGTTATCAGCGCCCGCACAAATTCCCAAACATTGCTCAGTCCAAACTCGCCACTTTCATGAATGATGATGAAATGATGAGGACAACACAAATACCCGGTCATCTCGAGGCAGGTGATTTAAATTCGTGTATCGTGTACTACCACAGCGCCATCTCACGAAACTCACAGGAGCAAGCGAAAAACTTCTTTCACATATTTTTGAGGATATCAGGTACAGATAAGTGCGAAAACTATCGAACAATCAGATTAAGAACTCATTCATCTTAGAGCTCACTCATGTAAGCTGACTTACGTTAGAACTTCAAAGATATATCACCCGACTTCTAATGCAGAGAAAAAAAAGTTGGGTTACTTTGATGCACCAACTTAAACTTTTACTCGGGTTCTTTAATCAAGTTCTACAGGCGCTCCCCTTGTGGCACATACAGTATGTAGCCTATATTACAAGTCGGTTCAGATTCGGTCTAGTATCAACAGCCGGCTCAATAACACTCGTTATTCTTGCCTTAAAATCACAGAATGTTGGCTTGTCATCAGTTTTGATTTCATGTAAGAATTGCAGCTTGTATGGAAACAGCTGAAGACTATTTCGGAGTACCCGGTGCATTGTCATGCGAGAGATTCGTCGTTCTTTTGATGGCTTAAGAACATAAACTTGTCAAAGTCTATCCGTACCTTCGTTACTCATCCTTGTCCTGCCTTCGGATGCACACTCCCTATTTCCTTGAAGTTCTTGTGCCATTTTCTTCTGGATAGCTGAGATGGAGGTGGTTTCCCGTGTCGCATTCTGGAATTTCACTGAACTCTGGTGTCTTGACTTTGTTTCAATAAACCAAACTACACACAGTGCCTTTTACAGTTCAGACTCTATTCTTCGATACGTCTGTGGGGCTTCTACCACAATGCAACAACAAAGAAGTAGCTTTTTTCATGGATGTTGCTCTTGTCATCTTGAGCCGTGGCGGATTTCTCGCAGTGCATCGATATCACTGTTCATTTGATCTCTGACTAAAACGTTGCCATTGGAGGGCAGCACCCTTTGGAGTGAGGGCTCGGGGTATGATGTCCGACTTGGTGGGCAATTTGAGCTGAGGTACGTATCCGTAATGAGCTTTACGTGGGGCCATTTCGCCGTGATGTTGGCTGTTGGTGGGCGACCAACACTTGGGACTTATTACACCGTGTAAGTTATCGAGTACCGACGTAGCTTGTGCTGTGATTTATCAGAAGGGAGCCGAGCTATAAGGGCAGTGTTCACTGCCATTTTGGTCTGTGTTCCTTCTGTTTGTTGGGTAAGGGTGCCCTTGTCTCCATGGTATTCGAAGGGAATGTGACTGCAAGATCTAGTAGACCTTTTAAACTTATTCATTGGCTGATATCGCATTATAATTTGTATTATGTCTTATCTTATGTATCCGTGATTCTTGTGAACCTTTGGCCAGTATAAAGTGCCGTGTTCCAGAAAAAGCTTATTTTGAGTGTGGTGGTGTGCATTAGTATTTGCGTTACCTACCTCTACATCTACATAATACTACACAAGCCACCTAATGGTGTGTGACGGAGAGTACTTTCGGTACCACTATCTGATCCCTGCAAACCTGTTCCACTCGCGAATAGTGCGTGGGAAGAATGATTGTCGGTAAGCCTCTCTATTGGCTCGAATCTCTCGAATTTTCTCCTTATGGTCTATTCGCTAGATGTATGTGAGGGGAAGTAATATGTTGTCTCAGTCCTCCTGAAAAGTGCTGTCCCGAAATTTCAGTAGTAAATCTCTCCGTGAGGCACGTCTCTCTTGTAACGTCTGCCAGTGGAGTTTGTTTAGCATCTCCGAACCGCTCTCTCGCCAGCTAAACGATCCCGTGACGAAACGCGCCGCTCTTCGTTGGATCTTTTCTATCTTCTCCATCAGTTCTACCTTATAGGGATCCCAGATAGATGAACAGTACTCAAGAATTGGCGAACAAGCTACTTATAAGCCACTGCTTTCGTGGATGGGTTACATTTCCTTAAGATTCTTCCAATGAATCTGAGTCTTGTGTCTGCTTTTCCCACTATCTGTTTTATATGGTAATTCCACTTAAGGTCGCTCAGAGTAGTTACGCCTAGATATTTTACGGCAGACGCTGTCCCCAGCTGATTGTCATCAATAGTGTACCTGTACAGTAGTGGATTTCTTTTCCTAAGTATGCCCAATATGTTACATTTATTTACGTTCAGGGTCAACTGCCAGAGTCTGCACCATTCATCACTTCTCTGCGGGTCGTTCTGCAAATTCTTACTATCTTCTGGCGTTGCTACTTTGGTATGAACAACTGCATCATTTACGAATAGCCTTAAAGAGCATCCGACGCTTTCTACTAGATCATTTATATATAATGTGAACAACAACGGTCTTATCACACTTCCCTGTGGTACTCCGGATATTACCTTTACATCTGTCGATTTAGTTCCGTTATGAGCGACGTGTTGAGTTCTATCTGCAAGAAAATCTTGAATTCAATCGCAGATTTGTTCCGATACTCCATAAGCTCGTATTTTTTTCATTTAACGGCAATGTGGGACGATGTCAAATGCCTTATTGAAATCAAGGAACATGGTATCAGCCTGAGTGCCGTTGTCCACTGCGCTGTGGATCTCATGGAGGAACAGAGCGAGCGCTAAGTTTCGCAGGATCTCTGTTTGCAGAATCCATGTTAATTTTTATAGAGGAGCTGTTCATTTTCCAAGAACATCATAATTCTTGAGCATAAAACATGTTCTATAGTTCTACAACAAATTGAAGTCAGCGATATAGGTCTACAATTGGTTCGGATCTGTCTTACGGCCTTTCTTATAAACGGGAATAACCTGCGCTTTTTCCAGTCGTTAGGTACCTTTCGTTGCTCAAGTAATCTACGATAAATTACTGCTAGAAGGAAAGTAAGGTCTTTCGCATAATCTTTATAGTATCTTGTAGGTATCTTATCTGGTACTGAAGCCTTTCCACTACTAAACGATTGTATCTACTTTTTAATTCCGCGATCGGTTATCTTAAACAACTTCGGAAGACCGAATTCAGTATTTTGGCCTTCTCTCTGTTATCTTCCATTTCAGTTCCGGTGTGGTCGCTGAGAGCATGAATAGATGATTTTGACCCACTTACTGATTTTACATACGACCAAAATCTCTTAGGATTTTTACTCAGGTCGGTTGACAACGTCTTACTTTCGAAATAATTGAACGCTTCTCTCATTGCTCTCGTTACGCTCATTTTCGCTTCGTTCAGCTTTTGTTTGTCAGCTAGGTTTTTACTTCTCTTCTCCTTCTTCTTCTGGTTCCCATCCGTTCCGTATGTAGGCAACTACCTCGGCAGTGCATTTCCAGTCACTTGCAGCTCTAAACAGCTCTGTAGATGTTTTAGAGGTCCGCGTTCTGACGTTCTTGAGCCAGGATATTCTTCTCCGGTCAACGCTTCTCTTCCCTGGTACTTTTCCTTGCAGGATGGTCTGGAGGAGATGGTATCTGTTGTTGTTCCGCATCATGTGTCCCAGGTACGGGATCTTTCTTGCTTTCACGGTGGCCAGTACTTCTTTCTCTTTCTTCATTCTTCGAAGAACCTCGACATTTGTGACATGCGTTGTCCACGGTATTATTAACATTCTCCTGTACAGACACGTCTCAAAAGCTTCCAGCCGTTTACCCAACGATTCTGTCAGAGTCCATGTTTCAACACCATAGAAGTGGGTGGAAAATACGTAGCAGCGTAGAAGTCTGATCTTCGTCGTCATTGCTAAGCCATTATTCTTGAAAAGGTTACTCATCTTATTGAAGATAGCCCTGGCTTTTCCAATTAGAGTTCTCACCTCATCAGAAAGATCCCACTGGTCATTTATTGCAGTGCCAAGATACGTATATTTATGTGATTTTGGCCTATCTTAATGTGATATACAGAGACTCTGTTTTTACTGATTATCACTGTTTTCGTTTTTTGAGGGTTGACATCTAGACCATATTCAAGCTTTTATGTGCAAGTCTCTCGACAAGGTACTGCGAACTGCGGACTTCTTGTCTTCCACCCCTTAATTCTTCTGGTTTTTAAAGTAAAGAATCGGTAACGTAATTTTTAATTGGAGGCGCAGTGAAATGTTTAGTATTACCAGTTACCACGGATGGTTAATTGCTTACGTCGAATGTGTGTCTCTTTTGCTGTTTTATTGCCCTATTTATAATTTGCTTTGGTTTTTCTGGTTTCTTTCAAGACAGTGCTAAATGCCTATGCTGTCTTACAAATTATGCGGACCGGAGTGGCTGTGCGGTTCTAGGCGCTACAGTCTGGAGCCGCGTGACCGCTACGGTCGCAGGTTCGAATCCTGCCTCGGGCATGGATGTGTGTGATGTCCTTAGGTTAGTTAGGTTTAAGGAGTTCTAAGTTCTAGGGGACTGATGACCTCAGATGTTAAGTCCCATAGTGCTCAGAGCCATTTACAAATTATGTAGTGCGTCCGTTCTACTTAAGTGTCTCAGATAAATTTTAGTCTGTTCCCGGACGCATTTGTTTTCTCCGGAGCACTATGGCCTAAAGTGTTTGCTGATGAGCTTTGAATGTCATGCTAGTGTCCTCGCTGCTGCTTTAAGGGTTTGCTAGAAAAGAAAATTTTTCAGATATTATTATCTTATTGCTGAAATTAGTTCTTAAAAATATGTTTGTAGTTGGTTTCTTATATCTTTTGGTTAACTTGTTAAAATGAAGAAAAGTTTCGTGGTTTTTGGCAATAGCTTAGATTAATTAATTCTACGCTAAGAGTTATTTATTTGATGCATGGTTGTGTGTTGGAATTCTGTCTAATTAAAATTATTTGTGCTGCAGGAAATTGTCGTTAACGATCTCTTGTACTCCAATGCTGGTACGTGCTACCTAAGAATAGGCCCCACTTACTCACGCCACGTTGGTTTGCTTAGCCGGCTGTTTACGTCATTTGGAGTGCATACGCTCGGCAGCTCTCGCCGCTGTCTGTCTTTCGCGCTGTTTCCTCTAACTGCGCCCGCACTACTTAACGTTCCTCTTCAAGTTAAGTCTATACTTGGAATAATTTTGGATTTGTATCCGTTAGTTTGTTGCCTCCACCTGATGCAAATTTCGATGTGTGCTGAGGCGCCAGCGTATACTTTAGACTGTAGTATCTTAATTATTCTTGTGTTATTGACAAATGTGTCAAATCTGTAATTGATATGTTTTTTCTGGGTTTAAAATTATCTTACGTAGATACAGGTCTCAAATTGTTTTTCAGTGTTTTAAGTATGGTTTTAGGTTTTATTAATCAGTCAGGTTTAAATCATGCTTCATTCTCACAATTTCATAATTAAGGCCGTTCTGATCTGCTCTGGTACTGTTGTTTAGGTTTAAGTTTGCCTTGATTACGCCTTTAGCCGTATTACATTCTACGCCTTATATAGCGCGTGTCTTGCCTTAAAGAATATCAAGTCATCTTGGGTTAAAGTTAACTTTAAATTTTCTGTAAATTATTCAAACTGGCATTGATTTTTAAATGAGTTTCTCATTGCTTGGCCTTGTAACTAATTTAAAAGAGGTAAATAAAATTTTAGTTGGCTACTATGTGATTGAACTGTGTAAAATAAATCTGAGTTCCACCAGTGAATGAAGTGCGTAAAATCCCCACTGGCCCAGCCGCTCTCGGTCTTCCTTCCTGGCTGAATTAAGAGGTCGTAACTATCACCGTTTCACATGGTAGCAGAGCACAGTTACGATTCATGCACCACTGGATTACTGGTAAAGCACGCTTCCAGAATGCATAAAAACCTTTTTGAATTGAAGCATTAGACTAAGTTTATTTAAGTTTGTTAGAAGTCGACTTATGACAGCGAAGTTGTAACGTATATTTTGCGACACCTTGTATACAGGAAAACGGAAAAGGAAACTGAAGGTCTTTCCGATGACAATCAGTTTGTCTTTTGGAAAGGTAAAGACATCAGAGAGGCGGTTCTGTCGTTGCATTTGATTATGGTGGTGGTATATTGTGAAAATATTGCAACTGTTCACATACACCAAAGACCATTCAACGGTTGTCAACGACCCTGGCAGAGAAATGAATCGCCGTACCAGAAGAACTCCGTACCAACCTTGTAGTCAGCATGCTAGCACGTTACAGAGCAATTCAGTACCGTCTGTGGTGATCACAAACCCTATTAAGAACCGTGTCCCGCCTTTTGTAACGTCCAGAGGACCATCAAGAATCGCAGTGACATCAGCATGATTATTGTCCTAGAATAAAAGCGTCATTTCTGCCCATCTCATTGCGTATTTCTGACGGTTACCTCCTCTACAGTGCTGTAATGGTTGTTTTCGTGTACTGCCCAAGTTTCATTGATGTATGTTACAACACAGTGACACATCTTGCGGAACCTATCCTTATCCTTAATATTTGCTCATCTGTGTAGCAAACAACTGTTACAAGTCGAAGAGGAAATGTTGTTAAATGAGTGTGTGACCGTAGGACTAACAATTGCACGAAGGTTTTGCCATTGCTGTGGCATTCTTTGGGAGTGCCAAGAGAAATTCTTTGCCCTGAGTAATGTTTGATTGCCTTACTCTCCGTTCTTACTTACGAACCCAACTATGCTGAATTGTTTCAAGGCGGACATCGCTGTTGGCACTGGCGCACCCTTGGTTTCTGTTTAAGAGCTACTATTGCGCTGCAAGAAATTCGTGCAACACCAGCAACAGTAGTGGCTGATTTATGTACTGCCCGTCCTGCAGGATTCTCCCTGTTACTAGGGAGCCAACAGCCTGCTGTAATCTGCAGCCAGCTGTCAGTATTTATGTGTACTGAGCAGAGATAAATACTAATGAGCTCTCTCGCTGTTCCGCACCAATGAGACTTCAGAGAGAGCAATTAAAGCCCTCGTCGTTGTCCTAATTAGTTACTGCCACGTTATCTCAGTTACAACAAGAACGCACCTGCGTATCCAAGATCTTGACTTAGAGAAAACCTGCTTGAATTATGGCAAGGGGAAAATTATTCGCAAGTGTTCGCGATGCGATTTAATAATTGAACTTTGGAGGTCTGTAACTCCGGTGGTACTTATAATGAGGGAGATGGAGCAAACTGAAACACTGTACTCTCATCTAGGAGTAATTGGTTTTATTCCTATGTGATGACATCATTAATCAATTTAGGCAATATCAGGACTGATACTATAATTAACAATGGTCGATTTCTACCATATCCGCCCCTAACTAATCTAGTGTTTCCTTCTATTATCGGCTGAAAATTGAGCGCAACTGGAAGATCCATAGATCACTTATTATTCCTTTATTGTTAACAGCAGCTGAATCTTTCCATAGTTATAAACACGTATGCTAACGAACTGTCCTTTTCGAAGCAAAAATGGTATTATCTTCTCGAGAAAGCTTGCTTAAAAGCACTACGTTCACCAGTATTTAGTGGTATAACGAATTTAATATGAATGTCACCTGTAATACAAAGGACAGCACTGAAACCTATTCTACAGCATGGAGCTTTCAGTTTGTGAAAATCGCCTTCAAGAACCAACTATTTTCCGTTTTCTTTTGTAGACACATTCTCTACCTTCTCCTACTTTTCTTCTTTCTTTTCTATGCCAAATATATCGCGTAGCACTGCAGAGAGCCGAGGAATGAGATAGTTTGTAGAGAAGATCAATTTTCGTTACAGTTTGTTTCCCGCCTCTGTAATATCATGACAAGTGTTTCAAAACATTGATATCACATTTTCATTGTAAATGTAATATCCGGTGAATTTATTTCCCTGATTATATGGTGCAAAGAAGGGAGATGAAAATATAAAATTGTGTGTACTGAATCTTCTACATATATTAATCATAAGATTCGACCATTAATGTGGTTTCTGTCGTCAGAGCGTCACAGATTTTGAATGTTTGTAGTACGATATTTGGAGAAAACTACACGAGATAGCACATTGTATGACTATATGGGACCGCCTTCAGTTTCAACACACCGGATATTACGAACGCTCCATTGAAGAATAACATTTTATGGGAAATAATACATGCAGTACGTTCATTCTATGTGTCGACGTCTATTTAGATTTCGGAGGAGAAATTATCTCAATTTTTACTCAAAACTTTTCAGAATGACAACCTCTGTCAGTGACACAAAATTATTTTTTCATGATGAAAATGACATCTGTTTCAGAGAAAAGCTGTGCAATTGTAAAAACCGTCAACAGACAAACTGAGCATAAACGTAACTAATTCGTATTAGGTCAGATATTTCAACGGCTGTTGGTTTGACGAGGGACTCTTTTAGCAGGCGCCCTTCCGGAACGAGTGTGAACATGACACTCTGATAGTGTCACATCGATCGCAGATAATGTCATAGATAAAGTGCTTCTGACTTCGGAAGTTTCCTAGAATATGTGTCAAATTCATCGTCAGGCCGTTAGAAAGTGTTGTCCGAAGCGAGGTATTAGCTCCAAAGTAACCTACAAAGCGATTCCGTAGCAGTCACATTCACATGACACTCGCAACTGATTCATTTATCAAGTTTATTGTTCTCAAATAAAGCGTGCATATAAATTTTTATCTCAAATATGTATCATCTTTGATCACTAGTTAGAAGTTACTTTATAGCAGAGCCGTAGCACATTTTTCTTATTACTTCTGCTGGCAATACTTTTATACATGTTACGAAGGTTCGCTCAATGCGCCTGTGATGATTTGTAATTACTAATGGAGGTAGGAAGATACAAATAGGCAACGGGCACACTTCATGTTTCATCAGTGGGTACGTTGAGAAATACCGTGATCGCAGTGGTCATAATGGACCACTTCACAAAAATCGGCAAGACTTAGCCCACAAAAAAGTGTGTAAAAAGAAATATGCAGTCCACTATAATAGTCTTACTAGTTTATTTATCATATTGCAGAATAATAATCTGGTTAACTCTTCCCATCAGCAAACGATGTTACTGTTCCCATCTAGTTTCTTTTACCTGCGCTCGTGACATTCATCACCTCATGATAGTTTTCTGTTATCTGTCCGTTACGATAGATTTTTACTATTTTTTCGTCTTAGTTTCCTTCAAAACTTAATTTTTTTACTCTTAATGCAATGTCTCTTATTCTGTGTTCTAGAATCTTGTTTGCTTGCAGATCTTCATTGACCTCTTTAAACACATCTGTTCATAGTTCTTTCACAAATAAAATGGAATACTCGCTTTAGAAATCTGATGTAACTAATTGTGTGTCAGAGAGACAAGCAACACAAGCAGCTCTCATAATGTTCTGTGATTTTCGTACATTTCCCTCAAAAAAACTCATTTTCTATACATCTCTATCAGTAATTCAGTTGTTGCATTCATTATACAGCATCTCAGGATAAATCTCACCATTACGGAAAGACAGATAAATGCCACTTCGAACGAAAGAGTTTATACATAAATTCCAACATAACGTCTCATTTGAACCAATCCTGAGGTAAACGCTCCTAAAGGTTTATTGCTAGTACTTATTTTTAATTTGTGAGGTTTCGAATTTATATTTTTCAGCAGTTCCAGTGACATCAGTTCACTTTCAGCTTTAAGTCACAAATTTTTCAGAAATTTCGCTGTCAGTCTCAATACTTTTATACATGTTACGAAGGTTCGCTCAATGCGCCTGTAGTTATCACAAACGGCCACCAATGCTTTAGACGCAGTCTAGCAGTTAAATGGCACGTAAGCATCTTCCTCGCGTAGAATTAAGTCTTTAATCCATCCCAGTTACCAAACTCTCTAGGTTCAGATCTAGAGATACCAATGACGAAATAGTTGCACAACCACAAAAAATTCACAGATTCACTAGTTAGGCCTTACTTCAGATGAAATGTAATATACAGACAGACTTCACCATGCCGACAATTAATTGCATTCTGTGAAAGAAAACAGAACATCATGTGACTGACAAAGTAACGTACGTTTCAGGCAGTAAAAACACTTTAGTACTGTTGTCAGTTCCTCAAAACATGCACATCTTGTAAACAGTTATCTGAACAAGCCACGTCCCACATTGATAGAGGAACAGGCTTTTAATTTTGTGTCACTGTACGTTGCTGTGCAATCGTCGATCTTTATCGTGAATGTAATTGAATCCAGTACAGTTAAATGAAGATACAGCAGTAAGTAGTATTAAAGGAAGTACTTCACGATTGACATGACAAAACTGAAATCACGCAGCAGTGTCTCCAGGGTAAAAAGATGGTGCACAGACTTATGAACTTAATGATCGCCACGCACATGTTCCTAGGATTACGAGCGAAGCAGAATGTTTTTGTGTTCCTCAGATACGCTGAGTAAGACTAACATTGTGTTTCTGTTGTTGAGAAACCAGCGATAAATGGTTGCAGCATATCCCTATCGTTACTCAGTTTGTAGACACAGCAGTTTATTAAGGAAACCAATGAGAAATTTGGAAAAGGATTAAAGTTTCAAATAAATTATACTCTTCCAATGATACTGTAATTCTGTCAAAGACAGCGAAGGAATAGCAGAGTCTGTTGAATATAATGGATAGTAATTTGAAAGTGTTATAAGAAGAACGTAAAGTGTAACAAAACAGTGGTAAAGGAGTGTACTCGAAGTAAATCAGGAGACGTCGAAGGACTTAAATTAGAAAATAAGATAATAAAAGCAGTAAACAAATTTCTCTGTTTGTAGAGAAAAGTAACGGATGATGGCACGAGTAAAGAGGACACAGAATCCAGAATGGAAATATAATACCTTTTCTCCAAGAATAGAATGTTAACATTTGATGTAATAGAGGATTCAGAAATGTGAAAGTAGATAATTAATGACGAAGTACGGAATCTAGTACGGGAGAAAGGAATTCACGGCACAACTTAAAAACAGGATAGGTTGGTAGCTCACATTCTGAGGCATCAAGATATCGTCAAGTGATGGGACAGAGCGAGAGCATTCGGGAGGACGACAGTTCACACCCGCGTGCGGCCATCCTGATTTAGGTTTTCCGTGATTTCCCTAAATCGCTTAAGGCAAATACCGGGATGCTTTCTTCAAAAGGCCACTGCCGACTTCCTTCCCCATCCTTCCCTAATTCCGATGGGATCGCTGACACTGCTGTTTGGTCCCCTCCCACAAATCAACCAAGCAACCAAGTAAGTAATGGAGATAAGTGCGGGTGGATAAAAATTCCAGGAGGAGACCAAGGCTTGACTGCGATACGCAGGTTGAAATGGATTTAGACCACAGTAGCTATGCAGAGGTCTTCATAGGATGAACTAGCGGAGAAAGTTACATACAACCAGTCTTCGGACTGCAGAGAAGAAGAACAATAACTATGTGAGAACCATCACTCTCCTAAAGTGGACTTGGGAAACAATACTCTAAATGGAGGAACTGTTATTTTAACCTTACATCTCCCACTTGCGGGTCCGGTTTCTGAAAATCTACATTATTTGCGCACACGAATTTGTATGTGTGTGTGAGTGTGTTTGTCTTTGTGTGTTTGTGGTGCTTGACTTTATTGTTGGGAGAGAAAGGAGGAGTAGATGAAACCCTCTGTTACAAAAGAATGTCCTCTCCAGTAGCAACAACAAGAATACTGATATAAACGATCCTTCCAACTACCACACTCCTCCCCCTTGCCAGACTGCTTTCAAAAGCATTACCTACCAATGTCCCCATGAGACTGAGAGGAAAGGTTTGCTATTTGACCCTCGACACTGGCACATAAAGTAGGAAATGTATCCATCCAACCATTTGAAGTTCTCTTACTTCCCTTGCCAAATACCGGAAAATTTGAAAATGACTGCCTCCATCACATTCGCCGGTGGCTGTATCTGTCAGTCATAACCTCCGACGACAAGATGGGGGCAGTCATCGAAAACTTGCAATTTTATCCAAATTTAACGTGACAAGTTTACCGGGAATTTTTTTATCGAAGGATACCGTCGCGAAAGACTTCGTAGCCAAATACTGGATTAGTTCCTTTGAAAGCGATAAAGCGATACGGCCGATTCCCTCTTCTATGCTTCTACGATCCATGCTTGTATTAGATATCTAGTGACTTAGCCAAGGAAGAGGCTTGAAAGGTGAATGTCCTCTCTTTTATCACTGTGCGCTACTATCATTTTATTAACCTTCCCTTGCTTCATGTCCTCCGTTAAGACAAAAGACTATAGGCACGCTGTGTATGAGCCCAAAGTCTCACTAACTTTGGTGTGACACACATTATGCGAAATCTGTATAGGAACGAGCAAGTGCTTTCTTCGAAAAGTTCCTTAGGAAAGGCTTCCCGTGACGCACAATTTTTTCCAGGGAAGTCTGCAACGTGTTTGTTAAAGACTTCTATGACGCTCTCTCTCTGACTAAACAAGCCCGTGACAAATAGAAAATTCTGAATCATCTCGCTGTCTGCCCTTTATCATAATTAGAAAGGATTCTAAATCGGCCAACTATCTTATTGACAATGTGGTGAGTAACCCCAGTATAAACGCTAATAAAGCAAGATGCTGTATAAAAAATTATGTTTATATGCTGATGAGGGCAGAAGTTTCACGTAAGTGTAATACTACAGCGTGAATGAACTTGAAATAAGGAAAAGTATCCATCTATAGGATACGTATAAATTTCGTAAAATGTTTTGAGAAGCGACGACTACATTGCAGTTGTGAAAAAGACAAAAAGTTCATTGCCGTGACTCCTGTTGTAAGAAATGTAAGGTAAAACTCTGGAAACCTGAAACCTACATAAATGTGATTCGCTAATAAACTAATATACTCTACTACAGCGTTTTACGTACATGAGATGTTAATTGTGAGGACATAATATTCGACGTTAATTTAGAGCAGTACAGCTAGAGCTTTCGACGATTCTATGCTTATGAGTTTATGAAACCTAAACGCTATCAATGTATCAGATACTTTTAAATGGACTCCTAGTATCTTAGTCGTTTTCAGTGTAATACTGACTTCGTATCTTGTGTTAGCCTGTTTCATATTATAGCGTTTTTTTTTCTCTACTGATCCTTCCATTAACAAACTGTCAACTTCCACATGTCTGTCTGTCTCCTAGTCTGATTATGGTTGACTTCTGCTATTCTTGTTAATACCTCTTTTATCTGTTCTAAAGCACAAAATTTCATAAATTGAAAACGTAATATTGTTTTGATTTCCCTTTAATTCCCAGAGAAAAAATAGGACGATGTTTACTGGGTAGATGCGCACTCCAATCACTTTCGGCCAGGTTGTTTGCTATAATAACGTAGGATTTGTACATAAAGCTATATAATATGAGATTACAAAGGCAATGGTAGGTAATGCCAGAAAATTATACCGAAAAAGCTATAATAAATGAAAGAAATTAATACAATCTGCTTTTATGGGCACTTACGTATCAAAAATGACCATCATGTACATCGAAGCTGCCGTGCAACCAAACTTCAAAGTTTTTCATAATATTGTTATACTGTTGGTAACATATACATAGAGCTTCCTGCGATCAGTAACTCATACGACGCCTATCATTGAAGAAGCTACACAGCTATCTTTCTCTGGGTGGGTAAGTCTACCCACACAAAAATTTATCATTGTACAACGCTTATCATGCGATAGTGTCAGAAACAACTGCGACTTTGAGTTCTTCGTTCATCCCAAAATACTCCAGCTTGAATGAGACTGGACATCTATGAGCCTCAGATTTTTTTGTCCCTTTGCTGTTGTTCGGGGTGCACAAAAGTGTTACCATTCATGTTATTCAGTTATCCTGATAGAGTGCCATAATCTTATACTTTTTCTCATACAGCTGTCGTTAACTAAAACCGTTAAATATTTTTGAATTTAAGCTTTATTCTGCTTTTGAAGGGCCAACATAAACAGATAACATTTAACTTTCCCAATTATTACCAACGTTAGCACATTTCTGTTTACGAGTACTATCGCAATCATTACAAGGAAAAATATTAATTTAGGGGCAACACGGCTTACGAATGATTGTCAAAACGAGCATTAGATTTATTGTGATACTTTTCGTTGGCTTATGACTGAACGGCAAAATTTTTAAGGTTCTGTGCATTCTTATTGCTGTGAAAGGTTCAAGTACGAGTAGTTGAGAATTACTAGAGGCACTGTGGTCAGGGAATTTAGAATATTTTCCACTGGAATGCGCGTCTGTAATACATAAGAAGACGTAGAATCAACGTGTTACGTGATGTCAGTAATCGACTACTGTCTTTCCGCAACGAGTAATTTGCACTCGTTTGATATTAGCAATATTTATTGCGTTGGAAAGTTCCTCTAACTTTTCCTGGTTTCGGTGCGGATTACTACAGGGTATTTTTCCCATTCTGGAAAACTTAGAAGAAAGGTACGTGGGTACACTAGTCTGCTATACGTCTTATTTTTCCGTGTGTTAAGCTAATTCTTTTGACCCTGTTACGTACTTTATCCCGTTTCCACGCTTTCCATACAATAGGCGACGTGTCCGGTCCGTCATCTTTAATCTTTTTTCGCTAGCGGAACGCTTGCTCTGTTCGAGAACTAAATCATGTCAGCACTTTATGGCTCCGTGAAGTGTTTATCCTCTTAATGAACAACCACTCCGAACTTACGACGAAGTCGCTCCTCCTTGAACGATTTTGCGTAATAGACGTCCTGACGTTATGAGAAAAGTTTTTCGAAAACAGTCTTCCAACAAAATTAAAATATGAATTTCTCGGTCGAATGCAGACTCGAGTACCCGGAAAAAAACCGTAGATAACACGATCATATTAATAATAGTGATGACGATGGCTGTGATAGTGACGATAATGTAGAAGAAATATGCCTTTCTACCACATCTGTCAGTGATGCAGAGCCAAATTAGATTCCAATTCTTCAAGTCATACTGGAACGACATCTATCCTGTTTAACAGTATAACAAAACAGACAGTCCATATCACAATGGACAACTAATAGCTGTACAACGGAAGTAAGACAGTAAAAAATTCTGCCTGAACGGGACTCAAACCCGGATTTCCCGTTTATCACGAGCGAGCACTCACCCTACTATTAGGGTACCCGAGCACGAATCATAGCCAGACCCAAACTTTCATATGCCGTGAACCACGTGTCTACAACAAGCATTCGTGTATTCATCACATACATTGTGCGGATGCATGTCCGAAGGAACATTGAAACATATTTCTGAACAACACAGGCAATGCAAAACCGCAGATATTTATTTATTTAATATTGTAACCAGTTTTAGTCAGGTGGCCATCTGCAGACGAGTAATTCTGAAATTAACAGAGTGAGCCATGTATGATAAAGCTACGCACCTTAATACAATCAACATAACTACAAAAAATATTTATGTCAATAGATACACTTGAAAGTTCGAAAATAAAAGTAAATTTGCAGCTATATTTTTAGTTGCGTTTGCCACAGTGCTAATATTCTCAGTATTACTCTTTACAGTTGTCGTGCTTCCAGGATTCCTCGCTTTGTTTCTCATTTCAGTGTGCATAATTGTAGGCCCTCAAGTTGCTCTTTACGCGAAATGTCTAGAAGGGACTCAAGAACGTCTTTCTGGCAGTAGTTAACAAAAATTTAAAACGCGATGGTCCAATCTTCGTTAAAGGAGAACGTTTTAGATGCGGCACATTACCTCAATGCAGATTACAACACACAGATGTTTAAAACTGTTGCTGACGGAAATAGTTAAGATAATAATTGACTGTAAGATGTTTCAGTATGGTATTTAGTACTACACTGATGCTCGTAACTGATATCCAAGGAAATGTGAACAAAGTGCTGAGTGCGTAATAGGGAAGCCATTAGAAGACAGCTTAGTGTATGTGTGTGTGTGTGTGTGTGTGTGTGTGTGTGTGTGTGTAACAGTCCGTGTGTATATGGTACTGCAATTGCGAAAGAATTTGGCATATAGTATTGGAATCGTAGCGAACAAGAATGACGCATCGCCTGTGCAGGACGTATAAAAAAAAATTCACTTCATTTCACAAGATTATGTCTTCTATAGGAATGAGGACACAAATCTGGGGTGTATTTACGAGTAAATTCACGCGTCTGAACCAAATGTTTACCTTGTTAGCAGTTGTAATTTGCCGGTACTCGTAACTGCACGTATTGGTCATCTGGGTTGCTCTCTTATTATCCAATACGCGTTGTGTCGAATAACAATAACACAGTCAAGAAAATAAAATGTGAAATTAAAAAGGGTAAAGGTGTTTTGCGTTTCCGTTTCAACAAGTGCATTTCAATTGCAATTGCGTGGAGTGATTTTCTCGAAGCGCACGGCACTGTTCCTCCTACAGCCCAAACCATTCGACGATGGCACCGGCAGTATCAAAACTCCGGTCGTTTATACGGTATATTTCAAAGTCATTGCATCAAAAATCTATGGGTAACAGATAATGACATGGGGAACAACTTTTGTTAGCAAGAAAAGTCTTCAAGAGGAGAAAAATATTTTAGAAGTGAATTAGAAACTTTGCGCGGCCTACACCCTTTCACGGCATACAGATGACTGGATTATAGGCAACACACACTGCATACACACACCGCAGATTGTCTACAAATAGTAAAAGGTACATTTCATCACCAGGAGCATGAGACAATATTTTGCCTCAAACAAAAGTTGTTCCCTCCCCACATGACGTAATCTATCATCCATGTAGGACTGATACATACACTTTGAAACATGCTTAAAAGGCATATCTCATAGATGTGCGCTTTCAATATGCAGAGCGCATTCGACAGTTTCTTTGTACTTAGTTCACATTGGCATGGTTTGCAGCGAAGTTTGTGTTCCAACCCATACAGCATTCAATTGGTACAAACCCTCGATGACTCGACGCATTTTGGATAAGGAATGAGTGGACGAGTGAGTTAGCTGCACCAAGGACACCCTGCTAAGAACCACATGAACCGCATACTTTCAACACGGGCCAAGGCTACTATTCAGCTACCATATCTAATTTAAAATTCACCTTATTCTTTTGTCTTACTTCATGTGGAAGATACAGTCGTATGAAAACGGATGAGATTGAAATACAGTGTATTTTAATGAGGCGGTGCGGTCGGATCGTTGTCGGACTAGACGGTGGCCGCAGTAAGCACGAGGTGAAACTGAATGCTCGTAGAATGTCGCCGATATTGTCTTTTCACGTGCGAGGAGAAGATTACGTACACCCATCGACCCGCAGTATCGTTATCTTGCCAGACGGTTGAGATTATATTAATCCAAAGAACAGCTAGGTGGGGTAATACCACCAGACAGCCTCTGGATCGCATCAGTGGTTTTAGTCGCGTCCAGGTGACGGGTGTCTGACGCATAGGATGATCGCCGACGTCGTGCGTAACAGTGTGGCGAATCCGGACCGCAAGAGCCCAGCTCTTGTTTAATTTGAACAATTCGAAAACCTCGAGCTATAGTGACAATATTTCCACATAGAAAATTAAATTACATTAAATTACCAACAGCATAACGTGCTATTCATTTTTTGTCTAGGACTAACACTTTTTGAGTCGCAGAGAATGGAAAAATTGCCGATTACTAATAGTAATGTTTTAATAATTTTTAATGATCACTGTTTCCTGTTAAGTGAAGTAGCTTAAGAACAAATTTTAAATATTGTACCACGTCTAAGTGCAGTACAGCCGTACTGTGGTCTGCGGGTGTAACAGGGAGCCCTGGGTGGGGTAGAGGATAGAAGTACGAGGGAAAAATGTAACCAGATTGTGATGACGCACTTCCATTTGTCATAGGTCTGCAATTTGAGAAGCGAACAGGTGATTCCCCACGCTGTCTATCTCACTACGTCACACGGAACAACTACAAGGTAATTCGAAAAGTTATACTGACCCACAGTAGCGAGCCTTATGAATCATTGGTGCGCAGACGTGCGAGGGCTGTTTATATTCCACTAAGTACAGATATGAGTTACAAATAATACTAACTCAAGAAACCGTTGCTCCGTCTTCTACTTGCAGATCTACGTAGGAAGAAGTGCAAAACAACAACCGTGTGACCCTCCTTCCTTCGCACTTCCACCCTCCAGAATCATTCCTCCCCCCCCCCCCCCCTCCCCACACCCACCCACCCCCAGAACACTTTTTATCACTGAATACGGCTGTGCTCTACTTAGATGCGGTACGTATATTTAACATTTTCCTTAACTCACTTCATTTAAAAATAAATATTAAATTTTTACCATTAAACCACTATTTTCAATAATATGCGGTTTTTCCATCCTCTGCGACGTGCAAAGTATTAGCCCCAGAGAAAAAGTGAAAAGAACTTTTCTTCGTAGAAATTTAATGTGTTTTACGAGAACGTACTAAAAAGAAATACCCACAAAATTTTTATGTGGTAACTCTTACAGCGTATTAAATATCTCAAACTTCATTAGCATTGTACATCTTTGTTCTTCATGTCTACATATAATGTAGCTCTCCCAACATCTACAGATGTCCAGAGGCTTAAATTGTCTACCTCTGCAACAAAGGCAGGGCACATAAGTGTCAAGGAGCTTCATGTATTTCAACGTAAGCACAGTGCTACAGCAGACTACTGTTCTAGATATGAGCGTAACTCTACTTGATGAACATGAGCTGAGTGACGGTATACGTCTGGTGAAATAAGAGAAATGAGGAGGAAATGCTGGGGATATATACTCTGTATGCAAACTGAAAAGCAAGCAGCGCTCGAGTGGGGGGAAATTGCCTTCCCCGGAAGAAGGCTACAACTGCCATACAGGATGACTAAGAATCAATTTCCCCCTCTAGCAGTGTAGAACAGTATGCAGATATTAACGTAGATACTGTTCATAAGCGATTTTAGAGTTAGTACTATTAGCAACTCATGTGTACATTCCATATTGTGCTGATGTACTTTGTGGAATATACCCCCCCCCCCCCCCCCCCCCCGAGCACCCGGCAGTAAATCGTAAGACATACTGCAGAAGGTGGGTATGATTTGTGAAACACACTGTAGTTGTTTCTTGTGACGTAGTAGGGTAGACAGAGTGAGGAATCACTCGCTCGGTCTTCTACTTGGAAATCTATGTACGAAGAAGTGCAAAACAACAATCCCGTGATCCTCTTTCCTTAGCACTTCCACCCTCCACCACCGTCACATGTTATTTTCTGCCAAGGTAGCAGATTCCTTCACTTCGTCTACTTCGTGACCCCGTACATGTTCACTTTACGACTAATCTCATTTCTCCTAGGCCTCATGATTTTCGTCATTCTTAAGGTTATTCCGAGTCCACATTCTGTGCTCAAAAGAGACTTCATTTTGTTCACCTTGTTGTGTAATTATTTCTCGCTGCTACTAAGAATAGCAGTGTCATCAGCGAATCTTATTGTTCACAATCGGTCTTTTTCAATTGTAGTCCCACTTCTGGACGGATCTTTTTATTTCTGTCATTCCATCTTCGATGTACAGATTGAATAGTATGGGAGAAAAGCATATTTCTTTTACACCTTTTTGAATTCAATCTCTTCGATCTTAGCCTTCCATCCTTATTGTTCCTTCTTGGTGCTTATTCATATTGCATATTAAACCATATTTCCCTATTTATGGCTAATTTCCTGAGAATTTCAAACATTGCGCCATTTTACATAATCGAACTTTTTTTCTAGGTCGACAAATCCTATGAAACTGTCTTTATTTTGCTTAAGTCTTACTTTCATTATCAAGCATGATGTCAGAACTACCTCTCTGGTACCTTTACCTATCCGAAAGCCGATGTTACGTTAGTATATAATAAGCCGGTTAGTCTGTGACGTGCTTACTCTAGAACAGGACGAAGAGCTAGTGCAGCGTTAAGCCGGAGCAGTGAAGATTAACACGCTCCACAAACAGGGCAGGGCCTTGAAATCACATACTGCATGGGAGCGTAAACTTCTCTACCGCTTCGCTGTCACGGAGTCATAGCAAGTTAATTACCTCAACACTGGTGCGGCGTTACAGGACGCAGAATTATAAGCGGATAACTTCTGCCAAAGCTCCAGGTATTACTGTTGTCAGTTACGTTTATCTCAATTCACACAGGACTGCAATGATTATTAAAAAATATTAAAAAGTATACTGAAAATATGTCTCAGAGGAAGAAAATTTTATTGTGTTTTAGAAATACAAATAGGCAGTATCAGTGCTCATAACGAAATGCTAAAATGTCTTTCTGGGTCTTGTTTTTAATGCAAGACTGGGAGTCTAATTAAAAGTTATGTGAATCGTTTTGCAGATCACAGTTATCCTCTGTCTGGTACTGTCACATACCCGTGTACTCTTTGGTGGCAGATAAAACAAATCAGCAGTTATCCGTTCTACAGTGAAGTAAGACTTACCATATAACCCTGTTTCGCACAGAGACCAAAATCCAGTGGGAACAGCGGTAAAACTGAGCTCATAGCTCCGTCTTGCCGTCAGTCGTGCGGTTATGCATTAATCCTGGAGGAAAACATCCTAAAACTGGAATAAGTGTCCACAGCTCAGAAATTGAAAGAATTCAGACACAAAATATTCTACTACATGTTCCACATATCACAGACTAAAAGCCCTACTAACGTTCAATATATTCATTATGCTATTATGTACATATATTAACTCATAAGATAGGCTTATAACAATAACTACTCCATTAAAACTAAGTTATTCCGTCCCTGACAACAGACAAAAAGATATCCATCTACCAAAGACACGCGGTTTTCGGTATACGAAATTCCTCTGCATCTTTCACAGTTGTCCGATGTAACCCAAAGAAACGCGAAGATTTTGTTAGTGAGACTTTGCATACCAGAAACTGCTTGAGAATAGGGGTTCCTCAAACAATTCAGCATCCCAGAAACGTAATATCCGCTCATTTTACTTATTTTTGTAAGTACATTGAGATACCACATACTGAATTCTTTTAATTGTACTATTACGCTGGAAATGAACAAAAATTTCAGGTCCTTTGTATACAAGCGTGTTAAATTTTTGCTTTTGCTGAAGCTGGCATTTTTGAGCAGGAGATTCAGCAGATATCTTGACTGATTTGTTTTTCCACTGTTTCTGGAATGAAATCTTGCTGTTACTTCTCTTAATGTTGGTACTGTTTTTATAAAGTTGTGTTGGTGACGGTGGTGGGGCGACGTTTCGTGAGCTGCTATAATGTCTCAAGAAATTAAAAAAGGTGATTTATATGTGTCGTGTCTATTCTTTCGAACACCTCCGAGAGAATAGACACCACACACGTGACGATGTACATATATGTGCCTTGACAGCGACATAGTATCTTCTGTGTGGATGCGCTTACTCGTCCGAACACTTTGCGGGACTCGTTTGAATAGTACACAGGGGATAATGGACGGAGGACACTACATCTGCATTGTGCGGCTTGTGGGAATTTGTGCTGCAAGGGAAGCGTGTTCTGATGGCCGGGGCGGTTAAGGCAACCGTTGTACAGAAGTTTAGCATGTGGGTTCGAGTCCCGGTCTGGCTCAAAATTTCAGATGTCGCCGTTGAATTTAATGCAATGCCCGTATGCGTCTGAAATCTGCAAATTTCTCTTTCATAAGGAATAGTAATCTTTTATGTCCCTACCAAGCAGTGTTTCTGAGTAAGCACGCAATGTAACAAAGCCAGATAATATCAAACTCAGCAGTAGCCGCATATAATAGTAGAGAAAGCACATGTTTGCCTTTATTGTATGATTACATGATAGCGGAACAAACACTGGTAGCAGTTACTTCTGTAAAATATCTGGGAGTATGCGTGCGGAACGATTTGAAGTGGAATGATCATATAAAATTAATTGTTGCTAAGGCGGGTACCAGGTTGAGATTCATTGGGAGAGTCCTTAGAAAATGTAGTCCATCAACAAAGGAGGTGGCTTACAAAACACTCGTTCGACCTATGCTTGAGTATTGCTCGTCAGTGTGGGATCCGTATCAGATCGGGTTGACGGAGGAGATAGAGAAGATCCAAAGAAGGGCGGCGTGTTTGGTCACAGGGTTATTTGGTAACCGTAATAGCGTTACGGTGATGTTTAGCAAACTCAAGTGGCAGACTCTGCATGAGAGGCGCTCTGCTTCGCGGTGTAGCTTGCTCGCCAGATTTCGAGAGGGTGCGTTTCTGGATGAGGTATCGAATATATTGCTTCCCCCTACGTATACCTTCCGAGGAGATCACGAATGTAAAATTAGAGAGATTCGAGCGCGCACGGAGGCTTTCAGACAGTCGTTCTTCCCGCGAACCATACGCGACTGCAACAGAAAAGGGAGGTAATGACAGTGGCACGTAAAGTGCCCTCCGCCACACACCGTTGGGTGGCTTGCGGAGAATAAATGTAGATGTAGATGAAAACATCAGGAAAACATAAAAATTCTGATCATTAACGACAGAATATCGCCACTTTTTCCAGTATGCGGTTTTCTGTATAAGATTGCTTTCACAGTAAACCAGTAATACAAGTGTTCATTCAACGCAAATAAACGCTCCTTAATTATTTCTATACTCGTAACAATGTTTATAGGAGAACAAGAAACATAACGGATAGAGATCATAAGGAGATGTCCTAAGGAGAGACCTCCAGGTGACTTTGATTACAGGTGAGAGGATGAGTGGTTTGAGACTGAAGTGGTTCGGTCATGTGAAGCGAATGCCCCCGACTCGAACACCACGCCAGTATTTGGAGATGGAGGTACCTGGAAGAAAACCAATTGGGCTGCCTAGAAAGGGATGGATAGACCAGGTTAAGGAAGATCTCAAGAGGAGAGGAGTAACATGGGATGTAGTGGAGAGGGAAAAGCTATACCAGCACAGAAACCAATGGAAGCATATAGTTCACTAAGTTCCTACCCGGCTCGCTGCAAGGAAATCCTGAGGATAACGATTTATCGGTTATCATTTCTTAATTTGTAATCTACGTATTGTCAATTTGTCATTTGGAGGTAGTGAGTGGAGCTGTAGACACTAGAAAATGGAGTGCCAAGTGAAGAAATCGGAACATTTCCGACAAATTCTTCTGTTAGAGTTCGATATAGGGGTGTATGGGGATAATGCCTCTGTAGAGAGCATGCCAAGAAAATGATTTCTCGATTTAAGGAGGATCGATATAGCATTAGTGACTCTCCACGTTCAGAAACACCTTTGGTGTTTGATGTAGAGCGTTTAAAAGTATTAACCCACGATGATCCAACTCAGTTCACTCGATGACTGGAAAATGTACCGAGCTATTTACATGCAAAGGGGAAGGTTCAAAAATCGTATGTGTGGGTACCGCATGCTCGAAACCAAAATAACAAACAATCAGCGAGTGACCATACGTGCACCTCCGCTTGCTCGTCATGAATTGAATTCGTGAACAACACCGACTATTCCTATCCTGTATCGTTATTGCTGACAAGATATGGTTCCTCTATGTTGACATAAGGCAGAGAAAGGAATTGCTGAGCCGAAACAAAGCAGCAACTCAGAAGTACAAAGACCTGCACACATCCACATAAGAAAATATTATGCATTTGGTGAAACAGTGACGGTGTGGTGTACTGCGGGTTGCTTGCCCGAGGCGTAACCGTCATTACTGACATTTATTATCAATACCTGAGACGTCTTTCAGACGCAGTCAGAGAACAGTGATCAGGTAGAATGCGTGAAGTGATGCTACTCCACGACACCACGTGCCAGCATTCTGCTAGACTAACAAAAAGTGCCATAGAGGAGTTGGTTTGTGAAGTCTTTCCACACCAACCTTAGTCATCTGATCTCGCGCCCACAGATTTTCACCGTTTACGCCATGTATGCAACAACCTTCAAGGAACTTCCCTTCAGGGTGAAAATGTGCTCGATGTGTTTTTCGCCTCGAAAATACGTGATTTCTAGAGTTGCGTAGTCGAAAAGTTACCCCAGGACTGGCAGACCGTTGTAAGTAATGAAGGAGAATATATTATTGATGGCCGGCCGGTGTGGCCGAGCGGTTCTAGGCGCTTCAGTCTGGAACCGCGCGACCGCTACGGTCGCAGGTTCGAATCCTGCCTCGGGCATGGATGTGTGCGATGTCCTTAGGTTAGTTAGGTTTAAGTAGCTCTAAGTTCTAGGGGACTGATGACCTCAGATGTTAAGTCCCATAGGGCTCAGAGCCATTTGAAGCCATATTATTGATGACATAAGTCCCTGTTATGCGTATGTGTTGCTGTTATCAAACTCATCGCTACGAACTTTTGCACCAACCTAATACCTTCAGACAAGAAGTGAGAAGCTGTAGGATGCATGGTACGACACAATGGAACAATAGCAAAAGGAACAGCAAATGGGGAAAGGAACAGCTGGAAGCAATCAATGATGAGGCAGCATCGTTCTAGGTCCTCTCCATATGCTGAAAGGAGGAGGAAAGCTGGAAGAGTGGAATGAGATACTTCAGCAAATCAATCTCAGTGCTCGACACTAGTGAGAAGAAAATTTGTGTTACTTTTATACAATGTGAAACCGAGAAACAGTGAAAATAAACCTCCAGTTACTTCTTGTACAGGGACTTACAATTCTACAGGATACGTTGTTTTCGATAAACGTAATTGTGTTTTCCAGTGCCATAGGTGCTTGTCGTGAGTACTCTCAGCAATTTTGCTTAATAATTCTGGTGCAGTGCTAGATGGACTCAACTGTATATGTATATCGCGCTGAATTGCAGAATGTGATTATGGTTAAAAGTATTGGTACATATGCATCTGCGACCGAGTATTAGTCCGGAATTTACAATATAATTGTCACTAACGGCTTAATTTAAGCGCATTTTACACTTTAAAATATGTCAGTGATGTGATAATTTGTATGAGTTCAAAAATTTTATGTTGCATCACACCACTGCTGAGCGTACATTTTAGGAAAGCATTGATACATTTAGCATCCGCAGATGATGGGACAATTTCTGCCGCATATTCGTCGCCAGTAATAACGCGGACGGAGACTAAATTAAATTCTGCGGTTTTTTCCAACTAGATATTGACCTTAAGTGATAACAGTACCCGTTATATGCTGGCGTGGATGAAAAGACCTCGCTTCTTTCACTCCCGCAATTCAATTTACCTGTAATATTCTCAAGCAAAAGGAATTCAGCCAGTAAATTTGGAACGAAAAATCTGACAAAGCGAATCGCGTCTTTCTGGTTGGTTTTTTTGCAGAAAACCATCGTTTTGACGCATGTCGCATATGAGCCACACATCCTTATTTGAAATACTCTCAGTAAGGCTGCTAGCAACAGTGCTAAAACGTCGGTCTGTTTTATAACGTACTCAAGTATTTTGTGGAAATTGAACGCAATCGCAGCAGACACACACACACTTATAAATTTGCACCCTCGTTCAGATTCTGCGCTCGTGTTTGTGTGAAAACATCTCCTTACATGGTTTACAAACGTCTTTGGTGTCGAGAAACGTAAGTATTATCTTCCATAACTATACTTGAGGTAACGCACCGCGTAGTTGCGTATCTCAAGGGATTGCTCAAGAGGAAAGTAGACTGACAAAAAGCAACGGATATCGATATGCACATACACAGATTGCAGCACACATAGTATGAAAAGGCAGTGAATTGGCTGACCTGTCATTAATACTTATGTGATTCACGTGAAAAGCTTTCCAACATGACTATGGCCGTACTACGGGAATTAATAGACTTTGAACGCGGAATAGTACTTGGAACTAGACACATGGGACATTCTGTTTCGGAAATCGTTATGGAATTCAGTATTACGCGATCCAGAGTGCCAAGAGTGTGCCGAGAATACAATATTTCAGGCACTACTTCTAACCATGGACAGCGCAGTGGCCGATGGCCTTCTCTTAATGACCGAGAGCAGCAGCGTTTGGGTAGAGTTGTCAGTGCCAACAGACAAACAACACTGCGTGAAATAACCGCAGAAAACAATGTGGGACGTACGACGAACATAGCGGCGAAATTTTGCATTAATGGGCTACGGCAGTAGATGACCAACACGAATGCCGTTGCTGACAGCATGCTAACGCCCTGCAGCGCCTCTTCTGTGCTCGTGACCTATGGCTGGATACTTGGCAACTGGAGAAACATGGGTTGGTCAGATTCCAAGAGGCTACTCCAGGCGGGTGCAAAATGAATGTGCGGAACGGAAAATAATAAACGGCAAAATGAAAATTTGGACCTGTCTGACTACCCCCTGAAGCAGATCTAAGGATCTCTTAATTCTATAAATTATAATCTCAACACAAATAAATGATTAAGGCACTAACCCTACTAAACGATAAACGTTGTTCCTGTTTATATATTTATTGTAGATTATAAAAACCTTTATATTACAAAGCTTACATTTCCTAAGTAAATTACTGATCAATTGCCCAACTCTGCCCCTTATTATGACTGCGCAGTCTAGTATCAATAACGCGAAATGACTGACATCATCTAAGTACCAAACACTAGAAGACACTACTTTCAAAGATAATCTACGGTGGTGTGGAACCTAAGTGGAAATAAACTAACGTGATCACAGCTGTTTAGCTTTTATAGCCCTAATAAGCCGAAAATATGCGATATCACCGTATGTACTGCGTCCGGTGCGTCGAAGTGATGGTTCTCGTACTCGTCTGCGACGATGGAAGAACTCCAGCCACAGATAAACTCTTTCAAACTCTAGGACGACAGAAGGCGCTCCGCTGAGTAATATACTCTAATACTGTCTACTACTCTCTGTGTTCTACAGACGAGAATCGCGAACTCCCAACCACAAGGGCGGAGTTCAGATAACGTCTCAACGTAACTATAGGCAGAGGAAGTGCTCTCAATTATTGAACGCTGCGTACTCAACGAACGACTTCAAATCCGGAGGTGAAGTCCCGAATCGTGTAGATTCGCAACTGTACAGTTCCTAACTGCTCTAACTATGTACTCTACTGAGAGCAAAGACAGCAAGTCTGTCTGCCTCAACAAAGCTGATATCGAGTGACCGTCACATACGGGCGCTCACAATGGACGACCTCGTCTCTCCAGCGTTGGCGTCCCAGCAAGGCTTGGCTCCCCACCCTCGTAATTCCGAAGACGAATCATATTCCCGAAACCGCGGAGTATTCTCCCTCTCTACAGATTTTTCCGAACGCTGACCAACTATATTTTAGTCTTTTGTCGTCCAGCGCTGAACGTTTGTGAGGAAAAACCTATACTCGTATAACGGTATGATTCTGAGTAAAAATCCTTGGAAATAACTCAGCCTGCATGGTTTACGAGGTACTGCTTCTTCGTTCTTCTCACCTGCCTCCTAGATTTTCAGCGTTTCCGAAGTATAATCCTTCCGATTCGGCTACAAAACCGGCCGGTCGCGACTGTATTGTGCTCTAGCGCTTAGGTGCTACGACGTCCGTCTTGCTATTTCCTGTGTTTAAGTAGGACCAACGCACATGTGTGGGCCTTCCACCCAGGGCTTCAGTTCCACCAGCCGCTTCATTTCCACTTTGGTTCCAACCTCTACTAGTATAGGCAATCATTTATTACGCCGTTTTATAATAAAGGCACTCCGGCACCTTTCATGCAATAAGCGTTAACAATTATTTACAAGACGTATGTGACAATGTCAGTCTCCTTTATATATTCATATATACAGTGTACAACATATCACATGATACCTAATTCTGGTTGTAAATCATGACAAAGTATGTAGAAGAGTGCTTGTAAGGTGCGAAATTATAGCCACCATACAAGATGTGTTCCGGTTTCAGTTAATAAGGGCTTGCAGTAGGTAAGGGCTGACAGTAGGGTTCGTGTGTGGCACAGACACCAAGAACCCATGGATCCAAATTGCCAACAATGTACTGTGCACACTGGTGTGGTTCCATAATGGTGTGAGTTGTGTGTACATGGACTGGACTGAACCGATCATTGACTGAAAATGGTTGTTGTCGGCTACTTGATGGACTCCACTTTTGGATGAAAACGCTCCATGTCACCGGGCCCCAGTTGTTCGCTACTGGTTTGAAGAACATTCTGAAGAATTCGAGCGAATGATTTGGCCACCCAGGTCGTCCGACGTGAATCCCACCAAACATTTCTGAGACATAATCGAGAGGACAGTTTTTGCACGACGAAATCTCGCACTGGCAACCCCTCCGAAATTATAATCGGCTTAAGAGGCAGCATGGCTCATTATTTCTGCAGGGGACTTCCAACGAATTGTTGAGTCAATGCCACGTCGAGCTGCTGCATACTGCTAGGAAAAGGAGGTCCGACACGACGTGACTTGTGTCATCTCTGTGTATATGCTCTCTATTAGGTGCAACCAATACAAAAACTTCATTTGGAGATGTCCAGAGGAGGTGCGCAGGCAGTTCATGGACATTTTTCTGACTTGAGAAAGGTCTAATCATTGTCATGAGCGACATGGAAGCAATATTCCACCAGATAGAACAGACATTGATCCTAATGCAAATGACTGCAGAACGAGTGGTGACGAATTGGAGTCAGGACAACAATGTAAAGGGCCTCCTACACGGATTACACCGCCAGAGTATCGTGGAATCATTCGACTGGCTGTTATGAATAGATGGATGACAATAGCTTGATCCGGTTGTAGATTTCAGGCAGAGAGTCACCACGAACTGCCAGGAACAGATTATTGGAAGCTGGGCGCAAATCTCGACTTGTGATGTGTGATCTACCACTGACACCATGCCTCACAAAACAGAGACGTGTGTAATGTAGAGACAGGGTCAGCTGCGACATTCAGTGTCATTCTGTAATACACACCGATGACTCTCACTTGTGGTGATGGCGGTCCATTAGACGCTGGCATTTCCTTAGACGACTTGGTGAGAGGTCACAGGGAGCAGAGATTCCAGAGACCCATACCTCTCTAATATCGGCAGTCATGATGCGAGGAGCTGTTGAATATAACAATAGGGCTGATTTAGTAATTATTATGGGGCAGCTGAATGAGCGACAGTATGCCACGCGAATGGTAAACCATGTTGTCATGCCTTCCATGACCAGGACACTAAACGGCAGGGTAACACACGAAATTACACTGTAATTCACACCACAGGCGCATTGAGGGATGTACGGACCATTGACTGGCCTACCCAGATCCATGATTTGTCAACCAAAAATCATGTCTGGGATGAAATGAGAATGCATATACTTTGCTTCCAGTCTCCAGACGACAATTTTCATGAACTGACACACCGTGATTGCTGACATGGCAAGAAATTCCTGAAGATGACATTCGGAGCCTGTTACAGTGAATAAAAGAGTGCATTCGTGGCCGTGTGAGTAGCAGTTTGTACTGAATCTGATGGAGCACATCAGTTGATAATGGAAATACAGATTGCTCGTATCCCTGTTATGTTATGAACGTTTCTAAAAAGTTGGAAAAATATTGGTCTGATGCTTATGGTGTAACACTTGCCATTCCCGTCTTTGTATTGTTATATACTTTAAGCCACACTTTATATTGTTGCCGGAGGAATAGTCGCTGTTGAACTTTTTAACGAAGTAAAACAGTCACAAAATAATAAAGTTGGGCATTTATAACTTTCTCTGAGATTCCCCACGAAGGATTTTCAATTAAGAAAAATAACAATCGTGGTCTAGGCACCCAATATCAATTTTACCTATCATGTCCATTTAGGAACGAATGAAACATGAGTTAGTCTCCACGCCACTTGGCATAAGTGATCAAATATACACCGAATGTGGCTTTCGGAGAATAGCTGCACCCTAGATCTAAATGTAGCGCTTTAATGTTAATGCTTTAACAAAATAATTCCATACAAGTTCCTAATGGAAATATACAAGAATTAATAAATACACCGACTGAAAAAAATCGCAATAGCAAAAAGTATTTAATGGTGAAATATGAAATTTCGGGAGTACATTCACCCATTCGTATTTAAGTGATTAACGTTGCAAGGTCACAGGTTAATGTAAGTACAAGATAAACCATTGAAAATGTGAATTGCTTGTGCATTAATAACCGGTGTAACCACCAGAATGTTGAGTGCAAGCATGCAAACGTGCATTCATTGCATTGAACAGATGCCGGATGTCAGTTTGTGCGGTGGGGCTCAATGCCTGTTGCACCTGATCAGTCAATATGAGGAAGATTAATGCTGTTTGTGGATGACACTGGAACTGTTGTCCGACGATGTCCCTTACGTGCTCAGGTGATCGAGCAGGCCAAGGAAACACGTCGACAATCTGTAAAGCGTGTTTGGTTAAAACAGTGGTATGCGAGAGAGCGTTATCCTGTTGGAAAACATCCCCTGGATTGCTGTTCGTGAATGGCAGCAAAACAGGTCGAATCACCAGAGTTAAATACAAATTTACAGGCAAGGTGCTTGGACATCCAGTAGAGTGCTCCTGCTGTCATACTAACTCTCACCCCAGACCATGACTCAAGGTGTCGGCACAGTGTGTCTAATGCGCAAACAGGTTGGTTGCCGGCCCTCAACAGGCTTTCTCCTAACCAACACACAGCCTGCACTGGCACCGAGGCAGAACCAGGTTTCATCATAAAACATAACTGACCTCCACTCTGCCCTCAAATGAGTTCTCGCTTGACACCACTGCAGTCGCAAATGGCGGTGGTTTTGGCTCAGTGGAATGCACGCTAGAGGGCCTGTGACTCGGTGTTGTCCATGAAGCAACCGATTTGTAATAGTTCGCTGTGTAACTGCGGTCCCAACTGCTAATAAGATTGCTGATGTAGATACAGTACGATGTAACAGAGCCAAACGCCAAACACGATGATCTTCTCTCTCGGCAGGCGGCCGTCCGGAGCCCTATGTCCTTTCGACCTTATCTTCTCGTGATCAGCGCTGCCAGCAGTCATGTACAGTGGCTACATTCCTGCCAAGCCTTTCTCCAGTGTCGCAGAAGGAACACCAGCTTCTCGTAACCCTATTACAAAACCTGGTTCAAACTCAGAGAGGTGTTGATAATGGCATCTCTGTTGCCTTAAATGTATCCTTGACTCGGATCAACTCACCTCGTTCAGTCTTAGAGGTAATTAACACTTCTGATAGTGGGGCTACTGATGATGATGATGATTGGTTATCAGCGCCCGTACAAATTTCCAACTTTTGCTCATTCCAATCTCGCCACTTTCGTGAATGATGATGAAATGATGAGGAGAACACAAGCACCCAGTCATATCGAGGCTGGTGAAAATCCCTGACCCCGCCGGGAATCGAACCCGGGGCCCCATGCTCGGGAAGCGATAACGTGACCGCGAAACCACGAGCTGCAGACGGGGCTATTAGTGGTCAACCTTATGCTACTGGCGCGAAACTGGAATAGACATCTTCCAGATGTAGAGAGACGCCTATCAACTTTCGTTTATGTCGCACAACTCATTTTTGGTGTTACTGTGTAACCAAAATGACCCGAGAGTTCCAATTCGTATACACACTACACAGATGAACAGAATTACTGATGAAATATTCACAAATGTAGGCTTAATTATTATTTTCAAATTTTTCTGTAGATTAATCATTGTGATAACATGAAAATAAAACAGATTCCTGAAACAGTAATGTCTCTTTTTCATGTGGAATAAAAATCAATCAATACAGTATTTCGTATCTAGGTCCACCACGACAATTAGTAAAACACTAAGCACCGCCTATCGGTCGATTTCTTCATAACAGTTCCTGCCAACCCAGTAAATAAGCTGACGGAAGAACGTGTCTAAAGAGTTTATAGAAGGAATCGTTGAACGTTTCTGCAGTTAGTTCGTACGTTTCAAAAAGTGAATTCTCAGGGACAGAAAACCACATCGAAACGAAGTATGATATTGGATAGTTGTACCCAACATTTGCTAGAATCGAATATCATATTATCATACAAGCTGACAACTGTGCCATACAAAGCTTGTTGCCACTAGTACGAGAGAGAATTCGTGATACTCTGCGACTGCTAGACGTCACTTTCCAAGGAGCATCTTTATCTCCATTTTTACATGCGGTGATGCTCTGATAAGCTTCTAGGGGATGAGCTCACAATGCGACACGATCGCAAGCGGAATCCACGAAATTTAAACCGTCTGCACGCCAGAAAGGAAAGTTCTATTTCTTACACAAATTGACCAAGACAGGGTTCAGTGACGAAGGCGCTTGCTAAAGTGATAAATTTCACACACGCTTCAGAAATTCCGCTCCAGCTTTGTAGTTGTTTCTAATTAATAACAAAATTCGCGGGTAAAGTGAGATGTTCGTGGAGCATCTTGCAGCTCCGCTCTCATCGGAAGCAGTAAAGAGGTTGGCCGCGTAACCTGTAGGGTAGTTGCCAAAGTACGGCTTCTTAAGTGGAGCACCGCCAAGATAGAAAGAGTATCACTTACAAGAAGAAGAGAGGAGAGGAAAGGTTTTTCGAAATGTGGTGCTACAGAAGGATGCTGAACATTAGACGGGTAATTAGCTTAGTAATTCACACAACTAATGAAGAAGTACCGAACATAATTAGAGATAAAAGTAGTTTGTGGTACAACTAGACTAAGAGAAGGCATTAGTTGATAGGAAACATTCTGAGACGTCAACGGATTGCCAATTTGGTACTGAAGGAATGTGTGGCCGGTAAAAACCGAAGAGGGAGACAAAAAGATTAATTCAGTGAGCAGATTCAGAAGGATGTAAGTTACGGTATTTATTTGGAGATGAAGAGCCTTGCACAGGATAGAATAGCATGGACAGCCGCATCAAACCAGTCTTCGGACTGAAGACCACCACAGCACAGTGTTATGTATAAACAGGGAGCAAAATCCAATATACATGGTAATCATTTACACTTTCAAAAGTGGAATAGGTTCATGTAAACACTTAGAGCGCTTTTAAACGCAGCTGTCACGTAAAACTAGTTTTTTAGAGTCAGATGTCAGGCTGAAGTTCATTGGATGGATTCCTGAGCAATGTATTTCACCCACGAGGCTGTCAGCTTATAAGACCGTCATTTGGCTGATGCACCATTACAAAGTAGGATGAATAGAAAGGGTAGAGCAGCGAGTTACGCCAAATATTCTCTAGCAAGCGCAAGAGAGCGACGTAGGTGGCCATCCAATTTCGATGGCAAAGAGATGCGTTGTCTGCGACAGAGTGTAGCTGCAGACGTAAAATAACTTGTAGACGATTCTTCGAAATCAGCTTGATAACACGTAATGACTGTTTAGTTTATAGGTTGGGTTTTCAGATTTAAAAATATAATCTAAAAATTCCAGTATTCTTTATGCGTTGTCATCGAAATAGCTCACCTACTAGACCCATCAGAGCAAAAATGTTTGTGTATTAAGACTTGTTGGTAACTATTTTAATGTCATCTGTTTGTTAGTCTAGTCGTTCTCCTCTACAAAGCTTGAAAAGCAGAAACTTACATACATGCAAAAACTTTTTGCAAGTATAAAAAAACCTTATATATAATGTACTTTTTTGATGCACGATGTATTGCGGTAAAATTTTTTTTTCGGATTCACTCAGGAAATATCCGACACATAGGTTGAAGGCAGTGAAAACAGGGTGAAATAGGGGTGGGTACTATGTGTCTGTTTGCTGACGCAAATATTCATCTGTAAACAAAACGCGAAAAAATACATCAAACAGTACGACTACTCTTTTCGGTTACCGTACATTAATGCGGAAAATGTGAACTGCAACCAACTGTAGTACGTTAAGAGGTTTACTGGCGGAGCGTTCCAATTTCTCGATAGTGCAGTGTTCACCGGCAGATAGCATGTCGGTCTGGTCTGTTAATTCCATTAAACTCACTCCAACAAATTAAATCGATAGTTCGCTGTGAAATACATCGTTGTCTTTGAATTTCTAACACTTTCGTTTCCGTCGCTAATCATTCACTTGCGTTGAAATAATAAATTGTACCTTTAAAATGGTTGTACTTATCTTTATGCGATGAAGTTTTGTTGTGTACATTCACTGAAACTTTTTTGTGTGGTAGACACGTACATTAAGGTATTACACGTCATGCACGTTACTCGTTCTACTTACCCGCTCCATCGACGCAAGTTTCTACTCTCTGCCGTTAGAGGGCGGTGTGTAACGTAAATACGTCGGTGCATGAGAAACAGCGTACTGTAATCCCTCAGAAAACTGAAAGCACGAATTCTGAGACTTCGTCCACCCATGGAGCACTCTCTCCTTAAACATGACGTTGCCAGACCACACACGAGCGCTATTACATCCGCAAAAGTCCGACGCATTGGGTTCACTGCCATCGATCACCTGCAGACAGCCCAGCTTGTCCCCATCCGATTTTCATCTGATTCCAGAATTTAAAAAACACAATCGTGGACTTCACGTTGATAGTGATGAAGCGGTGTAAGCAGAGGTGAGGTTTTATCTTCTTCAACAAAGGCAAAACATTCTACAGTGATAGTATCATCAAACTCGTCTCTCAATGGGAGAAATATGTTCATCGGTATGGTGACTGTTGAGAAACATATATAAAGATATGAAAAATAATGATGTTGAATGTTAATAAATTTTGTTTTATTTAAGTAGCTTTAAAGGTTTTCATACAAAAGATTCAGAGGCGTTACTTTTCAGCGTCCCCTCGTATAATCATATGAATGTTGCATCTATCTGTATATGGAACTGTACTAAGTTTCTCTAAATATGGATGAAATACGATGTCTATTTTGAGTTTATCAATCTTATCAGGCTGTGTAAAGTCAATTTGCCAGTCTTATCCTTCTTACCATCCAAGAGGAATAGCTGAAAAATATGGAAGGGAAGGCTATGTAGTACTTTACTTAAGACGTACGTCCCCGATACAATACGAATATGTTTAGGGCGCGATAGTCCTGATTATGTAATGTATTGTTTATAACTGTCATTGAGAGTAGTTAACAGCCTATTATCGTTCTCCTTATATGTGTTTATATGCTACAATATTCCTCTGCTACAGAAAGTAAACATTTCTCGGAGTGTATGCAATCTACCAAACCCTTATACTGAGTCCAGAAATTTCCGTAATGGCCGGTTTCCACAGTTTGTAGGAAATATCTTGTGAATCAGTATCTAGGACAGATTAATACTTACCAGTAAATAACAGAAATTAGTAGCTAGTAACACGTGCTGGTGGCAAACAGACCCGAACCTTTCGACTCCGATAGCGAAGAACAGGGAATCACTGATCATAAAGCCGTTACAGCTTCAATAACTATGGCTGTAAATAGGAACGCACAGAAAAACAGTAAGATTTTTCTATGTTGAAAAAGCGACAAGACGTACTTAATATTTGCTGATTAGTCGTCACGAAAATATCATCTCCAGCACTGACGACGTTGAACCTCAATGGACAACAGGAGCATCACACAACAAGCTTTAGACAAGTACCGTATGTACAGCGCAGAACTGTGAGGGATGGAAAAGATCCATCACGGTTTCACTACCATGTTAGAAATCTGCTACGAAGGCAAAGAGAGCTTCACTGAAAATTTAAATGTAGCCGAAACCTGAAAGACAAAACTTTACGAAACCAAAATTAGCGTAAGGAGCGGGAAGCGTTCAACGAATAAGAAAGTAAAACTCTGTCAACAGACTTGACAGAAAATCCTAAGACGTTCTGCACATATGTTCTATCATTAAACGCTACAAAGTCCTCTGTCCAGAAATTCTGTGACCTTAATGGCATCAAAACAAGGAACTTTCAAACAAAGTATTTAAGAAAATCAAATTTTATCTTTTAATAGGAAGAAGACAGTACGAAATGAGTGTGGCAGCTTTACAGCAAAAGTATTTTTTTTCACGTTTTTCTGAGTTGCCTTCCCATTATTAATTTCTCCTGATTGGTGTCCTGATTAAAACTAACTAAATTCAGTTTTGCGCTAATGCTGGGTTTCTGGCAAAACGTTATTCTGATTACATGTCACAGCAGTATTCGAGTCAGTTCTTGTCTCAAAATTGTGATTTCAGGGCAGTGAGATAACAAGTCTCCTGACTGATGCGTGAGATACATAATGAGACATAGTGGTATGCTTGCGAGGAAATAAATGTTTGGTTTGTATTAGCTTCTGTAAAATCTGCAGCTCGTGGTCTTGCGGTAGCGTTCTCTCTTCCCGCGCACGGGGTACCGGGTTCGATTCCTAGCTGCGTCAGGGATTTTTCCTGCCTCGAGATGACTAGGTGTTGTTGTGTCGTCATCATCATTTATCCTCATTACGGTCGGAGGAAAACAATGGCAAACCACCTCCACTAGGACCATCGTCCCCAACGCTTCTAGGAGTATGGGACTTCTCCATCATCAGATTGTGTAAAGGCATTTTAATGATGAGAAAAATTTCCAATCTGTATAGTGGCTATGTAAACAGTCAACTGAGATATTTAATTATTTTTTCTACGTGACATTGGAACGTCGTTGCTTATAGGCAGGGAAAATAAGGGTTATTTTGCAATGGGAGTGCACTGGAGACAGGAAGGAAGCGTTATCCACTGCGACCGCACGTGCAGCTGTCCCGAATACACCATCCTACACCGACCAGTCGGTTACAGTACGACCTTACAAAACTTTATTCCAAGAGCAAGGTTTCCTATGGTGGAACTCCTCTTTTGGTAAACATCATAGACCATTTTATGAATACTCTAAATGCTAGAAAAATATATAGTTGCTGTGATTTATAGAACAACCAACTTATGTCTCGTAGCTTACGATGATTCCGTCTCGAGTCTGTTTCGTCGACCTTATTTACTTAAAATAGCGTGCTACATATTCTACCTTACATTAATCAAATTATTGTATCTTCGTAACGAAACGTAACGTCTTCTCTTATTAATCTGTTTCTATTTTCTCCACTAAAATGCCAGAAAGTACAAAAGGGCAACTGGGCTCTGGTCTGCACTGTACCGTAACCCAGCGTCTGTGTGAGTGCGCAGGACGTCTGACGTCAAAGCCGCACCTCGCAGAACCCAAGGGCAGGAAGTGGATTAAGCGTGAGTGATCAGACGGGAGCGGGCGCCTTTGTGCCAGGTATTAGTACTCCACCTCCCAGTTAAGGTCTCGGCAACGGACAGTTCTGAGATCGAATCTGATGATTCGCTCAGGGCTCCTAATTGTCTGTAAGGGACGCCGACGTCTCACATCAAAGGCCCCAACCGCGGCTTAGTGTTCGGAACTGGCAATCACGAACCACGACGGTGTCTTTGGAAGGTGTTAGTCACGTTAGTAATGAACGCATTGCAAAAATCAATTAAAAAAACTAAAATTAGGATCATATCAGTTGACGCCGATCAGCATCCCAGACAAACTCATCATTCTCCTGCAGCGTCTGCGGGAATTCACCGTAATTGTTATCTTCATTTATTCGTAATCCCTATGAGTTCGTAGACTGCCTTGAAGGAACAAAATAGGACACTACTGGCCATTAAAATTGCTACACCACGAAGATGACGTGCTACAGACGCGAAATTTAACCGACAGGAAGAAGATGCTGTGATATATAAATGATTAGCTTTTCAGAGCATTCATACAAGGTTGGCGCCCGTGGCGACACCTACAACGTGCTGACATGAGGAAAGTTTCCAACCGATTTCTCATACACAAACAGCAGTTGACCTGCGTTGACTGGTGAAACGTTGTTGTGATGCCTCGTGTAAGGAGGAGAAATGCGTATCATTACGTTACCGACTTGGATAAAGGTCGGATTGTAGTCTATAGCGATTGCGGTTTATCGTGTCGCGACATTGCTGCTCGCGTTAGTCGAGATCCAATGACTGTTAGCAGAATATGGAATCGGTGGGTTCAGGAGGGTAATACGGAACGCCGTGCTGGATCCCAACGGCCTCGTATCACTAGCAGTCGAGATGACAGGCATCTTATCCGCACTGCTGTAACGGATCGTGCAGCCACGTCTCGATCCCTGAGTCGACAGATGGGGAAATTTGCAAGACAACAACCATCTGCACGAACAGTTCGACGACGTATGCAGCAGCGTGGACTAGCAGCTCGGAGACCATGGCTGCGGTTACCCTTGACGCTGCATTACAGGCAGGAACGCCTGAGATGGTGTACACAACGACGAACCTGGGTGCACGAATGGCAAAATGTCAATTTTTCGGACTAATTCAGGTTCTGTTTACAGCATCATGATGGTCGCATCCGTGTTTGGCGACATCGCGGTGAACCCACATTGCAAGCGTGTATTCGTCATCGCTATACTGGGGTATCACCCGGCGTCATGGTATGGGATGCCATTGGTTACACGTCTCGGTCACCTCTGGTTCGCATTGACGGCACTTTGAAGATGTGTTACGACCAGTGGCTCTACCCTTCATTCGATCCCTGAGAAACCCTACGTTTCAGCAGGATAATGCATGTTGCAGGTCCTGTACTGACCTATCTGGATACAGAAAATATTCGACTGCTGCTCTGGCCAGCACATTCTCCAGATCTCACAGAAACTGAAAAGGTCTGTGTGGTGTCACCGCCAGACACCACACTTGCTAGGTGGTAGCCTTTAAATCGGCCGCGGTCCGTTAGTATACGTCGGACCCGCGTGTCGACACTGTCAGTAATTGCAGACCGAGCGCCGCCACACGGCAGGTCTAGAGAGACGTCCTAGCACTCGCCCCAGTTGTACAGCCGACTTTGCTAGGAAGGGTTCACTGACAAATACGCTCTCATTTGCCGAGACGATAGTTAGCATAGCCTTCAGCTACGTCATTTGCTACGACCTAGCAAAGCACCATTACCAGTTTATATTGAGATTGTTATTAATGTATCCTCAAGAGTGATGTTCTCCAATTATGGATTAAAGTTAAGTATTCAAGCAACTACGTTCTTTATTTATTAGACTCAACTCCTTTAATTGTTCCAGACCTCACGCCAGCCTGCGTGAGCTTAAACGCGTGCCTTTCGGCTTCCTCCAAACTCCGTGAATTGGCTCCTGCCAATTCACAACAGTCTGGTCAATGGTGGCCGAGCAACTGGCTCATAACAATACGCCAGTCACTACTCTTGATGAACTGTGGTATCGTGTTGAAGCTGCACGGACAGCTGTACTTGTACACGCCATCCAAGCTCTGTTTGACTCAATGCCCTGGCTCATCAAAGCCGTTATTACGGCTAGAGGTGGTTTTCCTGGGCACTGATTTCTCAGGATCTAAGCACCCAGGTTGCGTGAAAATGTAATCACATGCCAGTTCTAGTATAATATATTTGTCCAATGAATACCCGTTTATCGTCTGCATTTTTTCGTGGTGTAGCCGTTTTAATGGCCAGTAGTGTAGTTAATATACACCGTCCAGTTACATTAATGTGGCTGCCAACTATGTTCTACGTCAGCATGCAATACACACTCACAGATGGTAGGTGGCATCTCAGACAGTGGAGGCTGTATAAAGTCTTTCGGGGGGTGGCATGGAAGGGGGGGGGGGGGAAGGGGTAGCGGGAAACGGGGAACGGGGCATTCGTTGAAGTAACGCGAAAAAGTAGTGATTTAACTGACGTCCAAAAGGGGATGATTATTGGCTTTCCGGCCAGTAGAATCATTTCCGAAACGACTAAATTTGTAATTTGATTGAGTGCCTCCGTGATCAAAACATACCGTGCGTGACAAAATGGCGCTAGCCATAACTTGCGCCGAAACAACTGTGGTGCGCCGTGGGACATAGATGAAAGGGCTGAACGACGGCTGCGGAGATGTGTGCGGGCGAATAGACGTGTAACTACTGAGCAACCGACCACCCAGATGAACCAAGGGGCTACCAACAGCGTCTCCTCAACGACGGTCCAGCGAACGTTGCTGCGCACGGCCCACCACAGCTGACGCCCGGTTCATGCACCAATGCTAATTGCTGTTCATCAACGAAGAAGAGTGTAATTTGGACACGAATACAGCAACTATCCGTCCACTGAATTGCGAAAAGCGGCATTTACAGATAATCAGGTTTTATGCACCATCGGGAGGGAGGAAGTTGGCTTGTACGCCCTGAAACGTCTAAACGCAGGCAAACTGCGAACAGGAGAGAGCGTTAGGGTGTGGGGAACGTTTTCCTTGCATTCCCTGTGTGATATCGCAATTCTGGAAGCCACAGTGGATCAACAGAAGTATGCGTCTGTCAAATGGTTCAAATGGCTCTGAGCACAATAGGACTTAACTTCTGAGGTCATCTGTCCCATAGAACTTAGAACTACTTAAACCTAACTAATCTAAGGACATCACGCACATCCAAGCCCGTGGCAGGATTCGAATCTGCAACCGTAGCGGGCGCGCGGTTCCAGACTGTAGCGCTTAGAAACGCTCGGCCATCCCTGCATGCGTCTATCCTTTGGTGTTTGGTTTCATGTCCACCCCTACATGAAGCCTGCTTTTTCTCGGAACAATGTCATCTACCAGCAGGGCAACGCAACGTGTCACACGGCTCGCAGTGTACCTGCTTGATTCGAGCACCAGGACGAGTTTACTCCCCTGGACGCCAAACTCGCCGGATTTAAACCCAATGGAGAATCTTTGGGATCACCTCGAGCGAGTTTTTGCCCCGTGGATCCTCAGGTGAGAAACCTGACCCAATGGGGTCGGCATGGCTGCACGAACACATCGGATCCTTCCAGAACTACAAGGGCTCTTTTCTTGCACGTCTCGCTCCGCGAAACGATCTTATTCAGGATATTGTCAGGTGGTCACACAAATGTGGCTGGACGTCCTATGTATGTACGTTGTAGCTTTCCAGGCTCGGAAATAGTTTCAGAATGGCGATTCAGAATTAATATATCTTTTAAAACAGTTATAGCTATTTAATACATAGCGATACGTCGATAGGACCTACAGAAAAAGTAAATGTGTTGTGGTCTCGCCAATGGAAGCAACCGGGGCTGGCGCACTTAAACAGTGTCTGAGTGACGCCACGGGCGGTTTGAAGTAAGCCGCCAACCACAAGCGCGGCCGAGTCATAAATCTCCGCGCCGCCGCCAATGAGATGTACTTCCTCGTTGTTATAAACGGCGGCAACAGGCAGCAATGAACAGTTCTTTTTCGGCGTTGGCGTACGACAGTTCTAGTACGGAGTTCCAGGGCTTCAGTTCGTAGCTACAATTCACAGCAGATATCAGCCTTAGTCTACAAGTGAAGTCGCCTGTAGCCTTCGCATAGTAGCAAGTGTTTACTCAGTGACTGTCAGTGTGGCGCCCAGAGCGGACATTGTCTCGTTGACATTGTATTCAGCACGTGCGCTTTGACAGGCCATTGCGAGTTCTTTCTGTCCGCAAGCACATCCAACGAGGTGCTGTACAAGTTTAGTTTAGTATCAAAGCACAGCAAAATGTAAATTTGTATGTCACTAATTTGTTTGCACTGTCACGGTTCCTCCATCCACCTCGGAGCACCTAAACCTAATATTGACGTGTGGCAAACCGCTCTAATCAATCGACACGTAAACATCAAACTGTAAGCTGAAATTTAGTTTTACGTGTTTCATATGCTTTCTATATGATTCCCCTTGGTCACACCTGCAACATCTAAGCGATAATCCATTTTATGACACACGTCCTGAAACGCATGTGGAGTCATCGAAGTGAGAACATTAGCAATGCGCATTTGGAGTTCTGAAATTGTTCTCGACCAAGGAGGCACATACACAAGATCTTTCATTTAACCTCATAAAGAACATTCCATGGGTATCGGTCCGAAGATTTAAATAATCATGAGCAGAACAGTGTCATGTCCAGCAAGAACAGCCCAACGCTTTGGCAAATATTGATTTGAAAACGTGCGAACCTCCACATTACATTGGTGGGATGGTTGGAAGGAGTATACTGGGGCGCACTTGTATGTGGCACCAGAATAAGATAAGAATATTAATAAATTGAAATGAAACTAGTAAACGATGAATGTCTCTGATGGGCTCGATAACGTGCGCGACCGCAGATCCCAAGATAGAGCAGGAGAGCGCTCTGTGCATAGTTGTAGGTAGCTGTCTGTGAGGGAAAGACAATGGAGTAGGTAGCTTCTGTGGTGTGCTGTGTGAAGTCACCAAGAGTTACATTAATGTAGGTATGTCAGTATTGTTGAACACGGAAGTAGAATTCTTCATTGAGTTGGCTGATAATTTGTAATTATTAAGTAACCCCAGAATGTACGTAAAATGTTGTGAGAAAAAGACTAGTTAGATATTTCATTTTTGTAATGCTTTCAAGATTTGTTAACAGAGCTGTTTGTAATTTGATGATTTACATTTATGTTGGATTACTGAAGTGAGATAATGCTTGACCCACCAGGGTAGCCGAGAGCGCTAGCGCGCTGCTTCCTGGACTCCGGTAGGCGCGCCTGACGCTTGCGTTGGGTTGTTTGGGGGAAGAGACCAATCAGCGAGGTCATCGGTCTCATCGGATTAGGGAAGGATGGGGAAGGAAGTCGGCCGCGCCCTTTCAAAGGAACCATCCCAGCATTTGCCTGGAGCGGTTTAGGGAACTCACGGAAGACCTAAATCAGGATTGCCGGACGCAGGATTGAACCGTCGTCCTCCCGAATACGAGTCCAGTGTGCTAACGCTGCGCCACCTTGCTCGGTGCGCCTGACCCGAATCAAATCCGCCCAGCGGATTAACGACGATTGCCGGTGTGCCGGCCAGCCTGGATGTGGTTTTTAGGCGGTTTTCCACATCCTCCTAGGTGAATACCGGGCTGGTCCCCACGTCCTGCCTCAGTTACACGACTCGCAGACAATTGACACACATTCACACTATTTCACGATTTACACTAGACCCAGGCAGCTGTGGTACACTACTTCCGTCCCAGGGGGTTTGGGGTGGCAGCAGGAAGGGCATCCAGCCACCCCTTAAAATTAACCATGCCAGTTCCGTAATTAACCCTGCCGACACTGTGCACAATGCGAGATGAAGGTAGTAGCAAAAGAATAAAGAAGAAAGAATGAAGTGAGATAATACTTGCTGTTTAGACTCAATTGTTCTTGAAAACACAAACATAACTTGCAATATAATTTTGCTAACAAAACTCAGTATTAGTAATTCACCATAAAGAGTACCGCCTTCCAGTCCGTGTCATATATTTTTAAAGAAGTTGAATTTTTTTAAATGTTCTCGTTTATCAGCCAAATGAATTTCATGTGCATTTCAAGAATTGTGGCCAGAATTGCACACCGCTGAGCCTGTAATTAAATATTCGTATTTTATTATGAGAGACCAGAATATATCGCGTTATTCCGGTGCTGATTTAGAGGTAAAGTAATTTATTTGTTATGTGAACAGGGCCTTAGGATTCAGAGCTTAAGGGGCTGCTGATTGTATTTTGAAGTGACTATTTCTTTATTGGTTTTGGGAGTTAGATTGCCCAATCGATTCGTGTAAAGTTTTGCTAACAGTAACACAGAGTAAACACACCACTTGCACTTACAACACGCAACACAACAATTAGAGTTCTGTATTCATTCCACAGATCAGATTCCTTTCAACGTAATCGTAAAGATAATTATATTATCATTTTTAAGGAACGTTACATTGTCTATATTGCTAAAATGTATTTATGGAATCGGTATCAAGCTTTGGAATCAGTATAGCTCAAGCATATGCAGGAATTCTTCGTTAAAACAGTTTGATGAAGAGAAATGGAGTGTTCAATCTCTGTTCTGACATCGAACAGTACAAATTAACTTTTCTGTACCCCATTTTCGAATGCCGTGCCGTTAAGCCTCACCACTTATACTGAAGGTCGCTTCGATGCAAAAAATGAGATGTGCAGCCATTATTTGTTCTTCCATGGTTTCTAGCATTGCCGTAGCATTTTTCGTACATTTTTATAGTCTTCCTGTTGGATTTCCTGTAAAGTTTTAATTATATACGGTTTGTTTTTCAGATTAGTTTCTGAGATCAAGCAAAATTGTTTTCTTTGTGTAGTTGTAGCTTATCCGTGCGAAATGGTGCAGTGGTTAGCACACTGGAGTCGCATCCAGGAGGACGACGGCTCAAATCAGAGTCCGGTCTACCTGATTTAAGCTTTCCGTGATTTCCTAGATGGAACGAGGATGTTGGGATGGTTCCTTTGAAAGAACGCGGTCGATTTCCTTCCCCACCGTTAAAGAAGTCCGAGCTTTTGCTCCGACTGTTATGTCAGAAAGAACAGACACCACAACTTCGTACAAACGCCTCGATGGGCCATGAATGCACCATCTTCAATGTGGATGCACAGTTACGTTCGACATCCTGTGGGAGTGCGGCCTTAGCTGGCTGCTGATGACGAAAACAATAAAAAAGGCCATAATCTGATCGTAGTAAGTCCGGTTTGTAGTTTCTTCGCCACAATTGTTCACAAGAACGATTCGCTTATCTTCTCATTTAATACCCATACACAACTAACAGGTAGAAAGTAATATTAGTGTTTTACGTCCACTACTAAGACTATTGGAGACGGAGCATTGCTCGAATTTCTTACTACTGGAGGGGAAGGAACCATCCGGCATTTGCATGGTGTGACTTAAATGAATGCACACAACCGATGTCTGGATCACCAACCAGAGAACTGAACCCGGATCTCTTGAAAGTGAGTAGAGGGCGTTACCCACTACACCACTTCACTCAGTCATTGTGGAGATATTGTTGAATTACTGTTTAGTGGAGAACGAGACTTTTCAAGTTTAAATTTTGAAATATAAGTACAGGAATAGGCCGAATGTAGCTAGTGACCTCAGGCTACGCGTAACCAGTCGTAATCCAGATACCGAATCTGTCGCTGGTGACAAACAATGTCAAATATCCAACTGAATTCTTCTTAACACTGGAAACTCGACCTTGAGAGTTCACATAACTGTGACAGCTAGGTGAATACAATAAAATATTTTCTTTTTAAAAAAGCGTTTTCTAGTTGGACCTTTACGGAATACGCAGAGTAGCTGACAATTGGTTCACGTGTTATTCTAAAGTGCCAAAGAACTGGTATATATACAGGATGTTTCAAAAATGACCGGTATATTTGAAACGGCAATAAAAACTAAACGAGCAGCGATAGAAATACACCGTTTGTTTGCTACGGTCGCACGTTCGAATCCTGCCTCGGTCATGGATGTGTGTGATATCCTTAGGTTAGTTAGGTTTAAGTAGTTCTAAGTTCTAGGGGACTGATGACCTCAGGTGTTAAGTCCCATAGTGCTCAGGGCCATTTGAACCATCTAGATTCCTCGTAGCCCAACACAAGACCATAAGAAACAACGAAGGACCATTTGTGAGGAATTCCTTGCACGCTACGAGAATGATCGTGAAAATTTGTCAAACATCGTCAAAGGCGATGAAACACGAGTTTATCTCTTCGAATTGAAAAGAAAATAGCAACGCATGGAGTGACTCCACACCACCTCTCCTCCGAATTAAATGATCAAAGTTGCAGCCTCAGCTCGTAAACACATGGAGACGATGTTCTGGGACTCAGAGTGGATTTCTGCTTTATGCCCTGCCTCATGGCACAACGATCAACTTTCAAGCGTATTGTGATACCCTCAGAAAATTGTAGAAACGACTTAAGCGTTTTCGTCGCATTAAAAAAGCAGTCGAACTTCTCCACAGCCACGGCAACGCAAGGCCTCACACAAGTCTGCGCACCAGAGAGGAGCTCACTGTTCTTTCTCATCCACCCTACAGCCTGGACCTTCGCACCTTCCGACGTCCATCTGTTCGGCACAATGAAGGATGCATTCTGCGAGAAGCAATAGGCGGATGTTGGGGAGGCTTTTGGTGGAGCAAGACATTGGCGCCGTCGTCGATCAGTAGAATGGTACCATGCGGGAATACAGGCCGTCTACGAATAGAGTGATACCATTCGGGGCATACAGACTCTCCCACTACGCTGGCGTAAGGCCGGCGCTTTCGAACTCCCATCGCGTGTGTGCGCGCGCGCCCACACACACTCACACACGCACACACACACACACACACACACACACACACACACACACACACACACACACACACATACTGTGGATAATGTTGGAAGCTCCGTGAGACTGTTCGTAGATGATGCGCTGGTCTATAAGAACGTTGCAAAGCCAGAAGACGGTATCGAATTGTAGGAATCGTGCAAAGGAGATCGATGAATGGCCCAGGAACTGGCTGTTGACTCGGAAGGTAAATAAATGAACTTCTTGCACATAAATAGAGTATGGAATCAACTGCTGTACGGTTACACTATTGGCAACAAATTACTGGAAACACTAAGTACAGTGAAATACGTAGGAGTAATCATCCGGTGTGACCTAAGGTGGAATGGCCACGTAAAGAACGAAGTAGCTCTAGAAAACGTCTTGAGTGTTGCTTATCAGTTTGGAATCCAGACCAGGTTGTCTTAACAAGAGAGCTAGAGAAGATTCAAAGAAAAGCAGCGTGCTTGGTCAGGGGTCGTTTACTCGCAAGGAGAGCATGGCAGTGATGCTCAATAAACTCCAGCGGCAGAAGCTAAAAGAGAGGTCTTGTTTAACACAGAGTGTTATCTGTTGAAACTGCAGCACAATATGTTCTGAAACGAGCTGGAGAACATTTCATTGTTCCAACGAACGTCTCGCGAACGGACCACAACGAGAAAATCCGGGAAATTGGAGCTAATACGGAGCTGTATTGACAACCAGCTTAGCGCCCGCTTCTTTGCTCGCGTACACTTTGTGGTCGGCAGTGATTTTTCTTTCTCCTTAATCGAATTTTTACTTTGTTGACAAACTGCAGCACCTTCTAGACTTTTCACGCCGATTTACTACACAGAAGCAGCGCCTTTTCCGAATATGCCTCTGACCAAAAAGCAGTTCTCGTTGCTGGAGTCTAAAACTTTTGTTAAACATGCCTATGCTTTCTTGTGGCAACATTTCCATAGAATCTTTCGTCCCCTAATACATATTTCCTTATTTCTAGCTCAGAGGTAAAATACCAGTATTCACAGATTTAGCTTTAAATGTTTTTTTTTTATACAAGAAAATAGTTTCTTAAAAATATTTTCCCCTATTTCATCCCCTTAGGGAATCAATTTCAAAATACAGTGAAATGCGTATTCTTTTACTTCCAACCGAGAATTCAAATATCTACTTTCATGGATGTAGCTTTAAAAATGTATTAGTAACTCTTTAATAGCTGTTTATTTTTAAAAAATGCCCCCTTAATGGCTGAATTTCCAGAACTGCTGAAACACGTATTTTTTTTATTCTGACTGAGGCACCAAGTACCAATATCAGACTTTTAGGTTGAAAATTGTCTTAAAAGCGACATACTGTTCTAATATCCGCAACGAAGCGTTGCGCAACGCCTCCCTACAAACACGTGTCTGTCTCGAAAAGTTTGCATTTCCAGACCCATGTTTATTGGACTTATTTTTCTTGTTTCTGTGAATACTACCGCGTCCAAAATTATTCGATACTTTGTTGTGAACACCCTGTATAAACAGATAATTCGTCCAACGTGCATTCTAGAGTGGAACAGGGAAGGGGCAATCAGATAGTGATACCAGAAGTAACCTCTACCACACGCCAAAAGGTGGTTCGCGATGTATAACGACGATATTGCTGTATGATGAGCAATAATGAACTTTTCCAGAGAATGGTATGCGAATTATCACGGGCTTAGATCTCTCAAACGGTATTTAGAGTGCTTCAGGACTGTCGTTGATTTGTGGCCCTCTGTAGAGAACCACAGCAGCTTGATAGATGTGACTGCTCTATTGTTCGGCTGCTATGCTCTATAAGACAGAGAACTGTGGTGCAGCTGCCACTGCTACAGTCATCCGCGCAACATATACAACCCGCCGCACGTCCGCACGTATGGACTACTCCAGCAGACGTGCACAGCGTCAACCAAGCCTCTCACAACCCAGCGAGCGAGACTGATGTAACAGCGTACAGACTCTCCGGCTGACGGGGAAAACTACGTTCACCTGTAACTTACAGCATGGAAGCGTTTACCGCAAAGGGTGGTAACATCGACTGTTGGGAGTGAGCAAAGGTTATCTGGAAAGTGGTTGCACCATTTTCCACCCACAGTGACCCTTAACGATATCGGGAGTGATGGATCACGTGTAAAATTCGACAGTGGGGGTGGGGCGGGGGGCAGAATTTTTCTTGTAAGATTTCTAAAAACTAACACTGTCACCAGAAGAACGCTAAATCCCGTTGGTTTAATGAGAATGTAAATGTCACTCCTGACATAGTGTTGCAGGGAAATGCAAAGTGTTGCAGCTAAGGGAAGTAACCCTAAATATATCCAGAATGAATAAATGTGTGGGGATACGGCTTTCGGACAGGTTATGGCAGACAATGCGAAGAATATTCAGACGTACGGAAGCAATTTATATTATTTCTCACTGTTGAATTGTAAAATAGACGGCTATATGAAACTGAAACTGTATGATTTCTTTGGCTGAAGCATATGAATAAAATGATTAATCGATGACATTGTTAACCCCAGTGAAAGAGAAGAGGAATGATAGATCCTCATAAAATCAACGGTTCGAGCGGCTCCATAAAATGATTAATCGATGACATTGTTAACCCCAGTGAAAGAGAAGAGGAATGATAGATCCTCTTCAAATCAACGGTTCGAGCGGCTCCCTCCGTTGGAGGCTCGAGTCCCCCGGGCATGGATGTGTGTGTTGTCCTTAGCGTAAATTAGTTTAAGTTATAAACGATGACCTTAGCAGTTTTGTCCCATAGTCCTTACCACAAACTACCAATTCTGAATACAACGAATAGTCATACGAGTACAGACTACGGAAAGTAAATCGAAGGAGGACGAATGGAATGAGAAGTAGCGGAATTGAGACTAACGATAAACTTAACCTTAAGATTGATGACTATGAAGTACATGTAGTTAAGAAATTCTGCTACCTTGGAAGCAAATTAACCCATGACAGACGATGCAAGGAGAACATAAAAAGCAAACTGCGCCAGACAAAGAGGGCATTCAAAGCCAAAGTAAGTGTAGTGTCGGCAGACTTGCCAACACTACGTACACTAATAGAAAGAGGCGGCCAAGATGCACGCGCTAACACACGCAGGGTGGCGTGAGGTCTGCAACAGGATACGTAATGAATGCTATAAAGAAAAGTACGTAGCTGCTGGAATACTTAACTGTAATCCATCATTTGTATACAGCGTTCTTGATGATACAAGTGAGACTCTCTCTAGATAAATGCAATGTAATGCTAATGGCGCCTTGCTAGGTCGTAGCCATGGACTTAGCTGAAGGCTATTCTAACTAGCTGCTCTGCAAATGAGCGAGTCTTCGTCCGTGTAGTCACTAGCAAAGTCGTCCGTACAACTGGGGCGAGTGCTAGTCCGTATCTCGAGACCTGCCTTGTGGTGGCGCTCGGTCTGCGATCACTGACAGTGGCGACACGCGGGTCCGACATGTACTAATGGAACGCGGCCGATTTAAAGCTACCACCTCGCAAGTGTGGTGTCTGGCGGTGACACCACAGTAAGTCTACTAGTACCAGACATAAAAGACTTTAATTTGAGGAAGAAATTTCTGAGAATGTATGTTCGGAGCACACCATTGTATGGTAATGCGTCATAAACTGCGGGAAAACCGGAACAGCCGGCCGGGGTGGCCGAGCGGTTCTAGACGCTACAGTCTGGAACCGCGCGACCGCTACGGTCGCAGGTTCGAATCCTGCCTCGGTCATGGATGTGTGTGATGTCCTTAGGTTAAGTTAGGTTTAAGTAGTTCTAAGTTCTAGGGGACTGATGACCTCTGAAGTTAAGTCCCATAGTGCTCAGAGCCATTTGAACCAAAACCCGAACAGAATGGAGACGAAGTGTTTGAGGTGTGGTGCTACAGCGTGTAAAAAGGTGGACTGACAAGATAAGGAATGAGGAGGTTTCCCGCAGTATCGGCGAAGACAGGAACATAAGGGAAACACTGGTAAGAAGAAGGGGCAGGAAGACAGGACAAGTGTTAAGGCACCCTATCACCACATACTCCCCTCAGAAGAACGTTAATCTGAGAGAGCTGCCGTAAATAACGTTCCGGCTTAGATTACCGCTACGACACACTTTTACGTAAATAAGTTTCAGAACAGAATACACTCCACTGCAGTGTGCATTCCGGACTTCTTAGGAATTTGAAATATTAAATTTCTGATCCCATTTCGGATTCATTTTATTTTATTTTTTGGCATGCAGTATTAAATATACTTCTCACAAGATAATCCCTGATGGCTGGCTCTGAGCACTATGGGACTTAACGTCTATGGTCATCAGTCCCCTAGAACTTAGAACTACTTAAACCTAACTAACCTAAGGACATCACAAAACACCCAGTCATCACGAGGCAGACAAAATCCCTGACCCCGCGGGGAATCGAACCCGGGAACCCGGGCGCGGGAAGCGAGAACGCTACCGCACGACCACGAGCTGCGGACCGGTAATCCTTGAGTTTAAAGTATGTCGATTTAGTAATCAGATTGATGAAACTGCGTACACGACGGGTTATAATTCCGAAAACGTATTTCTGAGTTCCCATTAGGCTCAGTGCAAGCCAGAGTGTAACGGACGATAAACAGAACTCCCGCTGAAGCTCTCGACTTTCATCGACTGCCTTAATGGAGTGTTCCTACACCCCTGACGGCTGGTGAATGTTGTTAGTATCGGTGTTCACTGGTATTTTTCCTGAAATGTGGACTTGTTTCTTTTAGTTGTACCTCGTAATGGTACTCCTGGACGTAGCTTTCTGTTAATGTAAGCAAACCGATAGCTTAATGTGGAACACAGCTTGCCGGTAGTATTTGATGTAAACACTCTTAAAGGAAGAGGACTGTGCTGACAGAAAAATTTGCTTGAATGCGAAATCGGAATGCCCTTGTAGCACAACCACTTATAAACACTACTGATATGAAGTGAATATACGGATTGTCTCAGAAGGAATGGTTCATAATCAGGTACATGACAGGAATTATCATTCGAAGCAAAAAGAATCTAATGAACACGACACCTAAAATGCATACCTCAATTGCTGCGAGTATTTGTTTATCTCTGATACTGCAAAATAAATCTCTTATAATTCAAGCTCTTTGCTTTTCATATTATTAGAGGTGGTAGAATGAATTAAAACAAGGAAAAAATGTACAAAAAACATGGCTTCTAAGCTGCATACCTTAAGAACCGTAAGCAATTTTGTCTTCGCTAGTCTGAAACACGTAGCTTCTATTGAACAAGAGCTCATAGCTCTGAAGGTATGCGTTTCAGAGCCCAAGATTACTAGATAATTTTTTCTTGTTTTGGCCCATACTACCTCCTCTCAAAAAACGGGAAGCAAAGAGCTTGCAGTAGAAGAGATTTGTTTCACAGCTTCGAAGGTGAAAAGTGGTCATAAGGTATGCATTTTACAGCCTGTTTTTACTAAACTTATTTGCTTCGAATAATCGTACCTGTCGTATCCCTGAATGCTGACCATTCTTTCTCGTACACACTATAGAACTACTGAAGTAGGCTACGTGATACAACTTAGTGAATGTTCAAACATGAACAACTATACCGGTTCGCGAACAGTTCGTTGGTAGCGTATGCATTGTTTGCTGTGATTTCGTGTACCATATATGGATGAAATAAGTTAAGGTTATTAAGTTTGTAGTCAAGTGCAAAATATTATCAACCGAGTACGCACTCGACACATACGTGGATATTATCAGTGATAAAGAGTCAAAAAAGGCTCAAATGGCTCTGAGCACTATGGGACGTAACTTCTAAGGTCATCAGTCCCCTAGAACTTAGAACTAATTAAACCTAACTAACCGAAGGACATCACACACATACATGCCCGAGGCAGGATTCGAACCTGCTTCCGTAGCGGTAGCGCGGTTCCAGACTGTAGCGTCTAGAACCGCTCGGGCACCTCGGCCGGCAAAAGAGTCAAAACCACCGTCACATTGCTCAGATGTCTTGAACAAGAATTCTTCTATCACTTGTATATGGACGGTGGTAATATGTGAAGGAATCATCTTTATTTAAGAATTTGGGATTTCGTTAGTCCGAGAAGAAGACTGTGTCTTTACGGAGGAGAGATGCTAAGATATAACGACGAGAAATACACAGGAATGTTAGTTACGTATACGAATTGGCTTGTATGGCGAGATACTTTGTGCTTGCAACACATGAAGTGGCATATGTGAATGAGTTTTAGTAATAACAGGAAAGTGTCTGCAACTCAAGATCTTAGGTGTTGGCAAGCCTGTATGGCTTCGAAATGTTGATTTGTTGGAGAAATTCCATTAGAAATGTTCCCCTTATACTCTGTTTGGTCTCAGAATAACTTACGTTTATTGAAACTGCTTTTCATTCCTGTCTCATTTACTATGGCATAAATGTTATTTTTAGAATGATTTCGTCGATCCGTATCAGTAGTAGAGTCCGCTCAGAATACGGTAACCGATGCAATGCACAGTGACCAGTTTTCGTCCAAAGCACTGGGCGAATTCATTCCTTTTGTTCAGAAGGGAAGGCAGAAAGTGTTTGCTATCCTTCGGCTGGTTGGCGATGACAGAATCGAGGTGCACGCGCTGCAATCTTCCTCAAACGATTTTACCGAAACTATTCGGTAAAAATTGGTTAATTATAGCTTAATACGTTGGTTTCCCTGCAGTATCTATATATATCATTTGTAAGTAAATTATATTCCTCTGTTTCTGCATTTCCCTCAAAATGCTTTTATCTTCTTTCGTCGATCAGTCACCCGTCACCCAAGATAACTTCAGAGTTAGCTTCACCATACCTATATTTGTCTATCCAAGTTTGCTCTTTACAGATAATTTTGGTATTCATCATCGAAGTATCTACACTATATGATCAAAAGTATCCGGACACTCCTATATAATGTGGAAGTGACCACTAGACGTCACGACAGGAGTACCCATCAGATGTCAGAATGAAAGGGGGCAGGCAGTATTGTGTTGTCAGCAGAGAGGCAGTAACAGCAGACTGATTCGGTCAGGAGAGCTGAGTCAATCTGAAGGTGGAATAGTCGCTGGATGTCACCTAAGTGACAAACCCAACAGTGTCATTTCAACCCTTGTAGTGATTCCCAGGTAGACTGCTGGTGATGTGGTTATGAAGTGGAAAGGTGAAGGGATAATTTCAGCCAATCCAAGACCACGCAGACCACGTGTATTAACGGACATTCGAGCACTGCGCAGGGTCGTTGTAAAAATTCAGTGGAACGAATCTATCATGATATCCAAAGTGCTACCAACAATGCAGCCAGCCAGGGACTTTGCACATGGAGTTAAAAACAATAAAGAACAACAGTGGAGCAGCTTGTCATACTTGAGTAAAACACAAGTGATTTCAGGCGTTCCCCAAGGTAGTGTTATAGGCCCTTTGCTGTTCCTTATCTATATAAACGATTTGGGAGACAATCTGAGCAGCCGTCTTGGGTTGTTTGCAGATGACGCTGTTGTTTATCGACCAAAACAAACTAAAACGATTTAGAAAAAATATCTGAATGGTGCGAAAAGTGGCAGTTGACCCTAAATAACGAAAAGTGTCAGGTCATCTACATGAGTGCTAAAAGGAACTCGTTAAAGTACAGTTACACGATAAATCAGTCTAATCTAAAAGCCGTAAATTCAACTAAATACCTAGGTATTACAATTACGACCAACTTAAATTGGTAAAAAACACATAGAAAATGTTGTGGGGAAGGCTAACCAAAGGCTGCGTTTTTTTTTGGCAGGACACTTAGAAAATGTAACAGACATACTAAGGAGACTGCCTACACTACGCTTGTCCGTCCTCTTTTAGAATACTGCTGCGCGGTGTGGGATCCTTACCAGATAGGACTGACGGAGTACATCGAAAAAGTTCAAAGAAAGGCAGCACGTTTTGTATTATCGCGAAATATGGGTGAGAGTGTCACAGAAATGATACAGGATTTGGGCTGGAATTCATTAAAAGAAACGCGTTTTTCTTTGCGACGGAATCTTGTCACGAAGCTCCAGTCATCAACTTTCTCCTCCGAATGCGAAAATATTTTGTTGACACCAGCCTACATAGGAAGGAACGATCACCACGATAAAATAAGGGAAATCAGAGCTCGTACGGAAAGATATAGGTGTTCATTCTTTCCGCGCGCTATACGTGATTGGAGTAATAGAGAATTGTGAGGGTGGTTCAATGAATCCTCTGCCAGGCACTTAAATGTGATTTGTAGAGTAGCCATGTAGATGTAGATGTAGATGAATCCTCACATTTCTATAGCTGATGCTAAGCATCGGTTGAGGGAGATGTAAAGTGCGACACCACAGGCCAGCGAATGGCAGGAAATGTCTGATTTGGAGTGATGAATCACGGTGTACTCTGCGGCAATCCAATGGAAGTGTTTCTGCTTGGCGAATGCCTCATGAACGTTACTTGCCACCAAAGTGTAAACAATGGAATACGAGGCAGGTAGTGTTACGCTGTGAGGGTATCTTTCGAGGTTATGGAGCAATGCTCTTACTGCGCTTAAGAAAACGCTAAATGTGGAAGTGTGTGAACACATTTTACAGCATTGTGTAACGTGGACATGATGAGCAGTTCGGAGACGATGACCGCGTCAGAATGACAGTGCACCCTGTCATAAAGCAGGATCTGCGAGGGAATGTTTTGCGAAGAAAGACATTCCTGAAATACACTGGCCTGTCCAGAATCACGAGTCGAACGCCATGGTACTCCATTCGACTTCGCTTCAGACTCACTACCTTGCTTAGCTTCGGCTCTGGAGGAAGAATTGGCTGCCATTCTTCCACAGACATTCAGCCACCTCACTGAAAGTGGAACCAGAACAGTTCAAACCATGATAAATACGGAGGGTGGAATTTAAAGTAGGCTGCGGCGATAGTGAGAATTTGGATCGAGGGAGGTGTGCCGGTGTAATCCGTGCAGTTGTATGAAGCCCTGTGCCAAGGTGCCCTCGCGGCTAACGCACCTGCCTATTAATCAGGAGACCCGGGTTCGATTCCACGGCCTTAGTACAAATTTTCATTCACCGCTTCAATCCATATATATAAACTCGTCCACTAATAGTTATCTGGATATTGATCAGGCAGTGCAAAGCCTCAGAGAAATTCAAACGCATCTCATCGTTGCTCAATTCTTTGCACGTTGACCCTTCCGAGTCATAATTAGTCAGTAAAAAAAATTCCATAAATTTACGGGATACTGACATCAGTGCAAGGGCAGATTAATACATACATCTGTGCCAGTTCTACAGATATTCGCAGTAGCGTTCCTTGAAAAGAAACTCCAGGGATTCCCATTTCAGTTCCCGAAGTATCTCCGTTATTCGAATCTACCAGTAACAGATCTAGCACTCCGCCTCTATATTGCTTCATTGCCTTCCTTCAATCCAACCTGATGGCATCCGAAACACTCGATCAGCAGTCATGTGTGGGTCTCACTAGTATTTTATACGCAGTCTCCTTTACAGATCAACCACACTTCCCTAAAACTCTCCAGATGAACCGAGGTCGACCATTCACCTTCCCCTGTACAATGTATATATGCTCATTCTGTTTCACATCGCTTTACTACGTTGTTATTGTTGTTGTCTTCAGTCCTGAGACTGGTTTGATGCAGCTCTCCATGCTACTCTATCCTGACAAGCTTCTTCAATCTCCCAGTACTTACTGCAACCTACATCCTTCTGAATCTGCTTAGTGTATTCATCTCTTGGTCTCCCTCTACGATTTTTACCCTCCACGTTGCCCTCCAATACTAAATTGGTGATCCCTTGATGCCTCAGAATATGTCCTACCAACCGGTCCCTTCTTCTTGTCAAGTTGTGCCACAAGCTCCTCTTCTCCCCAATTCTATTCAATACCCCCTCATTAGTTATGTGATCTACCCATCTAATATTCAACATTCTTCTGTAGCACCACATTTCGAAAGCTTCTATTCTCTTCTTGTCCAAACTATTTATCGTCCATGTTTCACTTCCATACATGCCTACACTCCATACAAATACTTTCAGAAACGACTTCCTGACACTTAAATCCATACTCAATGTTAACAAATTTCTCTTCTTCAGAAACGCTTTCTTTGCCATTGCCAGTCTACATTTTATATCCTCTCTACTTCAACCATCATCAGTTATTTTACTCCCCAAATGGCAAAACTCCTTTACTACTTTAAGTGTCTCATTTCCTAATCTAATTCCCTCAGCATCACCCAAATTAATTCGACTACATTCCATTATCCTCGTTTTGCTTTTGTTGATGTTCATCTTGTATCTTCCTTTCAAGACACTGTCCATCCCGTTCAACTGCTCTTCCAAATCTTTCGCTGTCCCTGACAGAATTACAATGTCATCGGCGAACCTCAACGTTTTTATTTCTTCTCCATGGACTTTAATACCTACTCCGAATTTTTCTTTTGTTTCCTTTACTGCTTGCTCAATATACATATTGAATAACATCAGGGAGAGGCTACAACCCTGTCTCACTCCCTTCCCCACTACTGCTTCCCTTTCATGCCCCTCGACTCTTATAACTGCCATCTGGTTTCTGTACAAATTGTAAATAGCCTTTCGCTCCCTGTATTTTACCCGTGCCACCTTAACAATTTGAAAGAGAGTATTCCAGTCAATATTGTCAAAAGCTTTCTCTAAGTCTACAAATGCTAGAAATGTAGGTTTGCCTTTCCTTAATCTATTTTCTAAGATAAGTCGTAGGGTAAGTATTGCCTCACGTGTTCCAACATTTTTGCGGAATCGAAAGTGATCTTCGCCGAGGTCGGCTTCTACCAGTTTTTCCATTCGTCTGTAAAGAATTCGCGTTAATATTTTGCAGCTGTGACTTATTAAACTAATTGTTCGGTAATTTTCACATCTGTCAACACCTGCTTTCTTTGGGATTGGAATAATTATATTCTTCTTGAAGTCTGAGGGTATTTCGCCTGTCTCATACATCTTGCTCACCAGATGGTAGAGTTTTGTCAGGACTGGCTCTCCCAAGGCCGTCAGTAGTTCCAATGGAATGTTGTCTACTCCCGGAGCCTTGTCTTGACTCAGGTCTTTCAGTGCTCTGTCAAACTCTTGACGCAATATCATATCTCCCATTTCATGTCCATCTACATCGTCTTCCATTTCCATAATATTGTCCTCAAGTACATCGCCCTTGTATAGACCCTCTATATACTCCATCCACCTTTCTGCTTTCCCTTCTTTGCTTAGAACTGGGTTTCCATCTGAGCTCTTGATATTCATGCAAGTGGCTCTCTTTTCTCCAAAGGTCTCTTTAATTTTCCTGTAGGCAGTATCTATCTTACCCCTAGTGAGATAAGCCTCTACATCGTTACATTTGTCCTCTAGCCATCCCTGCTTAGCCATTTTTCACTTCCTGTCAATCTCATTTTTGAGACGTTTGTATTCCCTTTTGCCTGCTTCATTTACTGCGTTTTTATATTTTCTCCTTTCATGAATTAAATTCAATATATCTTCTGTTACCCAAGGATTTCTACCAGACCTCGTCTTTTTACTTACTTGATTCTCTGCTGCCTTCACTACTTCTTCCCTCAGAGCTACTCATTCTTCTTCTACTGTATTTCTTTCCCCCAATCCAGTCAATTGTTCCCTTACGCTCTCCCTGAAACTCTGTACAACCTCTGGTTCTTTCAGTTTATCCAGGTCCTATTTCCTTAAATTCCCACCTTTTTGCAGTTTCTTCAGTTTTAATCTACAGTTCATAACCAATAGATTGTAGTCAGTGTTCGCATCTGCCCCTGGAAATGTTTTACAATTTAAAACCTGGTTCCTAAATCTCTGTCTTACCATTATATAATCTATCTGATACCTTCTAGTATCTCCAGGATTCTTCCATGTATTCAACCTTCTTTTATGATTCTTGAACCAAGTGTTTGCTATGCCTAAGTTGTGCTCTGTGCAAAATTCTACCAGACGGCTTCCTCTTTCATTTCTCTCCCCCAATCCATATTCACCTACTATGTTTCCTTCTCTCCCTTTTCCTACTCTCGAATTCCAGTCACCCATTACTATTAAATTTTCGTCTCCCTTGACTACTACGTTACACCCAGATATTTAATCGACCTGACAGAGTCAAGTAACACACCACTAATGCTGTCTTTATATTTGAACATTACGGGCATGTTTCTGCTACTCACATTTCTCGCCACTTAGAGATAATGGCATAATTATTTTGTTAAAAATCGGCGATGATGGTGGTTGAAATTAAAAGTGTGGATGTTGCTTTGTTCCTTTCGGACAGTAGATGGAATAACTGAATTATTGTGTTCCACTTCACTTTTGTGTCTTTTTCCTTTTTAATTGCGCGATTCTACAATTTTTTGCGAATTATTGAAACTTTTTATTCAGGCACCAGTGATGTGTATTTATAGGATGTGCATCAAATTCAGCAATGAAATAAATGTGCTACGTAAAAGATAAACTCTGCGTCCTTTATATTTCTCATTGATACCAGTTTTCAAAATAATTTTCTATTCCCTGATTTTTTGAGTTAATTTGCTTGCTTGTGATGAACAAAAATGGGAGGAAAAATCAAAGTGAACGGTGTACTGTCTCAAAATTAAGAAATTATCACATTTAATTAAACAACCTCATTGATATACGACAACAATGCTGTTCATCTTGTTAGTTTCTTTAAAAAAATGCATTCTTATAATTAAATTCTTAATTTAATCAGACTGATAGTTTCCAGTTCGGTCTTTTCTTAATTGTTAGGAAGGGCTTGGATTGGTGGCGACCCTGTAATTTTTAAATTTGTAATTGTTGTGAGGTGGCTTAATCAGAAGTTGCGCACGAGGGTTAGATCTCCATTGTTCTTGGTACCTAACGTATGTCGAGCCTTGGCTAGGATCCGTTTACAGTTCTACATACATGCTTTACAAGGTTATGGTGTAATCCTAATGAGGAACAGTGGTTAATCTTCGGACGAATCTGGGATTAATGAAATTCGGTGGCTCTTAATATATAACAGTCTATGTACAATGCTGATGCTACCGTTACATACGATACAAGAAACATTCCTTCTGTTCGCTTGTGACACATATAATCACAGAATGACACAGGGACGTGAACGATATAGGTTAAACGTTGCTGAAGAGGAAATTTAGTGGAAGTAGCAGTAGTAGTAGTAGTAGTTTTATTCATCAGTGGATAACTTTTACAGGAATATAGTGTGTGTTAAAGTATTATAGTGCAAAAAATCAGTCGTACATGTATTTAGATAATACAGGTCTAGTTAGACAAAGATAGACCTGTAATTGGCCATAGCTATGTGTGAATAGGAACCATACCGGCATTTGCCTGAAGTAATTTCGGGAAACCAAGAAAAACATAAATCGCGATAGCAAGAGTCAGGTTAGAGGCTCCACCCTCCGGAATACAAGATCAGTCCGAATAAGGCAGTGCAGCCTCACACGATTTATTCCTTGTGTCAACACCGTCTGTAAAAAGTTGCTTTTACATTGTTCATTCATTAGTCAACAGTCACTGAGAACACACACACACAAAATTGACAGCTGTACTAAGTGTTAACTTGTGTAGGTATAACTCGGTTTATAACTTTCTTCCCACTCATTTTAAAGAGTCCGGTGTTCATTGGGGAATGGAATTTCGTAGCGACACTGTGAGCGGCCTTATTCAGAAGAGAGGAATATATGCAGAAACCATCACACTCATCTTTCTTCACATGGGTATTGTCTAGGAAGTTAGTAAAGAGAACACAGAAAATACACTGGGTCCAAAATTAGAGCAACAAACCGCTATTTCCCCGTATTGTGTTTAATTCACCGTACAATCATACAGACTGTCAACATATGTCGGTAAAATCGTCCTCTGTACGGAAAATGGCATTCCGGTCAACGGATAACCATGTCAACGATGGCGTCAGGGTACCGATCAAACGGGGTAGGGTTTGCTGGGTGGTCCCACATCCACAATCGTTGTGTATACAACCATCGACGGTGCAGTATGGCACAAAGAAAACGTCTACCAGACTCTCTGCGATGGAGGGCCATGAGAGAAATGGAAGCAGAATAGTCGCAAACTGTTGGGGTCCGATGGCTTAATGTTAATCGTTCTGTTGTTTCTTCGATGTGGCAACAGTTTATAGAGACCAAAACAGTACCCTAAAGACTAGGACATGGCCGACCACGTGTGATATCAGAAAGAGAGGACCGTTATTTGGATGTAAGGGCACGGTGGTAACGCCTTAGCGTTGCATGACAAATAGCATTCGATCTCGCAGAGTCCACTGGACGTGTTGCATCGAGACAAACTTATCCAGAAGGCTTCGGCAGAGTGGCCTTTATCGCTGGAGACCTGGTGTACGTGTATCTCTGAAACGTCTTCACAGAAGGGAACGTCTAGAGTGGAGTCGTCAACTTGCCACCTGGGCGGTCGAACAGTGGACCTATGTTCTTTCCACAGATGAGTCCTGATTTGGGCTGGAGAGTGATTCTCGACGCATTCGAATTCGGAGGGAACGTGGAACGCGATTTCGGGACCCAAACATTATGGAAAGAGACTGATATCGACGATGATCACAGATGTCGTGGGCAAGGATTACGTTGATCACATGAACATCTCGTTGTGAAGTTGTGTGGATCAATCGGCAAGGTTTAACTACTGCCAGGTATCATGACGACATCTTCGGATCTCATGTGCGGTTGTTGCGAGTTGGTGAGGGCCACGACTTCAAACTGATGGACGATAATGATCGATCTCGTAGAGCAAGAGCGGTTGTAGTTTTCTTGGAAACGAAAGATATTGCACGCATGGCACGGCCTGCTCGCTCTCCCGATTTGAATCCCATAGAACATGTCTGGAGTGTACTAGAAAGACGGGTTGCATCATTTCAGCATTCACCACTCTACAAGACTTTCGAGTAGCTCTCCACGAAAAATTAGCGTTATTACCTCAAAATAAGATTAATGGTATCATTCTCAGCATGCCCCGTCGTTGTCCGGCCTCTATTGCTGCCAGAGATGGTCGCGCCCCGTACTGAGCACATTAAACGGTTGTCGGTATGTGTTTGCAGATCTGCTGAACTGGAAAAAAGGAAAAACATTTTTGTCTACCGTTGTCTATTCTTTACATTGTGTTTACTTTACGATGATCTGTTTATACTGTTCTGTAGCAAAATAAACACAACCTGGCAAAATTTTCGTTTTTTGCTTTAATTTAGGACGCCAGTGTAATTCCGGCACGATATATTTAATGTTAATTTTGCACATACTTTCAAAAAAACTTTTACTTTGTATTTCGTGATATCACCTGCGATGTCCATGCGCTTTTTAAGACCCTGTACATGAGATTATAATGTGACTTTGTATGAGAGTTCCATCTTCTCTCCAACCACTTTATCACCGCCTGTCGAATCCCACCGTCGCCAGCGGAAGTCTGTCCTTCAACTTCCGAAAGAAGAAAGATTAAGTTGCTGCAGGGCCCATAGTTCGCGATGGAGCAGCCCAAACTTCCCACTCGAGCGGACTGCAACGACTTCCGCTAGCCGTGAGCAGTGTGTGCACCGAATTTTCTGCAAAAGTTATCCTCGCTGTTTTGAAGAGGCTTGCGGAGTTTTTCCAATACAGCGCAGCCTACATCACTAATGCCAATTTAATACCGAGACACCACCTAATTATATCCCAAAAATGGTTTCCATGGTGTACTTTGGACAGTTACTGTAGGGCGGTGGTCTTCCATCATCCTCCCCCCTATCCCCTCCCCCCTCTCCCCCATCAACCATCTTGAGACAAACACGCCTGAGTGGAATCAATTAGCTCCCCCCCCCCCCTTTTCTCCCTTCCCCCCACCGTCTTCAACATTAGCGTCTAACTAAGTTTTAGAATGAAAAAAAGAACTTTGTTTCAACATTTCTTAAACGACCAAAGTCAATGGTATTTAGTTTTTGTAGGTGTTTTATTAAGCCACAAAGAAACGGGTCAGTGAGACAATTGGTGCTGCTTATTTCTTATAGCCATTTTTAAATAGAGTGATGAAGCAAGTACTCGTACATTGCGGGTGCTACCTACAACTTCTTCTGAGGAAATGAAACACTTGTTAGAAAACATGCTTCCTCTTCAACACTTCTCTGCCTTGCTTCACCCTCACCCTGCACTCCCAGTTAAAATTAATCGAGTTACTTTTTGTACATCATTAGTTTGCTTGACTCCTTACTTCAGAAGTGACAAATTGGGGGACTTCAGACTGTCAATGCCTGGTGTACGACCATTATCACTAGTGATAATAATAATAATAATAATAACACTGTATAGACCCTACAACAGTGTAGCAGCCGTACATATTGACTGTTGTGTTCTGCTGTCAATTAGTTCGTTTATTATTGCGAGGTGAATAGGAAGATAGGAAGCAGCTGATGATTTTTTTCCTTCATGTGAAGCCACAGTAATATAAAACTTACGGAAGGATATAACGGCCATTTGACTGTGTGATATGCTGTGTTACACGATCCAGATTTCAGCCTTAGGCCATTATCAAGTGTTACAACTAGAGTAAATGAATACATGATAAAAGTACAAACAGCGGAAAAGTACGGCAATAAAATTAATATGAAACAATTTTCGGTCTGTTGTGGGAATTACCTAGTACACAGAGAAGATATTTTCATGAAGTGTTTAAGTATGTATCTGGTGTGTGTCTCTGACTCACTGTTATACGTGCATAGTAATAAGTAATGGGTGGACTACGTGAAGAAGACTTTCAAACATTCGTTTCACACATTCTAAATTCCGCCACATTAATTCATATGTTGATGCTATCACTTGAAAAAAATTGCAATTATTGCCAACTTACGTAACCACCACTACAGTTCTAAGAAATAATATTAATAGTAATAAACTTTCAAATATAAATTAGTGTCGTGACATACACAATCGAACCAGTTTGTTTTTACCCCGCAGCGAATTTCATTTTATCCCTCAGCGGGTAAACACTGCCACTTTTTCTGAGTAGTGGACATACTAGTTTAATCTTTCTCCCGTATGTACTCAGAAAAATGTCACTTGCTTGCTTTACATACGCCATTCAACCTTGATCGTGGACTCCATTTTGATCTTTGTTTTCTGCATAATCGTGCCGAAACTGAGGTCTGGTGCCTCAGATATGGTATACAGATAGAGTTTACTCCATTGTCACCATTGTAAAAAGTATATTTTCCTTCATTTTTGAAAGACTTGTATCTTTATGTACTAAATTTCACACTCGTTATACCGTAATTATTTCATAGATTACCACACTGACGGAAAAAATCGCAGTACCAAAAAATAATTAATGTAGAGAAATGAAATTTCGAGAATACATTTGTCTCGGTAACATATTTAACTGACTAGTACTGCAAGAGCACAGGCAAATGTAAGTGTGATATAAACCATAACAAATGTGAAATGGTGATCATTAATAAAGGTTGTAGCTGCCAGAATTTTGAATGCGCGCATGCAAACGTGCGTGAATTACTTTGTACATGTTCCGGATGTCAGTGTGGTATCGATAGCAACGATGCCATGGCATAGGTACAATTTCGAAGCTTGGCACTACGACAGACACCGACGACAGCGCACTCTAGCTGGAGCGGGAGAGCTCTACGAGCTCCTCCCAAGACTAAGCCCATTTTGATCAAGAGTAAACGGCCTGGGAACATCGCTTCAACCTCAGCTTGCTATTGAGACTATGTACTACTTACGACGGGAATACGGTTTTGCACCTACGGGCTCTTCACTTGTAAAGTTACGTACGTCATTGACTAATAATTAAATGTACTTTCACGTAAAAAGCTGTACCGAGAATCTTACATCACCTGCTCCTGCTCACTTCCTACATTCTGCCTACCCATTCCGTTTATAGGAGCAGACCCACACGCTGCCTTCCTGGCGGGATACAAAAGTCAGGTTATGGAATGGAGCTCATGCCTGTTGCACATGGTCGGTCAATACAGGGGCGGTTAATGTTGATAGTGGATGACGCTGTAGTTGTCGTCCGATGATGTTCCATATGTGCTCCATTGGAGACAGATCTGGTGATTTATCAGGCCAAGACAACATGTCGATACTCTGTAGACCATGTGGGTTACAACAGCGGTAGGTGGGCGAGCGTTATCGTGTTAGAAAACACCCCCTGGAATTCTGTCATGAGTGGGAGCACAATAGCTCGAATCACTGGACTGACGTACAAATTTGCCGTCAGGATGTGTGGAATAACCCTTACAGTGCTCCTGCCGTAATACGAAATCTCTAGCCAGAAGATAACTTTAGGAGTAAATGCTGTGTGTCTAGTACTCAAATAGGTTGCTTGCAGTCTCTCAATCAGACTCCACCTAACCAACACACTGTCATCAGTGGCACACGGACAGAACCAGATTTTATCAGAAAATACAATAGACCTCCACCCTGCTGTCAAATGAGCTCTCGCTTGACAGCAGTGAAGACGAGAACAGCGTTCGTTCGGGGGCAGTGAAATGCATGCTACAGGAGCTGTCCTTGAAGTAACTGATTTTTTAACTGTTCGTTGTGTCACAGTGCTGCCAACTACTGCTCAGATTGCTGCTGCAGACGCAATACTACGCGCCAGAGCCACACATCAAACACGATGGTCTTGCCTTTCGGTAGTACCACTTGGCCGTCCGGAGCCCGGTCTTCTTTCGACCATACATTCTCATGACCACTTCAGCCAATAATCATATACGGTGGCTACATCCTGCCGAGAGTTACTGCATTATCGCAGAAGGTATCCTATTTCTCGTCGCTCTAATTACGGCGTCGTTCAAACTCAGTAATATGATGATAATGTTGCCTTTGTCTTCTTAAAAGCATTCTTGACTAACATCAACGCATCACATTCAGTCTCAAAGGTAACTAACTCTCACAACCGTTATAGCCTTTCTTTAAAGCAAACCTCATTTGCATCCTCATAATGATGCTACCAGCGCCTCTCTTACATGACTGGCTCGAAATCTGAAAAGACATAACCTTTCAGACGTAGAAACACGCGTATCAACTTTTGTTTATGACGCACAACACCTTCATTGTGTTGCGATTCTTTTTTCGTCAGTGTATATTTATTCAACTTACTTATTTCTGCATGAAATACACAAAATATATTCACAGTTGCGAATACGAACGACCATCAGCTGTATCTCGGAGTGACGACGGTGGACATTTGTGCCGGACGAGGACTCGAACCCGGATATCCCGCATTATGCAGGCGGTCGCCTTAATCGCTTTGGCGATCCTTACGCGATTCACGGCAAGACCCAATCTTCCATATGTTGTCGTTCCTGTGTCACAACCTGTATTCGCACACACGTTATGTAATTCCCGTGCGGGAAAGGACATTATCAATTGGAAGTTGCCAGCCGGTACTGACTGACAGATACGATATTGCAGTACCTGTGTTGTTAAGAAGAACTATGCAGTGTTCCTTCGGAGATGCATGCCTGCCTGCCTGGCGTTCCAGATGAAAAAGTATTTTAGGTGGTGGTAATACACACTAATTTCAATAGAACATTCCAAACAGCATGTGTCAAACTTTTTTGGGGTTACAAAGATGGACCTCGTTTTCATTTCGTGTGTACTACTCCACTCGCAGTTTGTTTATTTATCGATTGTCATTTGAATTTGAAAGACCAATTTGGTATTCTGAAACGGAATTTGTATAGGGGATCTTGTAACGGAAACGCTGCTGCTTACATGGAATAGGACAGATCATTTCCTAACCACAGAGTACCTGATTACAGAGTATTGACTCTTGTTTTCACTAAATTACGTGAGACTGATGCAGTGTCCAGCAGTCATATTACGTCTGAACTTGTAACCGAACTGAGTGGATGTAGCAGAGAACATTATCTATTTCCTTCAACAAGCACGCGGAGAAGTCCTCACATGTCTGTGTTCGGCATGTAAGAATATGGTGGATATTACACATGTAGTGCACTATCCTCATCATGGCGTGCTCACCTGAACGTAGAGGAAATGGATTACAACTGACATCTGTCAGTGCAAACATGGACCACCAGCTTTCTGACGAACAGGAGCCCATTTCTTAGGACAAGCACCAAATGTAAGGTAAATCACCATGACATGACCTCACTTGATAAATTGGTGCGGAGAAATTGAAATTAGTCTTGAACTTCGTCTCTTAGTCTGATAAGCATAAACTTTACATCATCAATGTCCAATTAGCCGTTATTATGTCATCTGACTGCTTGGTCGAAGCTCAGCCTCTGGTACGATGGTCAATATCTTTATGACGCAATAAACCTTCTCAGACTTCGGTCTCTGCCTTTCATCTAAGAAGAAGGAATGCTCGATGTAGAATGATCAGTAACCTCTATACAGCAATTTAGTGGTCAACAGTACCATGGACAACGCAATTCAGTAGTGCACATGTTGACATGGTCGCCTTGGTTGGCAAATGTTTGTTTTGTGCTGTCACGAACGATGTCGATCAAGCAATTTTTGGCAAATCTGTTGAAAATATAGCCAAGTTATACTAGCCAAGTCATATGACAACCACATCTTTTTCGTATTGGTTACTTCGAACTGAACGCTCGTTTGATATCGGTTGAGACTTACTATTTAGCAGCTAAGGCAGATTATCCTATTGGGCCTTGACCTAAGATTAGCGCTTGAAACACAATGAAAATTCAAGAAACACTGCAGGAGTGATAAAATCAAGCTCCACCCACGAATCTGAGTAGGAAACTGGTCAACAATATGGACTCGACTGCGACCTTCCCAGTTTCTTATTCAGATTCATGTCTGGGGGTTCATTTTATCTTGTTGTCAAATGGAATGAGTATTTCTGTCACTGAATATGCTAATCCAGTCTTGTATAAGTTATCTCATGCCACACATTTAACGACAGACTCAACGGAACTTGTAAGATGATTGCAAGTAGACTGTATCCTAGCCTAAAAACCTAGCCAGAACAGCACCACCCTCAATATGAGACTTCCAGCTAAGAGAAACTGAAAGTGAAACCTGGTAGTGTCCCTCATCACATGGGAAAGTTCCTCAGCAATGTTAGAGACCCAAGAGAAACCACTTGAGACACCGAGAGCGGAATTGCGGAGGAGGCTGACACGTCAAATAAAGCTAAGAATGTTGGCAGAGATTGGTTAACTGTTGCTGTTGTAGATACCGAAACTGTTTGGCGTGAAAGACAGTGAAGTGGCTAAGGAGAATGTGAGGGATTCGAACTCTGGCAGAATTTTCTTCAAAAAATGTGCAGGTGATACCAACTGTAATCGTAGAGACGCGGGCCAAAACAATAGTGGCCAAAATAAAACTGTCCCGGAAAATGTTCCCGGCTTTTGCGGTAACATAATCTAAACAATGCTTCATCTGAAAAAAATTAACAGTATGGTGTAGGTTTATTTTTTTCTCAGTGTGTGATAACACTATCGATGTATCGACTATTATTCCAGACAGCCAGCAATAGGAGCTGTATGTTGGTAATTTTACATCATGTCGCGGTCACACACTTAGATGGATTTCTTTGAAATTTACAACCACGAGAACATAAAACTAAGCAAAGTAACACAGTTAGAATAAGAACAACCGCCGCGACTGTTGAAAATCCTTATTCGAAGACATGAGCGGTATTGCAAACGATATTTGCTTCATCAGTTGTTTATAGTCAATTCATAGAAGCAATCTCCTTAAATGCCAGGGAAAGCAAATTACCCAAATTTCTCATCAAGGTATTTAAAATTTATAACTTGCAAGTGTTCCATCGTCCGTAAATAGAAAGCTGGGACTAAGGTTATTCCGACATCTCCGATGTAGACATCCTCCGGAGAAAGCGTTGCTGTTGTCAGTAAAATGGCCGTATCTTTAAATAAATATTTTTAACAGTCGCAGCGGTCCTATTATGATTTACTATTGCCCAATTAATCTATGTAATCAATATACAGGGTGAAAGTTATTGAAATATATGAGATAAAATAGTCATAACTTCTTAATGGTTTGTGTTAGGACGTATAAACTGCACGGTTGGCCACGTGGCATGAGGGGAATTAGTATGGTTTGGTTTAGCGACGAAGCCCACTTTCATTTGGATGGGTTCGTCAATAAGCAAAATTGGAGACTGAGAATCCGCATTTCGCGATCGCGAAGTCTCTTCACTATCAACGGGTGACTGTGTGATATTCAATGTCTCGTCATGGAATAATCGGCATATTCCTTGATGGCATGGTGACTACCGAACTTTATGTGAAGGTTTTGAAAGATGATTTCATCCCCGTTATCCAAAGTGACGCTGTTTTCGACAAGACGGAGCTCGACCCATCGAAACAAAAGAGTGTCTGATATCCTGGAGGAGCACTTTTGGGACCGCATTCGGGCTCTGGGGTACCCAGAAGCCACTGGCGTTAGCCTCTATTGGCCGCCACATTCTCCACATCTGAGCACATGCTACTCTTTTTTGTGGGGTTCTATTAAGTACAAGGCCGGCCGGAGTGGCCCAGCGGTTAAAGGTGCTACAGTCTGGAACCGCACGACCGCTACGGTCGCAGGTTCGAATCGTGCCTCGGGCATTGCTGTGTGTGATGTCCTTAGGTTAGTTAGGTTTAAGTAGTTCTAAGTTCTAGGGGACTTATGACCACAGCAGTTGAGTCCCATAGTGCTCAGAGCCATTTGAACCATTTTTATTAAGTACAAGGTGTACAGCAGTAACACAAAAACGATTGCTGAGCTGAAAGTACCCACTCCGTAGGTCATCGGCAGCATTGATTTTCTGACACTTTAGCGGATCATGCAAAATTTCGCTATTCGTCTGCGCCATAACATTGCCAATGATGGCAGGCGTATCGAATATATCGTAACTTAAATCCGAATATCTGTAGTGACGTTTACATGTTGAATAAAGTGTGTGCACGCCGTAATTAGTAACTATTTTACATTTCTATCTATAGTTCAATAATTGTCGCCCTATATATCATCATCATGAAGTCCCATACTCCTTCACAGAGCGTAGGGAAACGATGCGGGAGACCAGCACCGCCGTACTAGGCAAGGTCCTGGTGAAGGTGGTTTGCCATTGCCTTCTTCCGACCATAACGGGGATGAATGATGATGATGAAGATGACACAACAACACCCAGTCAGCACGAGGCAGGTGAAAATCCCTGACCCCGCTGGGAATCATACCCGGGACCCCGTGCTTGGGAAGCGAGAACGCTACCGCGAGACCGCGAGCTGCGGATATCATTTAGGGGCTAACCATTGTGGCTATTATGGGTAGAATGGTCTTAGTTTGCTTAGTATCTACAAGTACCCCTACATGTGGCAAGAGCAAGCCGTTAATGCTTATTTTCCTATGGCCATCAGGTCAGGTGTTGAAATGTGGACGTGTGGACGCAAGACGATTAGTCCATATTGACAGGCGTAGTCTACATTTGTGGTGCAGTTGAACATGTAGAAAACATGAGGTAGAAATTAGTTCAAATGGCTCTGAGCACTATGGGACTTAACATCTGAGGTCATCAGTCCCCTAGAACTTAGAACTACTTAAACGTAACTAACATAAGGACATCACACACATCCATGACCGAGGCAGGATTCGAACCTGCAACCGTAGCAGTCGCTCGGTTCCGGATTGAAGTGCCTAGAACCGCTCGGCCACCGCGGCCGGCTTGAGGTAGAAAAATGTGATGTGTTTGCGGTAAGATGTTAGACACAGAAAAAATAACTAACAGACTGAAGTGGTTGCATAATAAAAGAAAGGAAAAAATCCGGCTCCACATTACCAGAAGAGGTGGGTAATGAGTTGCGTATGTGTTTGGGATCGGGATGATCTCTTGGTAATCTAAGTCATCACTAGGAACCCCTTGAGCACGAGATCGCAAAAGTCAAGTAATGTTTACGGCATTCGACGCCCCACATATTTTCTACCACCCAACTTCAGTATTGGCTGCTAAGAGCAATTGGGGGCGGGACTGGAGATATCCAATGATGAGCACAGCATGAGGCTACGGAGTGTAGCTGAACTGCTTAGTCGGCAAGTAAATCACTACAGTCCCACAGCGCTAGTACTGTTAATGCAACGAAGAGCAATGACAAAGATAAACAAAGCAAACATTGCAATAGATCTACAACAACAGTTGTCGAAGTTGACATTTCGTCAAAAAGAAAGCCGAGGAGTTTCGCAGAGTGTGAGAGAAGCGGCAAACGAACTACAAGGAGATTGAAAACAAAGTTTACAATTGACGTGGCGCATCGGACATACAATAAGAATCAGTAATCACATAGGAACCAGGGATAGCAAACGCTACTAAATGGCGTTCCAGTTATTTAGTCACACGCTACAAATGAACGCCCACTACAGGAGATTCTCAGAGTTTGGTCCAGATGCATCGAGACACGCCTGCATTGAATGACGCATCCTCTCTAAGATACCTTGTGTATCTCAAAAACATCGTGCTGCCACAACAATGCTGCCCACTAGGTCCTTCGGTGATATAACAGATGTTTCATATGCAAGGCCTTTCATCTCCCCCCGAAAGGAAAAATTCTATTGGGGATAGATAGGGTGAGAGTGGTGGTCATGCGACTGGCCCCGCGCCACCAATACAGCGGCAGCTAAAGGTTGCGTGCAGGTGTGCCTTCACTTCTCTGCTGAAACGCACGGGGGCTCTCTCGTACTGAATTCGGCGACGACATCATCCAGCACGTCTGACAGAATCTATCACAGGAATACGAGATACCTGGCATCATCAAGTCAGGCCGGGAAAATGTACTGCCTAATTAAACAGTCCCCGACGCTGACGGCCCACACTTAAAGGGTAAATTTGCATTGTGAGGAATGCGTACGTGTAGCATGTGTGTTCACATCCGCCCACGTTTGCAGATAGTGAACGCGAAGAGGACTCTCGTTGTGAAGTATCGCTGCAGCGGATTCCTGCGGCAACCACCGCTCAAATCCCATGGGCTTGTAGTCCCCCAGCTACAGTGCTCGGACTCGATGAAAATGAAATGGATGCAGTCCTTAGTCGTGTACAATGCGCCTGACGGAGGCTTTGGGGATTCAGTGGCGCGCTAGTGTACTTGTTGACGGCGTACGAAAAATGGTTCAAATATCTCTGAGCACTATGGGACTCAACTTCTGAGGTCATTAGTCCCCTAGAACTTAGAACTAGTTAAACCTAACTAACCTAAGGTCATCACACACATCCATGCCCGAGGCAGGATTCGAAGCTGCGACCGTAGCGGTCTCGCGATTCCAGACTGCAGCGCCTAGAACCGCACGGCCACTGCGGCCGGCGACGGCGTACGCTCCGCTCTTTCGACAATGCTTTCTTCTGCTGCAACTGTCCGTGTTGTTCGTTGGTGACCAGCACCCGGCTTGTACGCATGAAAGGAGCCGGTAGCGAATAACGTGTGGCGGGGCGCTTTTCTACCGGGATATTTCGCTCGATACGATCGCACGGCTTATCGTCCATTCCAGTTGGCCGTGCGATAAATGAAATGCATCTCAGCTATTTCGCTGTACGTGTAGCTAGTCAAGTTACTCCCATCGCTTCCACGGCATGAATGGCGACGATCTCCATGCGCTCCGTCCGTGTTTGTATTGCAAAGCCCTCTCTTGACCGTAGCGCCCTCTCGTGGCGTTGGCAACCCCCGTATCATATGTGATTACTGACCATAGTTGCATGCCCTATGTGCAGTGTCAGTTTGTAAACCTTTTTTTTAATCATCCCGTATTAGAGCATCTACAAAATGAGTGAGTGGAGTATGTGGTGTCGTATCCGCTCGACTTTGCGGAAGAGGTACATGAGGAGTACAGTGACGACGATAAGTATTTCACAAGTGAAGGTGATATCGAAACAGGTGTCGAGCCATGTAGTTCAGCATTGTTGTCGGACTGGGAGCCACAAACCCCGTCTCTGGTGAAACGTAATGAAGCGCAAGGCTTATTTTGTTTACAAAAGCTGGTGTTTGCGAGTGTCAAGGATGCCCGATAGAATTTACAGGATGCTCATGATAGTGACCTAATGCGTTATGCTCATCGAACTGCGCGTGACATAGATTACAGTGATTTCAAGAGAAGCAGAGGATGGGTGCATAACTTCAAACAATGCTAAAGAACTGGAAGAGGTGAGATAATGAAATTTCAGAGGTAGGTGAGATAAATGACCTTATCCTATTGTTCAGTGAACAATTGTTTTTAACGCCGACCAATCTGAATTCTAAGAGGAAATGCATACGAAACAATTGTTTTCAACGCCGACCAATCTGAATTCGAAGAGCAAATGCATATGAAACGAACTCTGGATATTAAAGGTACAAGAGAGTTGTATCAAGGTCAACTGCAATCAACACCTTACCACATTCGTGTACAATTGTGGTGACTGTTAATCTGGATGGTAAATTGGCTAGGAAGTTATTTATTGTGTTGCGAGAAGCTGGAGGTACTCTGTCCCCTACGATTCTTTCTCGTGTGCGTGATCTTGCAAGGTCAGTAGGGAGTATTTACGTCATAGCAAGTAAGAGTGAGAAAATGAGCGTAAGAGTTCTACAAATATGGTATGAGCACCGCTTTTGACCAATAGCAGGTCCAAATAACTTATTTCTGCTTGATTCCTGGTCTGCGTATAAAAATCGTACTACTGTAGAGCGAAGTATCGCTCCTGAAAAATGTGCAACATTGCAATCCATACCGCCTGGAGCCACTGGACAAATTCAGCCACCAGGTGCTTGTTTTTTCCGTGTCTATAAAATATATTATCGCACTGTCTGCAGCTACGCCTTAAAGGATAGCTCCACGACAGAGTGTTTCACATTTTCATCACTCTGTTACATCAACATGACTCTATATGCATTATTTAGGAGTGGATGCCTAGTTGAACGTCGTGCACGGCTTGTATCTCCACCAGGAGTTCGCGTTCGATCTTGATGGTGCGAACCCTTGTCGTCACTGTGGCGCACCATTTTTCATTCGGTGTTCATGGTGCAAATTAATGGCTTGTTTTAACTTTCATTAATTGGCAATGTTCACCATTTTGTGAAGTACAATACATACATCCCATAGAAGGTTCATCTCTTCACCTCCAGAATGCCTTTCTGATGCACACTGTGAGTCATTAGCAGATAATATTTTTCCTCTGATAATTATTAATACAACTTTAAAATTAGCCTTACTGAAGACTGAACTTGCGACCTTGCACTCATGGGAACCACTTTCAGCATCAATCGCAGTTGCTAAGAGAGACATTGACAAGAAAATATCCAGTTTCCCATAAAAATAAATCAGCAATTTAAAAAAATATCTACTCAAACATAGGTTCTAGGGATGGATTACAAAAGATGGAACAACTGCAGTCACCGCATATGCAGTCACCTTCATAAATTACCGAAGTGTTTCCTGAGAAAAGGATGATTATCATAGGCAGTAAAATCTGCGAGATAATCTGGTCTCTATGTGGTTTTCAGGGAAATTTTAGCCTGTCCACCATAGGCAAGTTACACGCCATAATTCCCTCAATAAATCAGGAGATAATGTGAAAAGAGATATTAATTCCTTCTTTTTCTTCGTCAAATAAACAACTGCTTGATGTACTGTGTAAAGTCTGACATTCTTCATCATGACAATGATGCAAAGGTGGCGGCTGAGCCCCTTTATTTGTAGCAGACGGACTGATTTTAAATGGAATCATCTTAAATTAATCTTTAGTGTGACTGTTACTGATATCGCATGAAACATCAAGTTTGCTTCTACCGGTAACTTTTATTACCACATTGGGTTTCAAAGGTTTAGACCTCCAACATCAGATGGATTTATGTGATTTTTGACTCGTGTGTTGTGCTTCGACGTTTGTAGTGTCTTCAGTGATTTAGTCTCCTTTCTCTAAGTAATAAATCACATACAGACTGTCCCACTTTGTAAACACCATCTTTGTTTAGAAATATCATCCTTGTTTACAAAGTATGAAAGTTTATACGTGACGTATTAAGAGAGCGAAAGGAGCCTGTGATCACTAGAAACAGTCACTGGCTACCCCAAAGTCGTAACATAACAGACACATTCCGTAATACACATAAATACACGAGATGGTGGCGATCTCAACCATTGAAACGCGTTGTAGCAATAAATCAAGAGTGACTGGTAACAGTATACTTGTTTCATTCTCCATGAATTCATTTATACGATTTGTCACGTCTTTTTCATCGAGAAATGTCCAGTATAATCAAAGAAATGAGCGATCATTCTCGTTGAAGTGCTTCGTAAATGAGCCACTTTTGTTCGTGACTGTTCATCTTGGAACACCCAGACAGCTAAATGCTGTTAAAGTTTGACTCTTACGCAGATTGCCTTCTTTAGACTAATGTTACAATACTGCATAAGGACTCTGCATTTCGGTCAACTTTTTGAGCATTTCCTCACACCAATTGACACTGAGTTTCGGTCAAACTGCGCGTAATCCATCCGTAGCACATACACTACTGGCCATTAAAATTGCTACACCACGAAGATGACGTGCCACAGACGCGACATTTAACCGACAGGAAGAAGATGCTGTTATATGCAAATAATTAGCTGTTCAGAGCATTCACGCAAGGTTGGCGCCGGTGGTGACACCTACAACGTGCTGGCATGAGAAAAGTTTCCAATCGATTTCTCATACACAAACAGCACTTGATCGGCGTTGCCTGGTGGAACGTTGTTGTGATGCCTCGTGTAAGGGGGAGAAATGCGTGCCATCACGTTTCTGACTTTGATAAACGTCGGATTGTGACCTATCGCGGTGGCTGTTTATCGTATCGCGACATTGCTGCTCGCGTTGGTCGAGATCCAATGACTGTTAGCAGAATATGGAATCGATGGGTTCGAGAGGGTAATACGGAACGTCATGTTGGATCCCAACGGCCTCGTATCACTAGCAGTCGAGATCACAGGCATCTTATCCGCATGGCTGTAAAGGATCGTGCAGACACGACTCGATTCTTGAGTCAACAGATGGGGACGTTTGCAAGACAACAACCATCTGCACGAACAGTTCGACGACGTTTGCAGCAGCAAGGACTATCAGCTCGGAGACCATGGCTGCGGTTACCCTTGACGCTGCATCACAGACAGGAGCGCTTGCGATGGTGTGCTCAACGACGAACCTGGGTTCACGAATGGCGAAACGTCATGTTTTCGGATGAATCCAGGTTCTGTTTACAGTATCATGATGGCCGCATCCGTGTTTGGCGACATCGCGGTGAACGCACGTTGGAAGCGTGTATTCATCATCGCCATATTGGCCTATCACCCGGCGTGATGGTATGGGGTGCCATTGGTTACACGTCTCGGTCACCCTTTGTTCGCACTTTGAACAGTGGACGTTACATTTCAGATGTGTTACGACCCGTGGCTCTACCCTTCACTCGATCCCTGCGAAACCTTGCATTTCAGCAGGATAATGCACGACCGGATGTTGCCGGTCCTGTCCGGGACTTTCTGAATACAGAAATTGTTCGACTGCTGCCCTGGCCAGCGCATTCTCCAGATCTCTCATCAATTGAAAACGTCTGGTCAATGGTGGCCGAGCAACTGGCTCTTCACAATACGCCAGTCACTACTCTTGATGAACTGTGGTATTGTGTTGAAGCTGCATGGGCAGCTGTACCTGTACACTCCATCCAAGCTCTCTTTGACTCAATTCCCAGCCGTATCAAAAAAATGGTTCAAATGGCTCTGAGCACTACGGGACTCAACTTATGAGGTCATTAGCCCCCTAGAACTCAGAACTAGTTAAACCTAACTAACCTAAGGACATCACACACATCCATACCGGAGGCAGGATTCGAACCCGCGACCGTAGCGGTCTCGCGGTTCCAGACTACAGCACCTAGAAACGCACGGCCACTTCGGCCGGCCAAGGCGTATCAAGGCCGTTATTTCGGCCAGAGGTGGTTGTTCTGGGTACTGATTTCTCAGGATCTATGCACCCAAATTGCGTGAAAATGTAATCACATGTCAGTTCTAGTATGATATATTTGTCCAATGAAATCCCGGCGGGGTCAGGGATTTTCTCTGCTTCGTGATGGCTGGGTGTTGTGTGCTGTCCTTAGGTTAGTTAGGTTTAAGTAGTTCTAAGTTCTAGGGGACTGATGACCATAGATGTTAAGTCCCATAGTGCTCAGAGCCATTTGAACCATTTTGTCCAATGAATACCCGTTTATCATCAGCATTTCTGCTTGGTGTAGCACTTTTAATGGCCAGTAGTGCTGTTGTTGTTGTGGTCTTCAGTCCTGAGACTGGTTTGATGCAGCTCTCCATGCTACTCTATCCTGTGCAAGCTTCTTCATCTCCCAGTACCTACTGCAACCTACATGCGTCTGAATCTGCTTAGTGTATTCATCTCTTGGTCTCCCTCTACGATTATAACCCTCCACGCATGAACCATGGACCCTGCCGTTGGTGGGGAGGCTTGCGTGCCTCAGCGATACAGATAGCCGTACCGTAGGTGCAACCACAACGAAGGGGTATCTGTTGAGAGGCCAGACAAACGTGCGGTTCCTGAAGAGGGGCAGCAGCCTTTTCAGTAGTTGCAGGGGCAACAGTCTGGATGATTCACTGATCTGGCCTTGTAACACTAACCACAACGGCCTTGCTTTGCTGGTACTGCGTTGGGCTGATAGCAAGGGGAAACTACAGCCGTAATTTTTCCCGAGGACATGCAGCTTTACTGTATTGTTAAATGATGATGGCGTCCTCTTGGGTAAAATATTCCGCAGGTAAAATAGTCCCACATTCGGATCTCCGGGCGGGGACTACTCAAGAGGATGTCATTATCAGGAGAAAGAAAACTGGTGTTCCCCGGATCGGAGCGTGGAATGTCAGATCCCTTAATCGGGCAGGTAGGTTAGAAAATTTAAAAAGGGAAATGGATAGGTTAAAGTTAGATATAGTGGGAATTAGTGAAGTTCGGTGGCAGGAGGAACAAGACTTCTGGTCAGGTGAATACAGGGTTATAAATACAAAATCAAATAGAGGTAATGCAGGAGTAGGTTTAGTAATGAATATGAGAATAGGAATGCGGGTAAGCTACTACAAACAACGTAGTGAACCCATTATTGTGGCCAAGATAAATAAAAAGCCCATGCCTACCACAGTAGTACAAGTTTATATGCCAACTAGCTCTGCAGTAGTGTATATTCACTGATAAATGTTAACTCAAAATGTAATGTGCTACAATCTTCGACATGCCCAAGGACATCTCTGTTTCACAGAAAGCCGCGTTGCGATTCTGTCTAGTCAGGGTGCGTACAAAAGTGATGGAACAAAGAGTTTGGTGGATCTGGTAGGATCCTTGAGGACATGTTCACTACTACCGCACCCTGATGCAGCCACCGGCCAAGAAACATTATTAGCTGATGATACTGACCGAATAGACGAAACTGCTACAGCCATTAAAAAAATATATAGTGCGAACATCGACTGAGCTAAGCTGTACAGTAAACAACAATGTCATATGAAAAACTACCGTCATCTGGTGACAGTGTGTGTAATCGTAAAAGGCCTTTCTCGTGTGTTTGCGTTGGAATAGAAAGCAGCAGGACGTCCACGAAGGCTGCTGGCCGCCCGGGAACAGCAGGAAATTCTGAAGAAGCAGGAGCGCGCACGCTGGAGGTCCCGGCTTTTGTCGCCGTCGCGTCTCGCAGCTAAGCTCCGCACTTGCAGATAAGGCGTGCCCGTCGGTATACAAGCCGGCCGGGAACCCGCAACCACTCTGCGTCTCAACTCCGCTGCCGTGGTGGTGGCAAGCCCTGCGTCACATTTTCATTGCACGTGGAAAAGAGCCGTGAGTAATTCGCCAGGACAGTATCAGCACATACAAGGTTACTGTAAACACCTGGAGCGATTTCATAAATTCAGTGTATGCTACTTTAATTGACAAACATTAAGTGTCGTCACAGAACTCAACACTGATATAGAAGAATTCAAAATGATTTATACTGCTGCAGCCGCACTTCAGATTGCTGCCACGAGAGTGCAGAAATTAGCAGTTAGGTAAGACGATGTTAGACGCAGAGAAAGCGTATGTTGTGCATGAACTGCATTCACACCAGCCCGCCGTAACAGTGCAGCAACACTTCAGAACGAAACTTAGTAAAAAACGGCGAAGCCATGCGCAGTTTAAAGTTTCAAGATGCCTCTGCAAAGGGACATCAACGGGTCGGCCTGCAGTGAGTGAAAAAGCGGTCAGATCGCGTGCGGGCGAGTTTCGTACATAGCCAACAGAGGTCCACGAACAGAGCAAGATCTTAGTGAAACGACTGAAACTGCAACCTTACCGATTTCGGTTGCTATAAGCCCTGACTTGCGATGGCAAAGTCAAATGCTTTGAGTTGTTAGCTGAGTTGCAACAGGTTATGGAAGAGAATAGGTTTTCTGAGAAACTCATCTTCAGTGAGATAGCAAATTTTTTTGTGAATGGCACAGCTAACAGGCAAAGTGTCTGAATCTGGAGCTGTCGTGAAGAACGTTCGAGATTCACCAAAAATTAATGTTTACTGTGCAGTGCCATAGTTTAAAGTTTTCGATCCCTTTTTCTTCCATGAAGAGACAGTTACATGAATTTGTATTTGGACATGCTGGAAAATTGGCTCATGACCCAACTAGAGGCCGAGAGTATTAACATCATCTAACGACAAGATGGAGCTCCACCCCACTTACACCGCGTTGTTTAAACAGGGAACTGAGAAACCGATGGATCGGTCGATGTAGGCGTAATGACCAGCAATTCGTATCATGGCCTCCACGCGTTCCCGACCTAACCCCATCCGATTCTTTGTGTGGCGTTATGCGAAAGATTCAGTGTTTCCGACTCCTCTGCCAACGAATCTACCAGAACTGCGAGCTCGCATAAACAGTAATTTTAAATAGATTGGTAGGGATATGCTGCGTGGAATGTGAAAAGAACTTGATTATCGATTTGATGTCCGCAGAAACGGTAGGACGACATGAAAGAAGAACTTGTTATAAGTAAAACTAAAATTTTTGAATGTTTTACATGGAAGCGAAGTCCTGTGAAAATGTATCAAATAATGTAATTACAGTAAATCTGTAAAATCACTTCAGTCATTTATAATAACTTTGTACTCTAATGCGCAGCAGCACTCTGTTACGGCCACTCATATTCCCAATCCGGAAGAGTGGGTTCAAATTCTTGACCAACTGTTCACATTTAGGTTATCGACTTATCGCTCTAGATAACGTAAGTCGAATTTCAGGATGGTTCCTCTATATAGAACAGAAGGGATATCCAAGTCTAGTCTTGTCCAGTCCGATATAATCTTATCTGGTATCCTTGTGATCCACAGGACGTCAGTTGCATCCGACACTCCAGATACGGGTGTTGAGATGAAGAGCGATAACGGCGAGAATATTCACGCATTCGATTCAAACGTCGACTGATATAGCCAGCACCACCATCTGCTGCATCAAGAGCGAAGGACAATGTGGCAGCGAAGGACAATGTGGACCAGTCAACTCGTAGCTACTGACAGTAATCGGACGACCCCACGGACCCCCAATTCGCTTTAGGCAAATGTTTAGATGGTTCATTTGAAAGGGCACGGCCGACTTCCTTCCCCCATCTTTCCCTAATCCGCTGGGACCAATGACCTTGCTGTTTGGTCCTCTCCCCCAAATCAACCAACCAACCAACCACCGAGCCCCATTGAAGCCTTTGTGTACCTGAATATACTCAGTTGAAAATCCACTCTCGCATATAGAAGTAAACGCACAACGAGACTGTTCTGTCACGAGTGGCCCGGTCTTTCCAGGATCGCAGAATTGTTCCTTGTTTTATAGATGCCACAAGTACCTACAGTTCCTGTTGCCGTAGTTATTGGATGACAGCTCACTGGATATGAGGAAGTCTATGTGGTACCAACATTAGGGATGTCTTGCACGTTTTCCACGGATAATTACAGTCCCAAAAGCAGACTTGGAGATGGTTGACTCGCTCGTTAGTAAAACGTAACACGGCCTACACGCTCACTGGATGTAGCACTTGTGGACTCCTACGTGCGGAGAAGACTGAGGTGACCTGGACGTCATGGCCCGTAGTTTTTACTGGTGCTTGAAATTTAATAACTCAAAAACTTTAATAGTTATTAGAATGAAACTTTCGTCAAATATTTTACGTTCCGTTCGGCTCGCAGTATAGTATATGTCAGTATAAGACATAATGAAAATAAATGCTCCAAAATTAGCTGCAATAAAGCAGTATATTTATTACTTTTTAAAATACACGACAGGCTTGTTTCGGCTTATTGTATGTAGCACCATAGTAAGGAATTGTCGAAACTGTACTGCCAAAATACCTGACAAAATCGTATTTTTACGTTTCCTAACTACAAAAAAGTGTTATACTTAGATGATAGAAATAAAACTTACTATAGATGCAATATGGTCGCCACTTCCAACTAGATGTCACTTCAGAATGTCAATAAGCCGAAACAGGCCTGTCCTATAAAATATTAAATAATAATAATAGAAATAATAAAATATATTATCTTATTGCAGCTAGTTTTGGAACATCAATTTTCATTACGTCTTTAATCAAGTAATTAGTATATGGTGGCCTCTCCGTGAAAATGATTTTAAAATGTGCTATATGTACTGGAGTGAATATTGATATTTATCTTACGTTCTAAATTGGGTGTAATTTTTATTTTAGTAAGCTGTAATTCCAAACTATTCAAAATAAAACGTCAAAACAATGTTTTTCCTTTAATTACTAACTTCTTTAAACAGTTCACCAGGAATTTGTCGTTATACGTATTTAAAAAAGAAATATTTTTCAGCAGTCTTTTCCCCTAATAATTTAAGACCGTGTGACATGCTCCACTTTAAAATGTTTAATACATTGTCGAATGACGTGGTTCACTGTGTAAGCAAGCATTATATTATTATTCGTGAAAAATTTTGTTTTTGAAGATTTGATATTGGATGAAATATTGATATCCTAAACATGCCAAAACTTCGATTACGGGATATGGAAACTAAAGATTTGCATCTCATTTTCTTCTCAATGATAACATGTCAAAACAGTCCAGGTCCATAATCTTGTTGATTCTGAGTGTCCTGGCCGTCTTCTTCAGTTATCTTTCTTTTCTTTATTATTGTGGCCATCTTTGCCATGCTTTCAGCAGCTTTTTCAACTTCAGCGACATGTTACCTATCCACTAGTAGTAGCCCACTTTTCATGTTGTCCCCAGTTCTGATGACAAGTCTGTTCATGGTTTTTAATCTGCTTGATACATCATCTGCTTAAGATATCATTATAACATATTATGGCGTCATCACACCAATCTGGAAAGCAGGCATGCCAACACAACAGTTTTTGGCAAGTGTTCCCAAATTCAGCTACTGAAACTTCCGTTCGGGTTCTGTGTTTATCCATGTAAACATTTTTCGAGGATTTTTGAATCTGAAAGATTTCTGTATATTGACTTTAGTTCTACCATAACTGTTTCTAGCATTGGATGTGCATGTGTATTATGTATATGGTACCATATACTGTACGTCTCTTATACTGTAACTATGAAGTTATTCCTTTTGGGCAGAGGGCACTCTGTGGATGCTCAGCAGTGGAAATTTTGTGAAATAGAGTTTTCCAAATTGCTTTTCTTATCTCAGTGACGTTCTCGCTGTTTTTCCTGGTGCCTTGACCGTAATATTATGCGAAGGTTTCTATTTCTGATTTGATGAGTCTGCTTTGTCCAATAATTACTTAAGCCATCAGAGAGGTTGTTTCCTGTCATGTCCTTGCAAATTTCCTAGGTCTTGCACTCATTCTCTCCTGCGTATGTCCAGTGAATTCCATTTTTAAAACTTATTTGACTACATAGTTTAGCAGCCACAGAGCTATTGAATCCTTTAGAGGTTGTGGGTGTACTCACACCACATGTCACAGTAGACCTACTAGAAATAGAGACTGCCCCTTGTTTTTCGTACCACCCTTGAAACCTTCAAAGTTTTGTCACGTCTGTGTTCATTTACCTTGTTGGCATAATCCGGGAGTGTTTTGTCAGACATTCATAGACCAGCGTCTTACCTTTATCTATAGAGGTAACTGTGACAACTCCATTCAGCGATGTGTGGCCTCTCTTCTGCCAGAAACCGTCCAGTGCACCACCAACACTAGTAGATTGACAAATACCTAGTTTCTTTCACTGTCCTCTGCATAGATGCTTCACTGACGTCTGTTAGGGCATTATGCAAACGTTTGTAATACCTCTCAAATTTAACAGGTGGCGGTGGGAGACACATCATAGCACAGGCAATGTGGGCTGCTTTTCTTCCCTTCCCAATAGACCTCATGGCAGAAGCAATGCGAATATTCACTTCACTACATTTTGTGCATGCTACACACATTCAACTACGTTTTTGCAGGATAGGACTCTTCTCTTACTTATATCCTCACTCAACGTAAGAAATATTTCGCCATTATGGCATTTACATTTAGCAACTGAGAAAAACAGTTCTGAAAGCTTGCACTTACTAATTAAAAAGCAACCGTTATTTTCACTATTTGCAGCATCAACATTGTGTTCATTTTCGGTAAGATGTATCAAGCACTGCCTGGCCAACTCTTAGGCCTCACCTCACTTCACTGCACTCTAACAATTTCTTAATTCTACTATTTCCAAGAACATGCTTGTGTTGATTACCGTAAAATTTACGATTGCAGTTAAGCGTATACGTTTTGGCATTATACGATGTAAAAATCGTTGAAATACGCGGTCACAACGCCACATTTACAACACGAAGGCACTCGAAAATTATAAGTAAACACAAGTAATTTACTTGTGTGGACAGAAAGATCGAATGCAATAAATCCCTGGTCATAGTAGAGTCGATATTACACAGGCGAGCTATTATGGAAATAGTGGTGCCAAAATTAAATAACGAGACATTGTAGGCGACGTTTTGTGTCTAACGCTAGTGTGACTGCTAATCATTTGCGCGTCATGTCTGCTTAAAGCAGGTGTTTAAAAACGAAAATGATGAGGTACAATACATAAAGTACAAATTTTTTCAATCAGAAAGAATCGCAGAATTTTATTACATAAAAAATCCCATTTTTGTCCTTCATAACGTCCAGGACCACTTAAAGAAAGTATACTACAAGGCAACATCGACGATCCTTAGTGATATGAAAGTCAGTAAAACTCAGGCCTAGCTGTAATTTGTGAGCTAAGAACATGTAGAGTAAGTTGTTTCTGAGCCAAAACATTATGACCACCTAATTAGTAGTGTGTTGGTCAAGTTTTGGCACCAAATACAGCAGTGATTCCACGTGGCACGGATCCGACAACTCCTTGGCAGTATTCTGGAGGTAACAGCAAAAGATGTCTACGCACAGGTTACGTAAATCCCGTGAATTACGTGCCGCCGGTTTCTGAGAGAGGAGCTGAAATACGATAACGTCTCAGACGTGTTCCATCAAATTCAGAAGAGGAGAGTTTCACTGACAAGGCATCGCGAGTTCACTATAATCCTCTTCAAACCACTGTGGCACATATTGCCATGGTGTCATGGACAGTTACCATGCTGAGAGATGACACTGCCGCCGGAGATAACATTAAGCAAAAAGGGATGTAGTTGGTCTGCAGCTATGTTCACGTAGTCCACAGCTGTGCTGGTACCTTGGTTTATTATCACGGATCCCACGGACGCTCGGCTAAATATCCTCCGTGGCGTAATACCGCCTCCAGCGGCCAGCTTTCGTGGCGCGGGACATGTCTCAAGGAGCCGCTCGCTTGGAAGATGACATATACACACGTGGCAGTGCCAACAGGTGATGCGTTCCGAGTAATCCACGGTCGAATATTTGTGATTCTGGACCCACTTCAATCGTAACTGACGATTTCGTTGGGTCAACATACGAGGGTTGGAACGTAACTAGCGGCAGCTACTTATTCACAACCGATACAAAAAAGTTACATGTTTGCACCTGTTCCTGTCCTTCAAAGAAGTCACCAGCGTTGTGTAGCACCCGTTGTCAGCGATGTGGAAGGCGTAGTATACCGTTAGCAGAGCCTGTTCAGTTGATGGTGCGGTCTAAGGTTACGGTGATTCTCGTGTACAACTGTGATGGTATTAGGCTGACGCATTATATTCCTCCACGGCAGACCGTCAATGCACAGTATTACTCTTCCTTTTGGAGCATCACCTGCGACCAGCTTTGCGAAAGAAGCGGCGACACCTTCTGCGCAACCCACCCATCATTTTGCACGACAATGCACGGGCGCATACAGCGCAAGCTGTGGCTGCTCTGTTGGGGGTCGATGGGACTGGAGAGTATTGTACCATCCACCATACTTAGTCCACGTCCTTGTGACAATGATTTGATTCCGAAGATGAAGAAACCAAAAAAATGGTTCAAATGGCTCTGAGCACTATGGGACTTAACATCTGTGGTCATCAGTCCCCTAGAACTTAGAACTACTTAAACCTAACTAACCTAAGGACATCAAACATCTGTGGTCATCAGTCCCCTAGAACTTAGAACTACTTAAACCTAACTAACCTAAGGGCATCACACACATCCATGCCCGAGGCAGGATTCGAACCTGCGACCGAAGCAGTCGCGCGGTTCCGGACTGAGCGCCTTAACCGCGAGACCACCGCGGCCGGCTGAAGAAACCACTTCGTAGCATTCGCTTCAGAACTGTTCCAGAGATTCGACAGGCAGTAGACCGGTCCATTCGCACCATCAACAGAACATGCTCTGCTAACGGTATAGTACGCCTTCCACATCACTGGCAACGGGTTCTACACAGCGCTGGTGACTACTTTGAGGGACAGTAACAGGCGCAAACATAAAACTATTTTGTATCTGTTGTGAATAAACAGTTGCCATTTAAGTTCCAAATGGTTCAAATGGCTATGAGCACTTTTGGACTTAACTTCTGAGATCATCAGTCCCCTAGAACTTAGAACTACTTCAACCTAACCAACCTAAGGACATCACACACATCTATGCCTGAGGTAGGATTCAATCCTGCGGCCGTAGCGGTCGCGCGGTTCCAGACTGTAACGCCTAGAACTTTTAAGTTCCAACCCTCGTATCAACATGTAGGGGTCATCTGCTGCGTTGGCTGCGTAATCCCAAGTTCAATAACGTTCGAAGTACGATGTGTTCAGAAACAGATGGGCATGCAACAGCATTTTACTCTGTCGCTAGATCTTCTGCAGATCGCTGCCTATTCTGCTGCACAGAGCGGCCGACCTGCGACCTCCATGTTGTGTGATGGAGCGTATATGTCCAACGCCTTATCGCTTAGTTATGGATTCACCGTGCCATACTTCACTCACTATCTCAAAAGTTCTTCTATTAGTTTGAGAAATCATCTACATACGTACTGCGTAAATGTAGTCTTTCTAATTCACCACTATCTGGTTGTAGATATGGTAAAGAGAACAACATGTCATGAAATGTCTGGAAAGGTCCCTCCCTGAACTTGAACAGTTCAGACATGATGTTTCGCCTTAAGTTATGACACTATCGTTTAAGAAAAAAATGGTTCAAATGGCTCTGAACACTATGGGACTTATCGTCTGATGTCATCAGCCCCATGGAACTTAGAACTACTTAAATGTAACTAACCTAAGGACATCACACACATTTTTGTGTGTGCAGGATTCGAACCTGCGACCGTGGCAGTCGCACGGTTCCTGACTGAAGCACCTGGAACCCCTCGGCCATAGCGGCCGGCTACTGTTTAAGACACTACGCTGTATCTACACCATAGCAGTGAAAATATTTTTTCGCTGGACCTGAAATGTGGTGTACGTACTTTAAAGTAGAAACTGCCCCTCCTTAAAATTGCTACTCTTAAACTATTGTAGTTTTCTTTTGATAGTTACCGTAAACTGTTCGTTCGTTTCTGTAAATTTGCTTTAAAATGTTTGAATAAAGTCTGTAGGATATTAAATTTTCAACAGTAACTCTTGGTTTGGTTGCATCACTTAGAGAAAAGCTGGAAATGGATGTCGCACACATTCACTGTTCATTATTTCGTATTACTTTTTCTCTGTGCAGTATGACGGTCAGCAAATGAAGAACGTGAAATATAAAAATCACCTCGTGATAGCTTCCCAATGCTTCTCTTTACATATTTTTGATAATGAGAAGCTACTGCTATCATTAAGACTAAGAACACATTTTTCTTTCGCAGACCTTAAAAACAATAGTATGAAACAAAGCAGTGTAATGTTTATATTAATGGCTAACGTATGAATGTGGTCAAGATCAATGGCAACATCATATCAATATGAGCTTAAATTCACATAATTAATTTCATTCAGTTTCGACTAACAGTATTCTTATTACTAACAGTACTCACTGCCGATACTATGTAGCAGCCTTGAAAGCAAAATTAAATTAAAATTACCATCCTAATTAGTGCGTTGCTCCGCCAAAACTTCGAGCAGTTTATAAGATGACACTAAGTACTCACAAAAGGATAATAATGAAATAGAAACCGGCTTGGGAAGTACACATATTCACAGCAAAGATGCTACCAATAGGCTGGAAAACAGAAAATTTCCAAATTTCTCCTTCTAGCATCTGAACACTGTCAGTAGACTCATTAAAAGTTGAACAATGGAATAAAAATTCTTCAGGTTGTCACGAAATCCTTATCGTCATGTGGTAATGTGCTTTCCGTCAGTTCTGCTCTGAATATTCGCTTGGTATTGTGCAAGTAACTATGGAAATACACCACCTGAATTTAAGATTCTTTGAATAATATTTACAGACCAATAATTACTTGCGAGATTTAAAATTTACCCGGTGAATTGAATGTTAGAAGAAATTTCGTGTTTGCAGTTGATTGTCGTCATCTACACTTCACGTTATTTCGAATGGCCACCTGCCTGTCACCTTCAGGTGAGCCATCGACAGCTGAAGCCCGAAATTTCTTCGAACAATTATTGCCTGTTATTTTGGTCCAGCATTGTGAAAAAAATTGCAGATTTTTTTTAAAGTGATGTACATACGAGACGCTGCTGAAAATTAGTGTCTTCGAATTTTATATGTGAAACCTCTTAAATCTTTTTAAAAACTACAAACATTGTTAAGATACTACACCTTTATTCCTCATGTCTACGTATCTTCAGACATTTGCCGTTAGAGGGCCCCGAATAATAGCGTGTAACATGGCGGCGTGTGGCGTGCGTACTGTAACAGAGTTTCGAATTCTGGGAGTTCGTCTAAAAATAGCCTCCTTCATCGTGACAATGCAAGGTCACACACGTTTGCTGTGGTATATGCAACGATCTGAGGCCTCGGGTTCACTGTCCTCGGTTGCCCACCATACAGTCCTGTCTAGGCCATGCCCAATTTTCATATGTTTCCTTAAAGAACATTTTCGATGAGTTCACTTTGTAGTGATGAAGCGGTTCAAGCAGAGGTGAGGTTGTGGCTCCGCCAACAAAGTCAAACGTTATACCGTGGCGGTATCAAGAAACTGGTCTCTCCCTGGGAGAAATGTGTTCGTCACCAGGGTGACTCTGTTGAGAAATGGAATGTTAATAATGTTTGCTTTATTTATAAAGCTTTAGTAGTTTCCACATAAAAAATTCGGATCATTTCTTTTCAGTACGCCCTCGTAGAAGTATGCAACTGATGACATAGTGGCATAGAATTTCTGAATATATGTATTACAGTACATATTGAACGTGTGACGTTCAAACTGATAGAAAACTAAAAATAGCCATACGCCCGCCACCTCAGGTTGCTTTTACTTTCGCGATGTATTAGTGGTGGGGAATGTCACTCCAGCCTGGAAGTGATTGACAGGTAATTAGAACGAGACTCTGCAACTAAGTTCCACAAATTGTGCCGAAAAGGTTTAATCAAGGAACACCGAAAAAAAGGTTCCCACGATGTCACATCATGCCACGTTGTAATACATTAGATGTTAGATAAGCTTCACCTGATGCTGCAGTGTGAGAAGTAAACTCATATACAGGGTGTTACAAAAAGGTACGGCCAAACTTTCAGGAAACATTCCTCACACACAAAGGAAGAAAAGATGTTATGTGGACATGTGTCCGGAAACGCTTAATTTCCATGTTAGAGCTCATTTTCATCAACCTACGCTCAATGGAGCACGTTATCATGATTTCATACGGGATACTCTACCTGTGCTGCTAGAACATGTACCTTTACAAGTACGACACAACATGTGGTTCATGCACGATGGAACTCCTGCACATTTCAGTCGAAGTGTTCGTACGCTTCTCAACAACAGATTCGGTGAACGATGGATTGGTAGAGGTGGACCAATTCCATGGCCTGCACGCTCTCCTGACCTCAACCCTCTTGACGTTCATTTATGGGGGCATTTGAAAGCTCTTGTCTACGCAACCCCGGTACCAAAAGTAAAGACTCTTCGAGCTCGTATTGTGGACGGCTGTGATACAATACGCCATTCTCCAGGGCTGCATCAGCACATCAGGGATTCTATGCGACGGAGGGTGGATACATGTATCCTCGCTAACGGAGGACATTTTCATTTCCTGTAACAAAGTGTTTGAAGTCACATTGGTACGTTATGTTGCTGTGTGTTTCCATTCCATGATTAATGTGATTTGAAGAGAAGTAATAAAATGAACTCTAACATGGAAATTAAGCGTTTTGCGGACACATGTCCACATAACATATTTTCTTTCTTTGTGTGTGAGGAATGTTTCCTGAAAGTTTGGTCGTACCTTTCTGTAACACCCTGTATATTACAGGATAATCTGCTTATTAAAGTGGCCTACGTCTCAATCTGAATGACAGCTCGCGCTAGTATGAGTAAATGGCTGACGTGCTACTTGGAGCACATCATGTTTTTCAAACAGGCAATGTGCTCCTCCCAGCAGACCAAAGCTGTGTTGCAATAATTTTTGGAGGATTGAAATGAGTTCCACTCGATGTTCTGGACTCCAGATTTGTCAGATACCATTCACGTCGAATGGTGCGCCTTGAAGTAGGACCTGAAGGAAAGTACTACCTTTGGTATGTGAAAGCGGGTGCCTTTAGTTTGCAGTTGTGCCCGAGAATATGTGACGCTAAGAAGAAATGTTAAAAGAAGAGATTTGTGTCTGACAGTGCATGTTTCCTGCTGGGTTTTTGCTTTTATATGTGCATAATGATACTGAAGCTTTGAGGTATGTAACAGAACACGTCGACTTAAATGTATTATATTATTGTTTGTAAATGTAGTTTTGAAATTTATTGATTGGTTTGCTTGTTTTATGGCATTTGACAATGGGATAACATAGTGCCGAACCATATTGTGTTTAATATATCACACATTTGACAATTGGTGGCGTAACATTATCAGTACCGATTCAGTACGATGGCGTCACAGCGGGTAAGACATGCCTTAGGTTTCGTGACAATGCCATCAGAGGGTTGAGACTCGCGGATGAAATCGTGCAGTTGTTTACTTTGGACTACCTTACTTTTGTAGCTGTTTGTGACAGCGTCCTTGAGCGGGGATTCACGTGTGAGATAAGATACTATGTCTCTTCTCCAACTGCTCCTTGTACCTGGTGAGCGTTCAACTTTTCGAAGTAATTTCCACTCGGAGCAGCTCTTCCTGATACATATCGTAAATTTGTAAATATGATGTTTCTTGTATGTTTCACTGACGCCTGCAGACATGACTATTTTTCTATGCTTACTTCTAAGATGTGGACTCGATGAAAGGAGCTTTGAGTGAGAGAACATTCCAGTTCCGATATTCGTTCTCAGAGAGCTCCGAAGTAATAAGTCCGACAATGATATGTACCGTCTCAGTTACTGCCTGACATTATTCTGGAAGATTTTCAGTGCGAATAAATTAATATCTTTATTAGGAATGAAGATAAGGAGATAGAGTCACTATCAAGCCCAACATAAAAGGGTTTCAGTGGCCTTTACCGGCGACGTGGAGGCACAATGTCATGATAGTTAAACCGGCACTGGGAATTTGGCCTAACTGGAGGGAAAACTGATATTGTTACTGCATAAAAAGAAAGAAAAGTAGTGAATGAGGAGACGGAGTGAAACATGACCTTGAGATGGAACTGACTGCTTCTAGACATCTGGTAAAAAAATAAGGTGTAATCTGGAGAGAAGTAAAGGCGCAGTAGAATGATCCCAAGTATTGGAAGAAACTGCTAAGCAAGGCCATAACAACTGACAGACTAGCAAAACCTATCGAGGGACATCATACAACGAAAATAGACATAGACCATTTGCATATATGACAGGAAATCTGTAAACAGTTCAGCAATAACTTTAGCAATTAAACTGAATTTTTGCTCGTTCGCAAACTATTTTGCTATTCAGTTTTCCTTACGGCGCCTGTCATCAGATGTGTCATCAGATCGCGGAAACTCTAATGAAGTGCACAAAGTATGAGGCTAGCGTGGATAAAGTGTGTGTGCCGCTTGGCTACAACTTTTTACCTGTTAGCTGCTACTGTATTTCAGTTTGACCTCGTAAGAAGATGAATACATATCAACGATATATCCGCAGCTCGTGATCTTGGCGGTAGGGTTATCGCTTCCTACGCAAGGGGTCCTGGGTTCGATTCCCAGCGGGGTCAGGCATTTTCCTTGCCTCGAGATGATTAGATGTTGTTGTGTCGTCTTTATCATTATCATTCATCCCCATTATGGTCGGAGGAAGGCATTGGCAAGCCATCTCCGCTAAGACCTTGCGTAGTCGGCGGTGCGAGTCTCCCGCATCGTTCCCTTCGCTCCTCGGAGTATGGCACCTCATCATATATATATATATATATATATATATATATATATATATATATATACACGTGAGGTCCCAACGACAATGAAGCAATTTCGGTAGAATGTAATTGCAAATCGACTGATTTCTCATGCCTGTCTACTATCTTATTTGCGTTTTTTTTTCAAAATATCTGGACAGAAGTGCAGATGTTGGCGCTATGAGCAGTGTCGTTTGTTTGGAAACAAACTTGTTCAATGCACTCACGACACTTTACTTGCTGCTTGCTTGCAGTACTGCTCCGTTCCGTTTCGAGTTTGTTTTTACGGCTGTGCTAGTTGTACATTAACAGTGATACACAGCAGTGTGGTGGGTTTACTTGCCGGGCGGTGTGGCCGAGGGGTTCTAGGCGGTACAGTCTGGAACCGCACGACCGCTACAGTCGCAGGTTCGAATCCTGCCTCGGGAATGGATGTGTGTGATGTCCTTTGGTTAGTTAGGTTCAAGTAGTTATAAGTTCTAGGGGACTGATGACCTCAGATGTTAAGTCCCATAGTGCTCAGAGCCATTTGGGTTTACTTGTGGAAAGTTGGCTGCCATGCACCGTGTGAATAGCGTCACTGGATGCAATGGAAGAGCGTCACAACGAGGCAACGGTGAGCTGTTCCGACAGCGACGGCAACTACAACACAATACTTTTTTATGTCTACGTAGGCGCCTAGGAGAAACCAGATCCGTCTGTGTTACTCGTAGAATGGTGCATAATGGTTGCGCGACGTGCGCCACGACACCCCATCTGGAAGAGGCAATCGTGCCAGCAGGAACTGGCGCGTTGCATATACGCCAAAACACTCTTCTGAGAGTCGTACTCTGTGTTTAGCCCCGTACTTGTTGGCGATTAATAGTTAATGATTTCTTTGATTGTTGTGCATGTATTTTCAAAGAAACAAGGGTAAGCGGGATAAGAAAACGAATGTATCATAATTATGTTATTACTCTGAAACTAAACCACTCTGTATCACAAAATAATCAGAAAATATTTCTGAACAACTTCCGAAATTTTTTTTGGTGAAGATTTTACGTTGATGTGTTCCTCACTAGTGTTGCTGTTCTGTGTACGTCCAATGACAGCGGCTGCCGGAAAGTGTCAGAAGTGAAGTTGAATAACAAAATATTTTGCTATCCAGACAAATCATCCAAAAGATGTAAAATACATACTAATATAAAAAAAGATGCACTGCGAAGGAATTATCCCAGTGGGACGGGAAAACGTTACATGTAACGTACACGTACAGACAAGCAAAAGAGTCAATTTAAGGAAAATTGGATGAATTGTTGAAGAGAAAGATTCATAAAAATTGAAGCTCTTTCTCTTCAATAAATGATCCAATTTTTCAGAAGTTGTAATCACTTGTTTGTCTGTACATGTATATCACATCTAATTCCAATTCGGATATTTCCTGCATGATGCGTCTTTCTTTTTTTTTTGTATTTGATAAAAGAAGCAGATAGCCACTGGAGCCATGTGAGAGCGCAGAACTAATAACACCCTTAATGCGAAAGTGAAAATTGAAAAGTGCATGGAGCATAACAAAATTAGAAGACCATATATTACCCAAGACGCACATTAAGATTCTAGTATAGGGATTAAAGAAAATTCCATGTGATAGTTATTCATTATTTCTCATTCCCTAAGAAGGGACCGGTTGGTAGGACATGTCCTGAGGCATCAAAGGATCACAAAGTTAGCATTGGAGGGCAGCGTGGAGGGTAAAAATCATAAAGGGAGACCAAGAGATGAATACACTAAGCAGATTCAGAAGGATGTAGGCTGCAGTAGGTACTGGGAGATGAAGAAGCTTGCACAGGATAGAGTACCATGGAGAGCTGCATCAAACCTGTCTCAGGACTGAAGACCACAACAACAACAACGCTGTTTTGCAATCATCAACAACAACGTTGTTTTGCAATCATCCTATTTCATGTTACTTCATCATATTCATTTAAGTTATATGAAATGCATCCATTTTCGTTCAATTCTATCTGAAACTTGGAGTACTGAAAAAAATGAAATTCGTGTTTTTCTCTAAATATGTAGTCATTTGGTTAACATGTTTAGCGAAAGATAAACGAGCTATATATAGTTGATATAGCTGGAAAAGGTAATAACTTCTTAGAATTGTAATCAGCTTTAAGAAGTTAAGTTTGATAGTTTTCACGGGTTGTAGAAATAACGTAAGCTTAAATGGTGATAATATGAACTGTTAACGGGGATCTGACAACTAGCAAATGAACAATTAGTTTTCAATGGTTTATAATTTCGTGGCTGCAAGGAGTAGCATTTAACTTTAGTTGTGATACACACACACACACACACACACACACACACACACACACACACACACACACACACAGACACAGACACACACCAACGTAGGCAAGTGTGCGCGTGACAGATATCACAAACATAAAGATTTGTTTTATGAGCCATTTCAACTATGATCCCATCTTGGGGCAGCAGAACGAGTGTGTCACTGTCAACAACGTACTTCTCAGTCTTAACTCTATTATCCCGCAGATACCGGTGTCGTAAACAGCAAAGTAAGAAGCGACTGATAATGTTCCGACTTCACCGTAACTTGTTGATTTATATCTCCTGTACTATGAATAAAACATACTCCGACGACACAGTGGTCCAAGGTTGTGGTCACATCTCGCAGAAACAAATGGACGATCTGTAAACGATAAACTATTCTAACTGTAGCGCTACGCATTCTTTCTTGAACGTAATGCGAAGAGAGCAAGGCGCACAGAAACTAAAGGGGGTGATGGGAATTACTGATATGGCTCCATCAGAGATTAAAATGATCCTGTAAAATTCAAGAGCTTGAGAAAACGTGCACACTGACTGTTTTTTCAATTCCTAATCCACGTAAGATAAATGAGCTCAAGACTATTTTGCCTGTAATCGATGACAGAACTGCATGACTGTTACGAAATAAAACACTTGTTAAGTTCTGTCACATAATTTTACTTGTGCACCTCACTCTATCAAGCATTGCATCAAATCATCAAATTGTTATCCATAACAAATTCGTTACTGCCCCCCCCCCTCTCCCTCCCCCGGCTCCTTCCAATCATCCTCACGCGACTGTTGCATACAAAGGTGTTCATCTTCTTTGCACCTGCGAAGAAGTTTCAGTGAGGTGGTATACCATCTGCCTTTGTTGCCACAGAGATGGAATGTCGTTTGTTGTTACTGCTATTGGTTTCAAGGTTTATATAAGACTACTCTTAAATCAGAGCTTGTATTTTTAACAAGTTTGCATTTAGTTTCGAAGAACGTAAATTTAATGGAAATTATTAATTCCGAAAACATTTAACCAAAGCTTTTTTACCTAGAATATTTTTTCACTCGACAGCGAAATGTACGCTGATTTGAAACTTCCTGGCAGATTAAAACTGTGTGCTGGACCGGACTCCAGGTACCAGGTTCGTGACCCTGTCCTGCAAAAACAGTTTGAGTCTGTTGGGAAGTTTCATTTTTCTAATTTTTCTAGTAGCTATGCTTACTCTTATTCTTAATCCTGCAGTTCGCTGGTTGGAGGATTTTCACATTGTTTCACAGTATTTTATTTAGTATATTTTGTCTTCTGGATTGTGTAGGCATGCTTGTTTTCTCTCTAATAATGTTCAGTCTGTTTAGTACACAATAATTAACGGCAGTCATGTTGAACTGTCGGGGGATTTGAAAAATGATTATCCCCAGCAGTGTGTGTAGCTTCTGCCCGACGCTGTGAAATTAAATACAGTCCCGTACGTTACACGTCATGGTATTCACCGTTTAGTTTAACTGTAATTAGGCTGTGTCAAATGACTGCTCTGAATAGCCCATCTAGGTATGACGTTAAATGGAGCAACTCAAATTAGTTCTAGATATTCACGTGATGTTTAAGTATTCTCTGACTGTGCTGTTATTTTCTCACTCGAGTTGAGAAGCTGCTTCTCTCTTGACAAGATGTTTGCTCAGAATCCGTAAAGTTTTTCTACGTATTCTTCCTCACCGATTGCACGGAGGAAGTCCTCGTTTCTTGTCTGCTCAGCCTATTTACTTTTCAGCATCCTTCTGAAACACTAGAAACATATTTTTCTGAAGACTTCAAATATCTTACACCACCGCATCAAACATTTCATCTGGACAACAAATTCTATGAAATGTGATCACTTTTCTTTCTTTCCATTATCAAATGCCACTTCAGAACTGTTTCTATTATGCCTTAACATTTCTCATTACCAAACAAATAGTAATTTAACAGATTCTTAAATTTGTCTTCTATTGCTTTGTGTACGATTTGGCTGAATGATAGCTGGTTCTTATTTTCGGTATTCTTCTGAACTAATATGAAACAGTTAAAATTAGTGGAAATGCCGAAGTTTAGTAAAAGAAAGACACTAGTTTCGAGCATGGTCGTGAACAGTTCTAAAATCACGTAAAACCTCGTATTCCATCGAACAGAAATACGCAGCAATAGCACAAGTAAATGAAAGACTGAAAGATAGCGGGATATTTGAGCCATCGAACCCTTCAGTTGATACAAAGACTGATTGGTAATGATTCCATTGGCGTCTGAATCAATCATCGGCCGGAACTATGTAAGACATTCTCTGACTAAACGTGCACCAAATAATCCTACTTTCCTAGTTCTGTTTAGATCAGGTTTCTTCTTCAAGTCAATACTTTGCTCAGTAAACTACATCGTTATGTGCGTATGTTAAATTCATCTTCTTGTACGTGACCCTATTTCTACGGGATATTTTCGTTTGCTTTCAGTCTTACAAATAAATGTTCTTGCAGACTCTTACCAATCTTGTGGACGTCTGTGTTCTTACAGTTATGTGTTTGCATACTTACGAGTTTGTATGCTTGTTTGAGTGATTGTGGAAGTGACTTGTATTGGCAAAGAATTTGTATTTTTTTCTTATGCTACGTTTGTACCGCAACGACGGCGGTACAGGATATGTGAATCGATGAAAGGTTTAAGCTCGTTACGCGTCTGTCTCATGTATCTGATGAGAATGCCTCATTCTTCAGCTGTCACTGATATAAAAGAAAAAAAGGTCACGATTAATGAGCTGTTATCGTACTTATAGTCCGCTTATTTACATTTCGCTACCCTAATTATCCTCATTTTTCTATTATCGGAAAGAAATAAGAGATAATACAGTGTCAGACACAAAGAAACCAGTGAGTCACCAACAGCTGTGCTGTTTGTCCACGCAGCAACAGTCTGACTCTGTACTTTTCTAAGCACCGTTACCGATTTATTACGACTACAGGCGCATGTTGGTAAGCCAGTATCGCTAAGCTAGTTATTTACTCCTATTTCACCGAACATAGAGGTATGAAAAAGTTATTTGGTGCACGTTTAATTAGAGAATATCTTACAGACTTCCAGTCGAAGAAACGTCGGCTCAGACGCCAATAGGATCATCACCAATCAGCCTCTGCATCAACTGAAGGATTCGACGACGTAATTATCACGCTATTTTTCAACCTTTCATTTTCTTGTGCTATTGGTGCGTATTTCTATTTTGTCGGATATCATAATGATCCTGAGGTGAGAGACATTGCGAAGTGGATGTAATGGTACCAGTCAACTTTGGAGAGAAGCATGCTTCCGTTGCAAAGAATCCTACTGAAATGTCTCGGATTCCCTTGCAACATAGTTGCTGTTCCTGATGAGGGACAATGTGCCTGGAGATTGCATTGTCTATATTTAAATCTTCACCCTGTGCTGCCACCTAATGGTCTGTAGGGAAAGATGATTCAGTTACCGCTATCATGTCCTCCATTTTAGTTCCATTCGAAAACGATACGTGGGATGAACAGTTATCGATAAGCTTCTTTATGGTCGAATTTATCTGATTTCCCCGAAATGTTAATTTATCGAGAGCTGTTTGAGGAGAATTAATATGTTTGCCGACACGCTATCGAAAATCACGCATAACGCCTCTTTTGCAACGATCACCATTAGAGTTTAGTGAGTTTCTCCGAAACACCATCGCACTAACGAAAATATAGTATGTTGAAACACGCTGCTCTTCATTTATCTTCTCTGCCTCTCTTCTTAATCCGATCAGGTTAGGGACGCGGACTGCCTAGAATCCTTCCAGAGATGACTGAGTGAGGATTTTGTAAGCCATTGTATCGTCGACTAGTTGTACGGAGAGATTATAATTAAAGTTAAACTTTCAAACCGCTGTAGAAATAAAACCACTTGTCAGAATGACGTCAAATTGCAACGGGATATTATCGGAGACGAGAGAAAACGTATGGCAGAAGAAATATAATTAGTTACAAAATGTAGCAATAGATGGCGCTATAAGCATCATAATTTAACAGTAGTTGACTAAAAATGACAAATAGATCATACAACAATGCCTAAGGTGTACGTTTGACGTTAAACAAACTACTACTCAGTGTGCATAGGTGTACAGGTGTGACACTGTTAGTTACGTCAGCAGATCCGCCACATCGGATGGGAAAAATCGGCTTTTAATTCTCTTGAGGCCAAAAACCGCATAAAAAACATCAATCACATCGGTTTTTGACTACCCTGTGGCCAAAAACTGCATAAAAAAGCATCAACCAAAATCAAATCGGATTATTGATTTCCGTGTGACTGGTGCAGGACATGTTCAATATGCTGTCCACCGTTTTCTGCAACAAGTTGAAATCGAGAAACAACATGCTCCACAACTGATCCAAGTGTTTCCGCAGTCATATTCAGAATGTGTTGCGCAATGCGTGCCTTCAATGCAGATAAGTTTGCAGCCGGAACACTGAACACATCTTTCAGATAGCCCCACAACCAGAAGTCAGACGGACTAAGATCAGGTGATCGGGACGACCAGGCCGTAGGGAAATGGTGGCTGCTAATTCTAAAATTTTCTAAATGACGCTCCAGTAGCCGCTTAACTGGATTTTCAATGTGCAGAGGTGCGCCATCTTGCATAAAAATAATCCCATCCGCACACCTACGCTGTTGGAGAGCTGGAATGACGTGGCTGCGCAAAAGACACTCATAGCGCTTACGAGTGACTGTACAGGTAACAGTACCAGAAGCACCTGCCTTTTCGAAAAAATATGGGTCTATGACAAATGATGCCGTAAACCTGCACCACACACTGACCTTTTCAGGATGAAATGGTATTAGTTGATTTCCGTATGGATTTTCCGTTGCCCATATTCGATAATTTTGTGTATTGACATATCCTGTCAGATGGAAGTGGGATATGTCTGTGCGCAAACTCTCCCACAGCCAATCACTGTCCACTTCCATGAGAGCTAGAAATTCTAAAGCAAAGGTCTATCCTGATGGCAGGTCAACAGGAATCAACTCGTACATGTGAGTCATTTTGAATGGATAGCAAAGAAGGATGTTTCGCAGGATTTTACACACCATGCTCACGGGTATTTCCGATGTTCGGGAAATTCTACACGTTTGCACACCACCACTCGTCTCCTCCTGTGTTGCTGTGGACACTGCTTCCACTGACCTCGAATCAATTTGTTTCCTCTCTCTCTACCCCGGTTTCACACCAAAAGGACCCGTCTTTTCGAATTTCCGAATCATTTTCTCCTGACCTACGGCAGTCAGTGTCCGGAACATCTGCAAAGCGAAGTGTGCACAGTTATCACTCTAGTAATACAGCTTTACAAGCAGAGCGCGAACCTGCATTAAAACAGCCATGTCGAACGTCGCAGACGTGAAAAGAGAAAAAGCATTGTACACGGCGTGTTTACACCAACATCAACGGGTACGTATTATGACACATACAGCACCATCTATGGTCAATTTTTACACTACATTTTTTCTTCTGCCATATGGGTTGCCCCTTCTCCGATACTATTTCGTTGCAATTTGACGTCACTCTGACAATTGGTGTTATTTCTATAGTGTTTTGAAAGTTTAACTTTAATTATAATAACCTTGTTTATCCTACAACTAGTTACTTGCGGTGGCTGTTTAGGTCGTCTCCTACTCGTATTCCTAGATAATTTATTGTTTCCAGCCTGTTTTTGATGTACTTGCTTGGCTATGCACGGTGCGCTACCGTTATTTATGTTGAAGGTCAAATGCAAATCTCTGCAACCATAGTCGATTCTCTGGAGGTTTTCAGCGTTTCGCTCCAATTTTTTGTGTTTCAACTTTCTTATATAAGTGAACCCGAACCCTACGAACAAAATTTTTTAGGACTATTTGTTATAAATATTTCGTACAAGAGAAGAGATAAGAGTATACGTAGAGAGACTGCGGCTCGTTCTTTAGAGCTCCATGCTGTGCCACGCTACACAATTATGAGTCATATTTTCTCTGGTTGTTTTGGAAGCGAAATACTACGTGTGCTAACGTGTGTGAGGTAAGCTATTGGCTAATTTCTTTTCGAAATAGTGCCTAACACTTCCACAGCCTATGACCGAATGCTCAAGAGGAAAAAAAACCACGAATTTATAATATTTCAAATGAGTACTGTTTAAAAATATTACCAGTTAATGGTTTTGTACATTGGTGTTCTGCACCAGCATGGAATGATCTTTCACGTGTTTAATTTTACATGAATATATGAATTTATTGTTTTACCCAACGTTTCGTAATTCCCTTACACACTGTCACATACCATGTCCATTTGTTTTGGCTTCCGAAAACATGGCAAAGGATTGGTCAGTTTGCTTGGTTGCGGTGTTGCCTATCTATGGCACTCTATCTCTTTAGATACAAGGAGCCAGTGGTCTCAATGAATCCTTTATTTTTTAACCCATATTCGGTTTTGTATGTGTATTGCACTGAAATACGCGCAGAACAATGCAAGTGCCAGCGGTATGTGCTGAGTTTCTCGATCCGCTAATTCACTGTGTAGGAATGTTTGTTTGGTAAATGAATGGGGGGCATAGCTTTAAACTGATACAAAGTGTAGCTTATTCATTAATTGCATTCAAGAACAGAACTGCATAAAATCTTAATATCAAAGTGTTCAGATGTGTTTGGAATAAGGGTCACGGCATTAATATGCAATCTGACCGCAGATCAGAATTAATGGTTTTTGGTATGCTATCTAACATGGAAAGGTTAAAGATCCTCGAAGGGGAGTCTGACTTCAGAGTAAATCAAACACTCGACTCTGAAGTTAATGGGCACCTGTGATTGACAGTGAAACAGTGGGAAGTAATTACCTGAATGTAATGCGCTACTCAGAGATGAATCTGATGAAAATGCATCGAGCAAACTAGAGGTGAGATCAAGTCGCAAGTCTTCATCTGGATTCTAAACTGGAATAAGTGACCCTTATGGAACATTGCTCGTCCAGTAAAATCTCCTTCACACTAATTGCTGCTGGTTGGGTGTGGCCATGTTATCTTTTGAGGTGTGGAAGAGCGAGATGGGTGCAAGTTGTGAAGTATTACATCGTGTGGCATGAATTTATAATCGCGCGGGGGACGCACTGGATCACGGCGGTAAACAGCTACGCCCGGTGTAACAGGTTAGCGCTTCTCGGTCGACGTCATCAACAACTGTCTTTCTCGACGATAGCGTCCGCAGCTGGTGGTGTAGTGGCTAGCGTTTCTACTTCTGGATCACGGGGTCCCGGGTTCGATTCCCGGCCGGGGACTGGGTGATTGTGTTGTCCTTATCATTTCAACATCATTCGTGACAGTGGCTAGATTTGGCTGTGAAAAATTGGGAATTTGTACGGGCGCTGATGACCGCGCAGTTGAGCGCCCCACAAACCAGACATCATCATCATCATTGACGGTAGCAAAAAGATATTTACCTTTCCGGTCGGGTTATGGGGCGTGCTGCCTCTCCAGTTAGGTGGGGTGGGCTTTAGCGAATCATAATTGTTGCCACTTTCATAAACTTTTGTTTTCTGTGCTTTTGTTTACTGTGGTTAGCCACTAGTTTTCCAGGGGTTGGAAATGTTCTCTCGACTCCCAATTCGCTGTTACATCCTGTGGTGGGACTAGTTTCAAGTGTTGACATCTACTTTCCTCCCCATGACCAGTCTTCTCAGTTACAGTTTTCTTCTCCTTCTGACTGTAGCAACCGCTCTCTGCGTGACAGTTTCTTTTTGTTGACGAATGGGAAGCTTGCGTTTCAATTGGGGAAACATCCCAGGATTCTGGTTTCTGCAGCTGAAAGTGGAAAAACCCTATATTTTGCGGGCAACCTTCTCTCTCAAGGGGCGTCAAGTGTATACGTCCGACAGTCTTCCGACTCTGGCATTTCCTTACAGTAAACTGGTTTACTGGGCAAGCTAGCTGCGCTTCGGACAAGAGCGGTTCCGCTAACCTGTCTGAGCGCGCATTGTGTCCACAGCCGATGGGATGGCCCGGCTGTCCTCGCGCTCCCGATTTGAGTCCGGGGGATGTGAGGGTCAGCGGTTGCACAGCCAAGCCAAGCTGGCGTTCCCGGCATGAATTCACAGGCTACTTTCAAATGGACCTTAAAGTTAAATAAATAAATTGTAATACTCAGTAATGCAACTCTTAACGACCTCGTATCAAACGAGATTGCATATTATTCACCTCAGTTTCGTAGAACTTCAAGCACTGGGGCAGAATAACACTCTCTGATTGACATGTTCTGAGGGATTTACACATGGAGTTACTGTTACGATTAATCGTTACTCCACTGCTGACAACAGTAATGACAACTCTTCGGGCTCAAGCTTGCATTCCAAATTGCTCGGTTCCTACTCGGGTTTGTTTCTCTGAGGTACCGGATCGGATCAAGTTTAGGACTGATTTATGGATTTTCTAGGAGGTAGGACTCAGTATATAATTCTGAACTGGACGCAATCGACAGACGCAAAGCATTTCTGGAGTATCGCAAGGGAGTATAATGGTGCCGTTGCAGTTTCCATTATATAGGTATATAAATGATTTAATATGTAGCACCGGAAGCCCCATGAAGCTCTTTGCATGCGATGCAGTTGTCTATAGGAAGATCGCAACGCAACGCCAGATGCTGTGTAGAAATGCAGGAAGACCGGCGAAGGATCGATTATTTACGCGGGAACTGGCAGTTGGCCCTGAACGTAAGTAAATCAAAAGATTTTTCAATCAGGCAGGTGAAGAGCTTCATTGCTATTCTATTGGTGGAAAATCGCTGGAAACGGCAACAAACTAAAAATACCTAGGAGAACCCGCCCTGAACGATCTCAAGTGGAACGACTACATAAAGCAAATATAAAAATCTGATGGCAGGCTTAGATTCGTTAGGAGAATCTTAAGGAAATGTAGCTCATCGACGGAAGAAGTGGATTACAAATGACTTGTTGTACCAATTCTTCAGTATTGTTCATCAGTCTGCGGGCCCTTATCAAGCATTATAAACAGAGAAGATACAACGAAGAACTATACATATCGTGACGTGATCGTTTAGTAAGCACGAGAGCCTTACGGAGATGTTGAACTCCAGTGGCAGCTACTAGAAGAGAGGCGTTGTGCTTCATGAAGAGAGTTACTGTTGAAATTATGAGAGTATGCGTTCGAAAAGAGTAGGTAATGATATTATTTCTCGTGAAATGATGACGAAGAAAAAGTCAGAGAACGTAGAGGTAATACGGAAGTTTATCTACAGTCATTCCAGGTGCCGACCAATCACGAATCGAACAGGAAAGGGGGAAAATGACAGAGACAACATACGTATCCTCCGCCAAACGCTGTTAGGTGGCTACAGAGTATAGCTGTAGCTGCAGATGCAGATGTATGGGGTCGTGCCGAGAAGTAATGTCTTATAATTTTATGTGTGAAAATTCTTACGTTGTTAACGTTCTGCATCTTTCCTCATGTATGCATATTTGCAGGCCTCTGTCGCAAGACGACTTAGAGCTCTATTGTGTAACAAGACAGTGTGTAAAGCAATTGTGTCGGTGCCTGAGAAACAGCGTGCTGTAATCGAGTTTTGAGTTCGAAGAGTTCGTCAGTTCGTCCACAAATGGAGCACAATCCCTTCAGCATGAGAGTGTCAGAAGACACACGAGCGCTGCGACATTTGTAAACACTCCAGAGCCATGGTTTCACTGTCATCGATCATCCTCCATACGGCCCTGACTTGTTCCATCCGATTCTTATATGTTTCCAAAACACAGAGAACACCTTCGAGGAATTAACTTCGACAGTGACGAAGCAGTGCTAGCAGAAGTGAGATTGAGGCTCGTCAACGAAGCCGAACATTATAGTGTGCCGGTATCAGCAAACTGATCTCTTGTTGGGAGAAATTTATTCGTGAACGTAGTAACGAAGTTGACAAATAAATACGAGTGCTATTCGGAAAGTAAGTTTCGATCGGTCGCGAAATGGAAACCACTGTGAAAATCAAAAATGTTTTATTTGCAACATTTACTTACGCCTTCCAGCCACTTCTCTACATAGTCACCGATCCGACTTAGCTTTTCTGTCGTAGCGTTGTAGCTTTCCTGTCCTAGCTTTGTACAAATTTTCCAACACCCTTGTCACTGGAGGCAGTAGCCTGTGCTTTCCGCCAATTGTCTACGCTGATCTACAGCTCTTTTTCTGTGCCTAAAAGTTGTCTTCACAGCCAGCAGTTCATGTGAGCAGAGATGAAACTCAGAGGGAGCCAGTTATTGGCTGAATTGTAGGTGATCAGACACTTCACATCAAAAAAGCTGCAGGAGCATTTTCATTACACCTGTAAAGTGCGGTCGAGAATTGTCAAGGAGAAGGAACTGAGTGACAGTTATGCTGTGTGGGCTGCATGACATCAGGCGAAATTTCTGAGCGGACACCCATACTTGTCGGGATATGCTATTTTCTAGGCATATTTACGTGCTCATTGTGCACTCAGAACTGAAAAGAGAGAGATGACGCGATCGACGGGCATACTAGAGACGCTACCTAGCACATATGTACTAAGTTTCATCGGATTTTTACAGTGGTTTCCATTTCGTGACCATCGGAAGTTACTTTCCGAATAGCCCTCGTATGTAGACATGAAGAATAAACTTGTAGAATCTCAAGCTGCGACATTGTCGCGATTAAAACAGTGACCCACATGTACAATAAGTTTCATTTGATTTACGTCTATGGTGACAAACGTTTTGTTAACAGATTACCGGTTTCGGTCTATAAGGACGATCATCAGATCTGCAGCAAAAATGGGAGAAAACATAAATACTCTCGCAAATTGTCTACATATTAAAAACAATAAATAGACCATAATGAAAGGTACTACCGACAAATATATGCATTTGTACACTTTAAGTATGAAGAGGCATACCTGTTTTAGAAAAATAAAGTCCTAATGAACTGCGGCCATAGTGGCATCGTCAAATGTTGAATGCAAAATCAGCCCCAGCATCGTCAGATATATATATATATATATATATATATATATATATATATATATATATATATATATATATATATATATATATATATAACATCGTATGCACACCCCTGCGTAATTATGGCTTTAGCGATAACAGAGGACGCTGATTATGTGCAGCACTAAGTTTTCTTTCATTGTGGCTTCTTTAGCGATTTGTTTTATAGTTTTTAATATTATTCTGTGCACTATCAAAGGTATTCATTACTTATGTCATTATCTAGAATATTGGCACTTGAGCATATGTCAACTACTGTGTCTTAACTCTTCCTCTTTTTAACAATCTGACTTTTGTCGTGTTCTATTTTCTCCGTTATTTTACCGTAATGCCTTTTATATGTTATAAGCTCATTACAGACTTCAACTACTGTATCCCCCTCTACCTTACACTGTTCAATTTATTATTGAAAACTAGTGTATGCCGACATTAGCGACATCTGGTGAACTTACAACACAGACATCTTGTAGCTACTGTACGGCAGCTTGTTTTGAACAATAGTGCTACTGACAACATGTATCGTGCATATGATGTTATTTATATATATCTGACGATGCTAGGGCTGATTTTGCAGTTCACATTTGACAATGTCACTATGGTTGCAGCTCATTAGAACTTCGTTTTTATAAAACATGTATGCCTCTTCATACTTAAAGCGCACAAGTGCATATATTTGTCAGCAGTACTTTTCATTATGGTCTATTTATTGTTTTTAAGCTGTAGACAGTCTGAGAGTGTGTTTATGTTTTTTCCCATTTTTTGCTGCAGATCTGATGATGGTCATTATAGACCGAAACTGGTAATCTGTTAACAAAAAATTTGTGACCATAGACGTAAATTAAAGGAGACTTAACTTGTAGAATGCTCATAACGTCGATTTTTAAAGAAATAAGCTGTAGGGGTGTTTGCATAAAAATTCAGGGATATTAGATGTCAGCACGCCCTCGTAGTTTTAGCTGTACATTAATAGTGACGGTGGCCAAATGACGCCATGTAAATCTGTTACCGCAGTGACGGCACCAACATCACAGTACTTTTGAATCTGCATATATGCTGTCCCGTGTTAGAAAGATTGTATTTTACGTGCTTCTGCAATGTTGTGTGGATATAATTACGGAAACTAAGATAACTGCGATAACAAACAGAATATAAGGCTCTTGAGTCTGCCACGAAATCACGTTTTTTAAATACCACAATATATCTTCGAAAACAACTGCACGAGGTCTTTAGGTGGTTTTTGCCGGTTACTGCTGGCATGTAGCAACCAGCAGTAATCAGCAGAAACTATTCAACGATGTCGAGTGGTTGCCTCGAAGGATATACAAATCTGGCGGCACAGCCGTGAGCCATATTACAGAAGAAATCGGCCGTGAAGTCTGAGCAGTTACATCAGAATAAGTCGCTGCATTACTCCCCTGTAATGAGACGTACGGGTCACTTATAGCGAAATTCTAAAAGTATACCTCCGAATTTCGAAGGTTCTGTTTATCACTGTATCTAAATATGGTCAAAAGCATACGGACACCCTTACATAATGCCGAGTTGAACACGAGATGTTACGCTAGGCGGACATGTCAGTACAAAAGGAGGAGGGAAGTACTGTGTTGTCAGTAGAACGGCAGTAACAGATGGATGTGTCGATTCAGCAAAGCTCATTGACTGCGAACGTAATTTGTCACTGGATGTGACGTTAGTGATGAATCCATCAGCGACATTTCAACCATTTAAAGTTGCCCAAGACGGTTCTTGGTGTTGTGACCGTGAAGCAGAAACGCGAAGGAATATACAGCTGAACCAAGACCAGGAAGGCACTGCGGAAAGTGGTCATAAAAATCGCGCGAAACCAGCGGAAGTAATCTCTCATGAGTTCCAAATCGCTAACAGCAGTCCCTTTATCACTGTGACTGCGCGCAGGGGTTAAAAGGAGTAGGTTAAAATGGACGAGCAGCTGCTCGTAACCTACACATTTCTGTAGTCAATAGTAGTTGAGGTGTAGAAAACGACGCCCCTTGACAATGGGGTACTGTAAATAAGTGATTCCGAGTGAATGCCTGTGGCTGTCCGATGGAAGGGCTTAGGAACGGCAAATGCCTGGCGAACTTCACCTCTCTCATGTACAGTCGTGCTCAAAGGTATCCGAACGACCTGAATTGCATTTCGCCTGATTCGAATGCAACCCACGTAGCGCAGCTGTCTAGCAGGTCCTCTAAGCGCCCCTCGGTACAGTCGTTTGACTATTGAAAATGGTTCCAACCAGTCACCACAAGAAATCACTGCTGTGTATCGCAATAACTCAAGACGTAAAGTAATACCAAGGTACTACAAATATCAGGGAACATCTTATCACAGATAAGACGATTCTTCAGGCTTGTAAGCTCCCATTTATTGCAATAAATGACATACATGAAATGTTACCACTCTCATTATTACGTCAGATAGGTAATTCACGTAGTAAGTTCGTCGTATTCATGATTTCCTCTTCAAAATAACATACCGTACTTACTATTTAACACAAAATGACATTAAAAATTTAAGTTATTCACGAGCAGCTAGATGAGAATATGTATGAACTTCAAATGACACGACGAACCGTCTCGTTCTGCATATGGATTCAAACCCAGGTCATGCAGACTAAGCAAAGACTTCGTGACTGACAGAAACTAACAGTCATTCCTGACTAGGCATACAGAGAGTGATATACCTCGATTTTAGACAGTATCAGTTAGCAAATATCAGCTTTAAATTACATAACGTAAATATTGTTAACGGACGCGAGTTCCTACCCAGCATCTATTGTCCTAATTAACGAACTACGAGAGATGTTAAATATTGCTTCCTCACAAGTAACTTACTTGAAATGCCGTGAGGTAAAGCTCTGTGTTGGACAGGGATTCGAACCCAGAACATAATTGTTTTGTCGTCGAAGCACAGTCAACTGTGACATATCGGATTTTTTCGGGAGTAGCTGGATGTTTTAACTGAAAGGACGAGACGAAACATTAATTTTTTCTTTTCCAGGACTCCAAACTGGCGCCTATCGCTGTTATATTCTAGAGAAAACGAACGTTAAAAATGGGTTTGTTACACCAGCACGCGCAATATGTGGCGATGTTAAGGAATCTACAGTTTTGAACAAACAACAAATTGCAGTCGAGCTGTGTTGTCACGAAGGGATCAAATTCCGCGTTAAGGGCGGTCTGAGTTGCATTCCCAGATCAGAACCAATTTTATTGACATACAGAAGATCAAATAAAAGATGGAATAAGTGTCCTGTGACCCTCCGTAGCGTTTCTTTTGTCACTAGAAATAAATAACTAGTATAACTAGTATAGGATGGTTCAAATGGCTCTGAGCACTATGGGACTCAACTGCTGAGGTCATTAGTCCCCTAGAACTTAGAACTAGTTAAACCTAACTAACCTAAGGACATCACAAACAGCCATGCCCGAGGCAGGATTCGAACCTGCGACCGTAGCGGTCTTGCGGTTCCAGACTGCAGCGCCTTTAACCGCACGGCCACTTCGGCCGGCTAACTAGTATAAGAAAGGTTACTGTTGATAGAGTGTCGCGACTCCTGACTTTATTGTGGTTCAACCTAACGTCTACTTGGTAGAGGAGGAATATCATGTTTAACATGAATGTCAGACCACAATGCCATTATACCTTCTTCATTTGGCGTAGCCAGAAGAGAACAGAATCTGTCACTCCTTATCAAAAACCATCAGCAGAAGTTGGAATCGAACCCAGACCATAAGTATATGAACCTGGAATAAACCCAAGAGACCGCAAAATACTCTTCTCTATCACTAATTTGTCTATCATAACAATGTTGCACCACACTGGATGAGAATTCTGACACACAGACTCCCTGTAGTGGTTTGCAGCATGTTCAGTACATTCATTTACTTGGTTGACCGAATCGCCATGAACTAACTGCCTCGGCTACCCAGTGCATACATTCAACTCTATTTTGTAATCACCGAAATAAAATCACGTAACTGACGCCTACATCGAACTGCCGACAGTGTAGGATACAGAAATTTAAACAGCATGTGTTCCTTTCGAATTTAGCTACTCTATTGCGCTATCTGTTTGTTAAAAACGTCGTGCAGTGCAAAAGAAAAGCTGTAATTGTCTGTCTCTCAGAAGTCTAGATCCGGCCATATGCATTATCTCACAGCACTGTGCAATGCGCAAGTTCTGGAGGAATTGTTGTTGAGTTCTGGAGGTGTTTTAGCTCTGTGTCAGCTAGTAGCGTAACGGTAAGCGTCACGCACTGTTGATAAGACGTCGCGAGTTTGGGTACATTCACTGCTATATTTTTTTAAACGCTATGCTTCTGTCTGCTGAAATTATCGATCTAATGGAACTTTGAACATCATTCCCTTCACTTCTCAACGCAAAATAGTAGCATGTGGAAATAGGGCTAACTTCTGCGACATTTTGTTCTTTTCAGGTTTGATAGATGGCCAGGCTGCAGATGCATCACCAAGATTTTGTATTATGTATGGGGAGTGCGCATCGTGCCAAAATACGTCAGAAAACTATTTTCTACATTAGCTGTCGTGTGGCAGTGGCGTTTTATTCGTCATAATTTTGTTTGACAGCCTTAACTCAGAACAAGTTTTCTACATGCATGTAATCAACAAACTGCATTGCATTGTTAGACTGTTATAGATAACATCAGAGAATTCGCATATATCGTTGATGATTAATTTCTCTCTCATGTTAACTAATATTTTAACAACACTAAAAGAAACCGTACGAAAATTGTGCACTGTATTATAAGAAATGAAATAAAACTTCCCACGGTAACCTTACGACGAAAGTCTGTTTCAATAAAACTGAGTATCTGTACACAAGCGTGCCTCTATCTGCACGAATTAGTAAAATACTAATCACTTAGATTTCGATTGGATCTGTGTTTGATTGGTAAGCTGTGTCATACTCAAGTGGTATGCAAATGTGGCATTTCATGAATAAAGTTAAGTATACCTAGAAACCCAAAATTTGTTTGTCAGCAGCGGAAAGAGGCGTTACCTGTTGTGAAGCATTGTAAGTTTTTCACTACTGCTCTATGAGCCGAAAATATTTTCTTGCGATTTCCTAATCGATGTGTGATCTGACTGCTTGTAGCTCTTTCACAGAAGGGATAAAAACGTTACAGTCAGCAAGACTGGAACCGCAAACCATAACAGACGCTTTCTTTCAGGTGAGCACGTTTCCACAGAGATAGGGAAGAGGCATGCGTGTAGGTCTCCTCTTACGAGACCAGTAGTGGCTAGAACTCGTAAACCGCTATTTAAAGGACGAGATTAGATGCGATTTTCACGTGCAACGACTTTCCTGGGCTGAAAACCGAAAATTTACAATCATTTGTTACAGCTCAAGCGTTAATAATAACTCAGATTATTCAATGGAAATAACAGGAAAAATCAAGTGAACTTTGAGGCTTAATTCCGTGCACACCAGGAAGTACCTTGTCTTGTTGCCAAGTCTCAGTTACATTAACAGCAGGAAGAAGACGAACCGATGTGATCCTACAGTGGGCTTGGAAGTGACCATAGCTGACGTCTCAAAGACGCGGCTGCTACGGCCTGGAATACGTAGTCCGTCTGATTCACATTTCTGTAACTGGGTTTAGGGACTGGAGCATAGTTACTAATGATACTCAGAACTGACTGCAAACTAAGCTTCATAAATCAGTAACCCTCACAGTTGTTTTTATATATCTTTAGTAAGTGTACTCAAAACTAAGATAATCATTGACGAACGTTTTCGTGCCTCGCCGATAGTCGGGCACAACAAACTAATAAAAATAAAAAAAAAGACTGTGTGCGTGTGCGTGTGCGTGTGCGTGTGCGTGTGTTTGTGTGTGTGTGTGTGTGTGTGAGAGAGAGAGAGAGAGAGAGAGAGAGAGAGAGAGAGAGAGAGAGAGAGCGAGAGAGAGAGAGAGAGAGAGAGAGAGCGCGAGAGAGAGAGAGAGAGAGTGAGGGAGAGAGATAAAAATGAACAAGAATGAGAGAGGGAGTGTAAAAAATTGTTGGAAAGTACTGAATCATGGTATGTAAAGAAATCTTTTATTAAAATGACACGTTCTACATCATTACGAAATGTCGTATTCATGATCTATGGAAGAAGTATTAATTTAATCTAATCTAATCATATCGCATTGCTGTCCGCCCCCATAGCTGAGTGGTTAGCGCGACAGATTGTCAATCCAAGGTCTCGGGTTCGATTCCCGGCTGCGTCGGAGATTTTCTCCGCTCAGGGACTGGGTGTTGTATTGTTCTAATTATCATCATTTCATCCCCATCGACGCGCAAGTCGCCGAAGTGGCGTCAAATCGATAGACTTGCAGCAGGCGAACGGTCTACCCGACGGGAGGCTCTCGTCACACGACATTTCATTCATTTCATATTGCTGACTAGTCATGAAGAGGCACGAATTACAGAAATTTTCGCCAATATCAGTAACCAAATCTAAACTTTTTTTTTTTTAAAAAAAGACGACAGTTTTTGTAATAAACCGGGAGTCCTTTAAAGACTCTTTCGTCCCTGTTAACTAACCACGAAAGACCCGTGATATACCTCCATTCAGAAGGAACAAAGTGTTCATGCATTTGAAGATGAAGCGCAAGATGTGAAGTTCTGTGACGGAGATACGAACCCAATACGCAATCGGATTGTTAACTATGTAAAATGAAGTGTTTCGTATCGGTTTTTCTTACCAGCAGCTAGATGTTTGAATCTAAAATAAGGATACAAATTTTTGTGCTTGAGCGACAATCGAACCGCACACCTACCGTCCTTCTTTATCATCCACGAACATAGCTTAAGTAACACTTGCTTACTCACCAACAGTAAGATGTGTGCGTGTTTGACCAGAAATAACGACAGCTATTGCGATTGTTGGCAACACATGAACAGACATTAAAAATGCACGTTAATTTTCACTAGCAGACTGGTATGCACGATATAGGGCTTGAAATGAAATTATGAATATTTTTGTACTGGAACAGGATTCTGACCCACATACTTACCTTTGGAGGAGACCTAGAGAAGATTGCAGTCTTGTTAAAAGGAACGAAATTACTGAACTACACTTTTCCGAGAGCTTCAGATCCTCAAAAGATGAGATACGAATTCGAATCACAGTCCAGTACCAAATTTTTCAACGTCTCTAGTTCAGTCAAGTACAAGAAAAATAAGAGCCCTGTTCCTTTAAATGGCTATCGTTTCATCAAATAAAATAAAATTTTCTAATGTAAGTATTTCTGTTTACCATGACTTCCGCCTATGTCATTTCCCAACATAGATAGGCTCTGCCCAATTGGTAATGAGGGAACGTGATGTTTAATGCGGATTCTGGATTATAACGTCTTTCTCTTGAGGTTACCAGAGGAAAAGTAAATCTGTTTGTGCCTCTTAAAAGTAAATGCCTGAACCCACGTATTGCACCTGTGATAGTTCGTTCCACCAGACCATTGTGGCCACATTTCCAGCCCCAGGAGTGTGCTGTAACGGATGATGTGCTGAGTATATTAAATAGGTAAGTAGTAGTAGTAGCAGTAGTAGTAGTATATTAAATGGTTAAGTAGAAGCAATCTTCTGACGTGGAAATTAAGCTATTCTCGTGTCACCAGGATGTAAAGACTCTTCTAGGCATCATAGCCTCGATGTAAAGCCATTTTGAAATATTCACTAATTCAGCAAATTTCTTAGTTCGTGAATATCCACTGTGAAGTGTGAAGTTACCGGATAATTCGATAATTACCGTCATTGTTACTATCATTTTCTTCATACCGTTGCTGGATGACATGTGCTTGAAGATCATGTAATGCCTTTTGGTCATTATAGACGTAGTTGCCCAAGAAGAGGTTCTTTCCCTGTCTACGGAGTCCTTTTCATGTTAATATTAAACATCAGCAATTACTCGCAGATTACATTAAAACTTAAGTAATTAATTAAGACGTTACATGATAACATAAACGTGCTGCCTTTCTTAATTTACTTGCGCCTCAAAATGGCTGTTGAATGCTGCCAAACCAAAAGCCAAGGGATCTTACTGCCTTCCGTTATACGTCGCTGTCAGTTCTTCTACAAGATTTGGTCGACATGATCTGTTTCAAGCTGTGTATGGCAGAGAATGTTTTAGAAAATCAATTGTTTTCCTTTGAAATAAAGAGAAAGATTTTCATTGTAAGCTATCCAAGTTCAAAATTTTCGCATTATTAGTTCAGATGTAATGTTCACTTCTATAATGTAGGAAAGTATTTCACAGTTGCAAAACCCGCATCCGACCCATTGACCTTATACTTAGTCGCTGACCATAAATTCTGTCACAGAGTGACACCAGTTTAAGTAACCTAATGTAGCGAAGACTGTTTGCCAGTGCTCTTTTTAACCGGAAAATATGCAATTCACTCATTGGGCTCCAATAGCACACTGTAACAGTAATTTCTGTGTGCATGCAATGCAGACGGAATGTGGAATTTAGTGGTGCTCTCTCTTACACTTCTGTATACAATATGCCTGACCTAAACGGGCCCTTTATCGTTACAGGCCCTGGGCAGTGCAGTATCATTCTGACAACAGTAATGTGCTTATACTGAAAGCCTCACTGTTCGTTTTAGCTGATTCTGTAATCATTTAAATAAAACAACATGACCTTCCTGTGGGAGACATTTCGTCCCCCTTTTCCTTGTGTGAACTTTGTCAGTAATCCTTTTGCCTTCCAACCAGCGAAATGCGGCAGTGTACAGCCAGTAACTTTTCACATAACACGATTTAATGCCGTTAAGACGATTTCTTTAAACATTGTCGTAGGTGAAGGAATTTAGTTTCTTCATAAATTGTCTGATGCGGCAACGTTCACAGATATCTCATATAGGTAAAGCTTTTTATGCAGGTACGAAAGTTGTAAAAGAAACTTCGCACAGTTTGAGTCAGGTGGATCTTTTCCTCTTATAGCACTGCATAAGTATTTTGTCACAAGTAGTGTTCCTGTAGCTGTGGGAATCATTGGTTGAAAACGAGTTTAACGCCAATGGGTACAGTACTGCCAAATATTCAAAATGATTATTAACCTGTCTGAGTTCATCCACAAACTGAGGCGTAGCTAGACTGTGTAACTTTGTCTTCTTTGAGTGGGCATTGGAACACATTTACACACACGTATACATTACTATGAATACTTCGAACGCTGTAGCTAACGTTGCTCTCATAAAATAATTTTGTTTTGTTAACTTTTCTGGGTCTTCAGCGTGAAATATGTGTTGTAAATACAGTCTTAAACAAAAAAATTGTCCGTAAGGTGTACAATACAATCGTGTTGCCATCAGAATTCTATGTATGGCAATATGCTCTATCTGGCTACATTGTAGATTGCGTCACTTCCTGGAGGAAGTCTTGAGTGCAGTCTGAGTTCATCATTTGCCACTACGACTGTAGTCTTGAGGTAAAATGCAGGACTAGTTATTACGACATCTGGAAACCGAGAGCACACGTCGACATAATTTTTATCACCCCTTGCCTGTCGATGCTGAAGCTATGAGTGTATTTCAAACGAATCTACAAAATATTTCGCTTTCTGTCACATTGGTAATAACAGTTTGGTTCAACACTATTTTAGCGAGAGATTACTTGGCCGACCATCCGCCTCTGAACAGCGCATGCGTCTGAGTTCTCTGGGACCCGTTTGCTGCCTACCGGCGGGGGCTGAGACACTGCGCTGCTTTCTGCGGGCAACGTCTGCTCCACTCCTCACTCTCGACGATGTGAAATGCTTTAATAGTGTTGAGTGGTGAGCCATAAAATCTGTCTACAATTTGTGTTTCACACTCTATTGCAACGGAGGCACAAAACCGTTTTTATTTGGTGAGTATTTTATTACACTAGTATGCAATACATCAATGTGGCGCAGATTTAATTTCATTCTGATCCAGTGCGCTATAATTAAAGTGTCATATCCTGTTCTTTTTCCTTTCACAAGAGATTCTTTAAGTAATTTATTTTTTTCATGGATTCATATGTGTTAGTCAAGGCACACAGAGTAAATGCAGTGTAATGTGTTTGGTTCCTTTCTTTGATTCCCTCTGGTAAATGGATGCAAAACATAGTGTCAATACCTTTCAAACCTGCTACATAGCTACTCAGGCATATTGCTTGTTTCGAGGTCTATTCATTAATTAATGGAGAAGTGAACGCTGCTCAGAAGTGATATTTAAAATATTCAATTGGATTTAAGGTGACAAAATTGCCCATATTAGAAGCTACCCAGAGAAAAAGTAAGTCACTAGTGTCGCTGTTAGTAAATATCTGCACAGACTTCCTAACTGCTACTGTGGAAATTTAGCATAGAGGCCCTACAGCAATCAAGAGGTTCATTACCTTCATACTTATCACCCTGGCATATGAGTCTTATGTGAAGAACAACATTCAAATTCGTATCGATGACGGTCGATTCGAATTTCTTCAGAGGCGCTTGTATTGTGAAGCAGCTTGACAGTCAGAAAGCCAAGATCAATGACCATTAACACAACTTACTGGGTCGAGCTACCAAGAGGACTTGAAGTGTAAAGGTTTTTCTTCCGATTTCGTTACAGAATTTTTTTCTGGAGATTCGTAGCTCCATAAAATAAATCAGAAAAAAAGCTCACGCACGCTGGCTCCTACCACGGTTAGAACTGACGATTCATTGAGCCGTTGCGACACGAGACACGGGCGGTACCACAGGGCTACGGACACACTGCTGCGAGCACTCCACTCTCATCATGGTTTTGGTCGCTCAGCCTCATAACACATCGTGAAAGATAATAAAAGTTGTCACTAATGTGAAGAACAACATTTCAGTCTCAGTGTCTTAGTTTACATGAGGACTATATAGCACGAGTCATTCAAATGGAAAGGGAATATCAAGCGAATTTAGCGAGTCAGTTCAGTTCCATACGTGGAACTGATTGCACTGTCACAGTGTTGCCAAATGTTTGTGACGATGTTGCCAATTCTCAGCTGTTCTAGGAACAGCTCTGTAGCGGTATGTGAGGAGAATCCCATGCTCATGTCATAGCAGGATACAGAGAGGAGGCATGTGGTTTGGTTAATATGCAGCGTTTTCTCCTACCAGTTGTGTCAAACTTTCAGGTGTATAATCTTCCATAACGATTACAGTTTCCCACAAAATATAAACAAATAAAACACTTACCTTGTTACTTTGTGACAATTGCCCACCCGTCACAAAAAGTAAGATAACAAACACTATGCACCTCGAAATCGATTGCATCTATGTGCAGTCTTGTGATCATAGTGGTAGAATTTCATGAATTGAACGGGAATGTAGAAAAATGTTGATGCGAATGGAAGCTGTAAGAAACACAGCTAATTAATTATTCTGTGCCATGTAATAATCAATTCATTTGAAAATTCAGAAGAGAAGAAACTAAAAATCATGCCCATTAAGACAGAAAGTAAAGAGCAGATCTGCGCTTTTCCATCTTCCGATCTATACATGTAATGTATAATCAGTGTATTCATTGCTTTCGTAATGTTTCCCTCTTGTTTAGTCTTCTAAAGATGAACTGGATCCACACCCATGAGTCTGATTGTTTCTTTGTATCCTTCCATCTACTATCTTTGTGTGTTACTGCTCGGTGTTCAAAAAGCAAAATATTATGCCTGCTCCCACGAGGTATTAGAACGAGGTCACAAGAAGGCTAACGAATTATAATCAAAATACACCGAGACGCCAATTTTTCTGTCGTCATGGTGTTAAGTCGACAGAAATGGTTGGATATTATTGCCTGTATCACCGGCATCCCTTGTCGTCTGCTTTTACTGAGGTTTTCATATTACCCTGAACATAAGACGCCGAGAGAAATGTGTATATTCTCCGTGACGGAGCATCCCACATTCCATTCATCCTGATCTATTCGTAACGTGCATCGGCAGCAGTGAGCGATAGGAAATCTGTTGTGAGGTGACGAATAACAATGACAATGGTAGTAATAAAAAATCAGTAATCAAAGATGTTTACTGCATTACAGACGATTGTCAAGGAAAAACAACCAAGAAAGACTGAGTGTTTAACTGTCGCACTGCATAGGCCTTCTTACCTTTGTTACTGAATTCTGTTCTGGTTGTTTGCAGACAGAAAAGAAAGACCCCTGCAGCCATACATATCGCTAGTACAACGAGATACTACCTATCAACTATCCTTGCTTTACATCACGAGACGAACATGGCGTCACCGAGCTGATATTTGAAATACCTTTCTGTTTTCTCTCTCTCTGTCTCTCTCCCTCTCTTTATTTTTCTTTTTATTTTCTGAGGAAAGCATCGAGAAGCGCGAGTAATAAGCAAGTAGGCATAAAATCTATTTACAGTTTTTTCATCGGGATACATAATGAAAAATACACATTTTAAGTTTATTATTGCGTAATTCCAACTATTGACAGTCTATTCGTGAGCTTGCTTGCATTCATTGGGCTGAAACCCGTCAGAGAAGAAAGCAAAACACAAATATTTCTTGCACCACGCGCAACACACAAACGAAAGAGAAGGCGGCAATGGGATGCCGGTGATGCAGGCAATAATACCCAACTATTTCTACCGACGTAAGACCATGAAAACGGACAAATTGGCGTCTCAGTGTATTTTGATTATAATACGTTAGCCTTCTTGCGACCTCGTTCAATACCTCGTAGAGCAGGCATAATTTATTGCTCTTTGAACACCGAGCAGTAACACACAAAGATAGTAGATGGAAGGATACAAAGAAACAATCAGACTCATGGGTGTGGATCCACTTCATCAATAGAAGATTAAACAAGAGGGAAACATTATGAAACCAATGCATACGCTGATTTGTATACATTATTTGTATAGATCGGAAGAAGATAAAGCGCAGATCTGCACAGTGCTCGCATCTGCCCTTTAGTTTCTGTGCACACCCATGGGTCTGATGGTTTCTTTGTATCCTCCGATCTACTAAAACTAGATTTGAGAGTAACGATAGCAACAGCGTTCGAAGTATTCATAGTATTGTATACGTGTGTGTAAATGTCTTCCAATGCCCACTCAAAGAAGACAAGGATACACAGTCTAGCTACAGTATTGTAAATACGCCTCAGTTTGTGGATGAACTCAGACATAGGTTGATAATCATTTTGAATATTTGGCATTACTCTACCCTTTGGTGTTAAACTCGTTTTAAACCAATGACTCCCACAGCTACAGGAGCGCTACTTGTGATACCTCTTAGACAAGATACTTATGCAGTGCTACCAGACGAAGAGATCAACCTGACACAAACTGTGGGAAGTTTGTCTCAAAACCTTCGTACATGGATAAAGAGCTTTTCCTATTTGAGATATCTGTGAACGTTGCCGCATCAGACAATTTAAGAAGAAACTAAATTCCTTCACCTACGACAATGTTTAAAGAAATCGTCTTAACGGCATTAAATCGTGTTATGTGAAAAGTTACTGGCTGTACACTGCCGCATTTCGCTGGTTGGAAGGCAAAAGGATTACTGACAAAGTTCACACAAGGAAAAGGGGGACGAAATGTCTCCCAGAGGAAGGTCATGTTGTTCTATTTAAATGATTACAAAATCAGCTAAAACGAACAGTGAGGCTTTCAGTATAAGCACATTACTGTTGTCAGAATGATACTGCACTGCCCAGGGCTTGTAACGATAAAGGGCCCGTTTAGGTCAGGCATATTGTATACAGAAGTGTAAGAGAGAGCACCACTAAATCCCACAATTCGCCTGCATTGCATACACACAGAAATTACTGTTACAGTGTACTATTAGAGCCCAATTAGTGAATTGCATATTTTCCGGTGAAAACGAGTACTGGCAAAGAGTCTTCGCTACATTAGGTTACTTAAACTGGTGTCACTCTGTGCTAGAATTTATGGTCAGCGACTAAGTATAAGGTCAATGGGTCGGATGCGGGTTTTGCAACTGTGAAATACTTTCCTACATTATAGAAGTGAATATTAAATCTGAACTAATGATGCGAAAATTTTGAACTTGGATAGCTTACAATGAAAATCTTTCTGTTTATTGCAAAACAAAAACAATTGATTTTCTAAACCATTCTCTGCCATACACAACTTGAAACAGATCACGTCGACCAAATCTTGTAGAAGAACTGAGAGCGACGTATAACGGAAGGCAGTAAGATCCCATGGCTTTTGGTTTGGCAGTATTCGACAGCCATTTTTAGGCGCAAGTACATTAAGAAAGGTAGCGCGTTTTTGTTCTCAGGTAACGTCTTCATCAATTACTTTAGTTTTAATGTAATCTGCGAGTAATTGCTGATGTTTAATATTAACATGAAAAGGACTCCGTAGACAGGGAAAGAACCTCTTCTTGGGCAACTACGTCTATAATGACCAAAAGGCATTACATGATCTTCAAGCACATGTCATCCAGCAACGGTATGAAGGAAATGATAGTAACAATGACGGTAATTATCGAATTATCCGGTAACTTCACACTTCACAGTGGATTTTCTCGAACTAAGAAATTTGCTGAATTAGTGAATATTTCAAAACGGCTTTACATCGAGGCTATGATGCCTAGAAGAGTCTTTACATCCTGCTTACATGAGAATAGCATAATCTGCGCGTCAGAAGATTGCTTCTATTAACCATTTAACATACTCGCATTTTTTCCACCGTGACTAATTTTGTAAGCTAAGCACATCATCCGTTACAGCACATTCCTGGGGCTGGGAAATGTGGCCAGAATGGTCTGGTGGAGCGAACTATCGCAGCTGCAATGCGTGGGTTCAGGCATTTACTTTTAAGAGGCACAAACAGATTTACTTTACCTCTGGTAACCTCAAGAGAAAGACGTTATAATCCAGAATCCGCATTAAGCATCACGCTCCTTCATTACCAATTGGGCAGAGCCGGTCTACGTTGGGAAATGACATAGGCGGAAGTCATGGTAAACAGAAATACTTACATTAGAAAATTTTATTTTATTTGATGAAACGATAGCCATTTAAAGGAACAGGGCTCTTATTTTTCTTGTACTTGACTGAACTAGAGACATTGAAAAATTTGGTGCTGGACTGTGATTCGAATTCGTATCTCATCTTTTGAGGATCTGAACCTCTCGGAACAGTATAGTTCAATAATTTCGTTCCTTTTCCCAAGACTGCAATCTTCTCTAGGTCTCCTCCAAAGGTAAGTATGTGGGTCAGAATCCTGATCCAGTACAAAAATATTCATAATTTCATTTCAAGCCCTATCACGTGCATACCAGTCTGCTAGTGAAAATTAACGTGCATTTTTAATGTCTGTTCATGTGTTGCCAACAATCGCAATAGCTGTCGTTATTTCTGGTCAAACACGCACACATCTTACTGTTGGTGAGTAAGCAAGTGTTACTTAAGCTATGGTCGTGGACGATAAAGAAGGACGGTAGGTGTGCGGTTCGATTGTAGCTCAAGCACAAAAATTTGTATCCTTATTTTAGATTCAAAAATAAAGCAGCTGATAAGAAAAAACCAATACGAAACACTTCATTTTACATAGTTAACAATCCGATTGCGTGCTGGGTTCATATCTCCGTCACAGAACTTCACATCATGCGCTTCATCTTTAAATGCATGAACACTTTGTTCCTTCTGAATGGAGGTATATCACGGGTCTTTCGTGTTTAGTTAACAGCGACGAAAGAGTCTTTAAAGGAGTCCCGGTTTATTACAAAAACTGTCGTCTTTTTTTAAAAAAATAGTTTAGATTTGGTTACTGATATTGGCGAAAATTTCTGTAATTCGTGCCTCTTCATGACTAGTCAGCAATATGATATGATTAGATTAGATTAATACTTGTTCCATAGATCATGATTAGGACATTTCGTAATGATGTAGAACGTGTTATTTTAATGAAAGATTTCTTTACATACCATGTTTCAGTTACTTTGTAACAATTTTTTACACTCCCTCACTCATTCTTTTTCATTTTTATCTCTCTCCCCTCTCCCTCACTCTCTTTCACTTCTCTCTCTCTCTCTCTCTCTCTCTCTCTCTCTCTCTCTCTCCCTCTCTCTCTCTCTCTCTCTCACACACACACACAAACACACACACACACACGCACGCACGCACACAGTCTTTTTTTTTATTTTTGTTAGTTTGTTGTGCTCGACTATAGGCGAGGCACGAAAACGTTCGTCAATGATTTTCTTAGTTTTGAGTACACTTACGAAATAAATATAAAAACAACTGTGAGAGTTACTGATTCATGAAGCTTAGTTTGCAGTCAGTTCTGGGTGTTATTAGTAACTACACTCCACTCCCTAAACCCAGTTACAGAAATGTGAATCAGACGGCTTACGTATTCCAGGCCGTAGCAGCCGCGTCTTTGAGACGTCAGCTATGGTCACTTCCCAGCCCACTGTAGGATCACATCGGTTCGTCTTCTTCCTGTTGGTTATGTAACTGAAACTTGGCAACGAAGCAAGGTATATATGGCAACTCTGTGATCGACGAGTTACTTCCTGGTGTGCACGGAATTAAGCCTCAAAGCTTACTTGACTTTTCCTGTCATTTCCATTGAATAATCTGAGTTATTATTAACGCTTGAGCTGTAACAAAAGATTGTAAATTTACGGTTTTCAGCCCAGGAAAGTCGTTGCACGTGAAAATCGCATCTAATCTCGTCCTTTAAATAGCGGTTTACGAGTTCTAGCCATACGGGTCTCGTAAGAGGAGACCTACACGCATGCCTCTTCCCTATCTCTGTGGAAACGTGCTAACCTGATAGAAAGCGTCTGTTATGGTTTGCTGTTCCAGTCTTGCTGACTGTAACGTTTTTATCCCTTCTGTGAAAGAGCTACAAGCAGTCAGATCACACATCGATAAGGAAATCGCAAGAAAATACTTTCGGCTCATCGTGCAATGGTGAAAAACTTACAATGCTGCACAACAGGTAACGCCTCTTTCCGCTGCTGACAAACAAATTTTGGGTTTCTAGGAGAACTTAACTTTATTTACGAAATGCCACATTTGCATACCACTTGAGTATGACACAGCATACCAATCAAACACAGATCCAATCGAAATCTAAGTGATAAGTATTTTACTAATTCGTGCCGATAGAGGCACGCTTGTGTACAGATACTCAGTTTTATTGAAACAGACTTTCGTCGTTAGGTTATCGTGGGAAGTTTTATTTCATTTCTTATAATACAGTGCACAATTTTTGTACGGTTTTTTAGTGTTGTTAAAACATTAGTTACCATGAGAGAGAAATTAATCATCAACGATATATGCGAATTCTCTGATGTTATCTATAACAGTCTAACAATGCACATGCAGTTTGTTGATTACATGCATGTAGAAAACTTGTTCTGAGTTAAAGCTGTCAAACAAGGTTTTATGAAGAATAAAATGCCACTGCCACACGACAGCTAATGTAGAAAATAGTTTTCTGACGTATTTTGGCACGATGCGCTCTCCCCATACATAATACGAAAGTTTCGAGATGCATCTGCAGCCTGGCTATCTATTAAACCTGTGAAGAACAAAATGTCGCAGAAGTTAGCCCTATTTCCACATGCGACTATTTTGGGTTGAGAAGTGAAGGGAATTATGTTCAAAGTTCCATTAGATAGATAACTTCAGCAGACAGCAGTATGGCGTTTAAAAAAATATAGCAGTGAATGTACCCAAACTCGCGACGTCTTATCAACAGTGCGTGACGCTTACCGTTACGCTACTAGCTGACACAGAGCTAAAACACCTCCAGAACTCAACAACAATTCCTCCAGAACTTGCGCATTGCACAGTGCTGTGAGATAATGCATATGGCCGGATCTAGACTTCTGAGAGAGAGACAGTTACAGCTTTTCTTTTGCACTGCACGACGTTTTTAACAAACAGATAGCGCAATAGAGTAGCTAAATTCGAAAGGAACACATGCTGTTTAAATTTCTGTATCCTACACTGTCGGCAGTTCGATGTAGGTGTCAGTTACGTGATTTTATTTCGGTGATTACAAAATAGAGTTGAATGTATGCACTGGGTAGCCGAGGCAGTTAGTTCATGGCGATTCGGTCAACCAAGTAAATGAATGTACTGAACATGCTGCAAACCACTACAGGGAGTCTGTGTGTCAGAATTCTCATCCAGTGTGGTGTAACATTGTTATGATAGACAAATTAGTGATAGATAAGAGTATTTGGCGGTCTCTTGGGTTTATTCCAGGTTCATATACTTATGGTCTGGGTTCGATTCCAACTTCTGCTGATGGTTTTTGATAAGGAGTGACAGATTCTGTTCTCTTCTGGCTACGCCAAGTGAAGAAGGTATAATGGCATTGTGGTCTGACATTCATGTTAAACATGATATTCCTCCTCTACCAAGTAGACGTTAGGTTGAACCACAATAAAGTCAGGAGTCGCGACACGGAGAAACTCTATCATTTATACTAGTTATTTATTTCTAGTGACGAAACAAAAGCTATGCAGGGTCACTGGACACTTATTCCTTCTTTTATTTGTTCTTCTGTATGTCAATAAAATTGGTTCTGATCTGGGAATGCAACTCAGACCACCCTTAACGCGGAATTTGATCCCTTCGTGACAATACAGCTCGACTGCAATTTGCTGTTTGTTCAAAACTTCAGATTCCTCAACATCTCCACATATTGCGTGTGAAAGGGTTCGAATCCTGGCCCGGCACTTAAGCTTTCATTATGTATTATCAAGCTCTAGCATGAGAACACCTATCTGCGGGTGGGTAATAATTTTGATTTTTAATGTATTTTCATTCGTTCTCAACACTAACGTTGTCTGACGTTTTTGAGTCGTAGTGAGGCACAGAATTGTTTGCGAAATCATTGTAAATTCAAGGATGTTATGTCGAGCTGGTGGTGGAGAAAAATTCGTTAGATGACGTCTCTTTGTGTCAAGAACGATATGTGTGGGGCTCGCTTCCCAGTCAGCACTGAACTCTTCGTCATATTATTTCTAGTTCAAACATGCTCACATGTCGCTGCAGGTGTAACAAACCCATTTTTACGTTAGTTTTCTCTAGAAAATAACAGCGATAGGTGCCAGATTGGAGTCCTAGGAGAGAAAAAATTAATGTTTTTCGTCTCGTCCTTTCAGTTAAAACATCTAGCTACTGCCGAAAAAATCCGATATGTCACAGTTCACTGTGCTTCGACGACAATCCAATTAGGTTCTGGGTTCGAATCCCTGGCCAACACAAAGCTTTACCTCACCGCATTTCAAGTAAGTTACTTGTGAAGAAGCAATATTTAACATCTCTCGTAGTTCGTTAACAAGGACAATAGATGCTGGGTAGGAATTCGCGTCCGTTAACAAAGTTTACGTTATGTAATTTAAAGCTGATATTTGCTAACTGATTTTGTCTAAAATCGAGGTATATCACTCTCTGTATGCCTAGTCAGGAATGACTGTTAGTTTTCGTCAGTCACGAAGTCTTTGCTTAGTCTGGTTTGAATCCATATGCAGAACGAGACGGTTTGTCGTGTCATTTGAAGTTCATACATATTCTCAAGTAGCTGCTCGTGAATAACTTAAATTTTTAATGTCATTTTGTGTTAAATAGTAAGTACGGTATGTTATTTTGAAGAGGAAATCATGAATACGACGAACTTACTACGTGAATTACCTATCTGACGTAATAATGAGAAGGGTAACATTTCATGTATTGCAATAAATGTGAGCTTACAAGCCTGAAGAACCGTCTTATCTGTGATAAGATGTTCCTTGATATTTGTAGTACCTTGGTATTACTTTACATCTTGAGTTATTGCGATACAGAGCAGTGTTTTCTAGTGGTGACTTGTTGGAACCATTTTCAATAGTCAAACGACTGTACTGAGGGGCGGTTAGAGGACTTGCTAGCAGCTGCGCTATGTGGGTTGCATTCGAATCAGGCGAAATGCAATTCAGGTCGGTCGGATACTTTTGAGCACGACTGTACGTGCGAACAGTGAAGTAGGGACAATGTAGTGGTTCATAACGGGGGTGTTTTTCTTATTTAGGGCTTGGTCCCATTATTGAGTTTAAGAAAATGCCATATGCGGAATGCCTCATGCCGAACAGCGAAAATGTAATAAGAGATAAACTTTTTTCACTTCATTTTGCGTTCGGTGTCAACGAGAAAAAAAATCGTGTGGTTTGAAAGTATGTGTAAAATTTATTGCAAGTCCCTAAGTGCTGTCAGTCTCAACCACTGCGGGACAAACACAAAGTTTCTAACTGTAGTAGTTGCCTTTTTGTGTTAAACGTTAAACATAAGATTTTATCGCTTAATGAATAGGTTATGACAGCGTTTAAAATTTTTGAATTCAGTAGATAATTACGCGAAATACCGTTGCCTTTGGAAGTCGTTAGACAGGCAACCAGAATATGTAACGTGCACCGGGTTCCGGGATAATCGTTTAGTAATATAGACGGAGAAGGGAAGTGGCTGTCGGCATCCATTTACATCATCTCTGGATTCACCTTAAGGAGGTTTCCTGGCCTCGAGGTTTCAAAATAAATAAATAAATAAATAAACATTTTTTGCGTATTTCGACTCCTTAAGGTCTTGATAATATGCAATCAAAAGGATTTTGTCGATTAATTATTCTTTACACCTGAAAATCACGTTTCATTGTAGGCGCGCACACGCCTACTGTAGCGGCTCTCTGCGTTTGGGCCATTTGCGACTCCGATCGATATCTGATTCTCTGTAAAGCTATCGTAACATTCTAGATCTAGGAAAATATGGATATAGGGGTTCTGTTAACACACCAAATGTTTCAAGTATATGCTTTCGAGAAAAGTACGATGTGAACAGCTGTTATGGCGACGCTTCATGATAGACGTTCAGAGAATGGCAACCTTCAATACGATTACTGTTCTGAAAGTTGGTGTAAGTAGGAGCAAGATGAGATGACCAGGACGTTGGATACTTTTGATCACGAGCCACCACTGACGAGTGAAATTATTGAAGCTACTGCTGATGTGTACAAACAGCTTACTGAAGACAGACTGATAGAGAGCTGTCTTGCAGCCTACACACAGAATAAAAATCAAGCAGTGAATTCATTAATTTGGGCTTACGAGGATGCTCAAAACACATTTTCCCGAGTGCAAAAGTCGTCCAAATTGCTAACAATCAGGCGTGCGTCATTTTTAAGGGTGTTCTTCAGTAGATGGAACTCATGAGAGTCGTTAGCGGCACCTCGGTTTGCTCATTCGCCACGAAAAGCGACGAGGAACGCCTCAAGCGTTCGAACCGGCTCTCATTCCTGAAAAGCGTCCAGTCAACAATTACGAATAGAAAGACTCGCTTTAGAAAATTAAATCTTAGAAAAAGTGGAAGATTTACAGTCTGAGACACTAATAGCAGATTAATGGGGAAAAGAAAAATTTTAAAATTATTTACGCATAAATACAAATCAAAATTTTAAATAGGTATTTCTGGAGACAACGTCTATTAAGCTGTTTCGCATCGGATGAAAATCAGCTCCGTAAAATGGACTGATATTGGGAGTAGTCGAGGAAAGACGGAAGTAATGAGAAATAGCAGAAACAAGAACAGCGAGAATTGATTATCAGAAAGTAGATAGAGTTAAGCTATTCTGCTTCCCGCACTGACAGAAAAGGTCATTACTAACCAAGAGAATTCTACTAGTATCAAACATAGACTTTAATTTGACGAAGAAATTTCTGAGATCGTACAGGATTCTGTGTCAGTGAAATATGGATTGTTGGGAAACCGGAACAGAACAGAATCGAAGCAATTGATATGTGGTGTTAAAGGAGAATGTTGAAAATTAGGTGGACTGATAAGGTACGGTCGGCCGCGGTGGCCGTGCGGTTCTAGGCGCTGCAGTCCGGAACCGCGGGACTGCTACGGTCGCAGGTTCGAATCCTGCCTCGGGCATGGATGTGTGTGATGTCCGTAGGTTAGTTAGCTTTAAGTAGTTCTAAGTTCTAGGGGACTGATGACCTAAGATGTTAAGTCCCATAGTGCTCAGAGCCATTTGAACCATTTGATAAGGTACGGAATGAGCAGGTTTTCCACAGAATCGTCAAGGAAAGGGTTATATGGAAAACGTTGACAAGAAGAAGGGACTGGATGATAGCTCATCGGTTAAATAGCAGGGAATAATTACCATGGTACACTTTAGGGGGTGAAGACTGCAGAGGAAGACGGAAATATGAATACATCTAGTAAATAATTGAAGACATAAGTGGCAAGTGCTTATCTGAGATGAAATGGTTGGCACAGGAGAGAGATTCGTGGCGGGCTGCGTCAACAGTCAGAAGCATGCTGATTAAAAAACGAGTAAATAAATAAATAATAGCCACTTGTAATTTTGTCGTGAACCTCAAAAAGCAAAGCATTGTTCATAATGTTTGTTATTTATTTACATTTAAAGGCAACGAAATATGTAGATTCTCACTACCAACGTTTTCAAACGGCCGCCATTTTGAAATTCACTTCAGGAAATTTGATTTTAGAGGTTTACACAGAAGAGAATGTAATTCTGAAATGTTTATTTGTTTAAATTTGTTTGGAGACCTATACTTAACGTTAATCTTGCGTAACGTTTAATAGCGCAATACGCATAGGTGTATTTTGGCTACATACGCCCCTCCACTTACCGGTCAAAATATTTTTACATAGCATGTAAGGACGTGCTTTTGTTTCATATGACATTTTTGTACAATAATTTTTTTTGCCGAAAATAAATGTTGAACGTGAGTTTGAAATATGGCTCCGAGCCAGAGAAATTCCCCTGAAGTGCATTAGGGAAATCACAAAAAGCCTCACTCTGCATGGCCAGACACGGGTTCCAACCGACGTCGTCCTGAATATAATCCAGTCACAACTTTCGGTACCTACAGGGCGAGTACGTCGTTACGTAAGCGCATTTTTAACTGCCCGACAGTCTAGTTTTCACCGTGGCCTGGTGCTTCTGTTTCTTCTTTTTCTGCCGTGCAGTTTGTTTCCATCTCCTTTATCGCTTGGCCGTTTAGAGGCCAAGTCCGTGGGAACGAGATACGCAGCGAGTACGCAGCACGCATCTGTTGCCACTAAACGAGGCGAAGGCGCAAACAAATAGCGGCGGCCGCGAAACGCCAACTGCAAACAACAGTGTAAAGCCGAGCCGACCCGAGTCGCGCCGAGCAGAGCCGAAGTCAGCCTGCGGCGTTCTAATTTAATTCCGCCGTCTGTCGGTGACGTTCCCTACCCCAGCCCGCTGTCCAGCCGGTTTCAGAGAGGGGGACGCCGCCTCCAGCTCGAGCAGGATTCGTCTCACGGCTGCGACGGCGGACGGAAGAAAAAGAGAGGGCGCCGGCGAAAGGAACTAATTACAGCGGGAGTGCGAGGCTGCATCGGTAATTCGGTTTTACGTCTCGTCCCGCATTTTGTGGCGCCCGGGGAAAGCCCTCTTGCCTCTCGGAGCATGTCATTTCCGACTGAATGGCTGGTTGGGTAGCTGCACGTGCAAGTAAGTCAGAGTTACTTAGTGCCGTGCCACGGCCTGATTCGATAAACCAGCCCGCGCTGGCGACGTTTACGACCCAAAGTTTTCACTGCCCCCGTCTGCAGACCCCGGGGCAAGACCAGCGCACATCGAGTGCCGTACCCTCGTCCGGATGACGCCACTGAATTGTTGAATTACTCCGACATTTTATGAGCGCCCTATGTTCCATCGCCACCAGACCCTTCTCATTAACCGCTAGAGGAGTGTATATTACTCGACACACGACTCACGGCCAATGGACCACCAGACCTCCTCCAACACCAACCCTACGTTTTACTATCTTCCTGGGCAACGTACCAGCCATTACAATTACTTAAGTTAGTGATGTCAACGGCTCTTAGGATCTCTCGTCTTGTATTGATCTTTGATATCGGGTATACTGCTGGAATGACATAGCTTCGCTGCATACCCAACAGCATGTATCTGCGTGTAGTTTTACCTACTGTAATTGAGCAATTTGGCTGTCAATTAGAGAATTTGGGTTTCATCTCTGATCCTGTATATGAGTTTTATCCATGTGAAATAAACGGACTGGAGGATTATTTATTTATTGTTTCACAATTGCCATCTGTTATCTGGATTACTATTATTGTACTATTCCAACTAAAAATAAATGTCGTGTGACTAGGGCCTCCCTTTGGGTAGACCGTTCACCGGGCGCAAGTCTTTCGATTTGACGCCACTTCGGCGTTGGGGATGAAATGAGGAAGATTAGGACAACACAACACCCAGTTCCTGAGCGGAGAAAATCTCCGACTAATGCTACTGTTATGTAGTGTTTACGCAACAAATAAAATAAGCAGAAAAAAAACTATCAGGAGTGATTCGGCTTCTAAGATTCTTGTCGGTGTGAAAAAGCAAGTTCTAGAATCGGTACGAATTCCTATATTTGATATATGGCGTGAGGGACTGCTGTTTGATACAAAAACCAAAAGATGTCAAACTAACAATGGCAGTAACAGAGAAACGAATGCATCAAGGAACAGTGTGACTGTAATGAACATCAAATTTAGGTGACTTACACACGTACGCAGGTTCATTGATGGAAGACAGATGTAGGAATTCTTTTTTTTCATTCCAAGAGATAAGGAAACGCGAGAAGGATTGAAGATATTAGAAAAGAGGTAGGTAGAACATTTTAGAAAATGCACTATGTGATCAAAAGTATCCGGACACCCCAAAAATATACTCTTTTCGTATTAGGTGCATTGTGCTGCCACCTACTGCCAGGCACTCCATATCATCGACCTCACCAGTCGTTAGACATCGTGATAGAGTACAGTGGGGGCTCCGAGGAATTCACGGACTTAGAACATTGGCAGGTGATTGGGTGTCGCCGCGCGCGATTAGCCGAGCGGTCCAGGGCGCTGCAGTCGTGGACTGTGCGGCTGGTACCGGCGGAGATTCAAGTCCTCCCTCGGGCATGGCTGCGTGTGTCGGTCCTTAGGATAATTTAGATTAAGTGGTGTGTAAGCTTAGGGACTGATGACCTTAGCAGTTAAATCCCATAGAATTTCACACACATTTGAACATTTTTTTGATTGGATGTCACTTGTGTCATACGTCTGTACACCATATTTCCACACTCCTAAGCTTCCCCAGGTCCACTGTTTCCGATGTGATAGTGACGTGGAAACGTGGAGGGACACGTACAACACAAAATCGTACAGGCCGATCTCGCACCTCTTGTTGTTTTGCGTGGCACTATCACAGCAGAGGCCTACACTGATGCTGTAAGCACCTCCTTGTTTCCCGCTGTTGAAGAGCAAATCGAGGATGACGACTGCATCTTTCAACACGATCGAGCACCTGTTCATAATGCACGGCCTGTGGTGGAATGGTTACACGACAATAACACCCCTGTAATCGACTGGCCTGCACAGAGTCCTGACCTGAATCCTATAGATCCTATAGAACACCTTTGGGATGCTTTGGAATGCCGACTTCGTGCCAGGCCTCACCGACTGACATCGATACCTCTCCTCGGCGCAGCACTTCGTGAAGAATGGGCTGCTATTCCCCAAGAAACCTTCAAGCACCTGTTGAACGTATGCCTGCGAGAGTGGAAACTGTCATCAAGGCTAAGGGTGGGCCAACACCATATTTAATTCGAGCATTACCGATGGATGGCGCCACGACCTTGTAAGACATTTTCAGCTAGGTATCTGGATACTTTTGATCACACAGTGTAACAGGACCAACAAGGACGAGCATCTCGAGGACAGTAATCAGCTGATATATCTAAAGGAATAGACACGTTCGCGATCAGAGACAGTTCTTAAATTTCAATCAAATGTTTTCTGCAATGGCAACCGAAGATTCCCGACATTGGAAATCAGCTAATTCTGCTAACAAACTTGTCAGTGAGGGCGAAAGAGCGGACAAAGGTTCAGGGCAGCCTCTTTCCCAAGAGACAGAGGCAAATACAACGCTCGCCAAATGCCTAGGGAACCGGCTGGGCATGCTTGTGGAGCTGGGAGTGATGGAGTGCGTTGTGAAAAAGAACTGAAGTTGTTGTAGTAGTAGTAGACATGGATTTGCTAATATGTGCAATTTTTATTCATATCAGAAATAGTGTCTTTTTAATTATTATAACTATTAATAATAGAAATAATGCGGAGACAGTATTAATAGTAGAAATAATGGGAGACAGTATTGTGTAGGATAATATTAAGTATTAACTTATATGGCATAATTTGTATAAAAATCAATAAAGTTTGAGTTTAAATTATAGGTAAAAGGCTACAGTGGAATAAATAAATGATCTCTTGCCCCTGGGGTGGAAAACTGCCCTTAAAAGGCGGAAGAATCAGTAGTGATCAACTGCCAGCGGCATGTTGATGCCGAAGGCAAAGGGAACCAATGCATCAGTGACACGTAATGCATATACACAAGACATTGGACAAATAGTAAGCGACCAAAGGGTAACATTCTACGAGTCGGATCGTGGAACGTCAGAAATATGACGTGATAGAGAAGCTAGAAAATTTGAAAAGGTAAATGCTAAGGCTCAGTCTACATATAGAGGGGTTATTGAGATAAGTGGAAAGAAGAGACGAATTTCTGGTCAGAAGGTATGCGGTAACATCATCAGTGGCAGAAATGAGGGTTGGATTCGTTATGAATAGAAGGATTGGGCAGAGAGTTACTGTGAAGAGTTCAGCGATGGGGTTCTTCTGACCAGCAACGATATCGAACCAATGGCAAAAATAGTAGTTCAGGTATATCTGCCGACGTCACAAGCAGAAGATGAAGATCCTAGAGAGAGTATTTGAGAAGATTCAGAATGTAAAGGCGGGTTATAAGTATCCACAATGAGATTTTCACCCTGCAGCGGAGTGTGCGCTGTTATAAGTAAATAATCATGGAGGACTGGAATGCAATAGTAGGGGAAGGAACAGAAGAGACAGTTAAGAGAGAATATGGGGTTCGACAGTAGGAATGAAATAGGAGAAAGGCTAAGTTCTGCAGTAAATTTCAGCTAATAATAGCCAGTACAATGTTCAGAAATTACAAGAGGAGGAGGTTTACTTGGGAAAGGCCTGGAGATACGGAAAGATTCCTGCTGGATTACATCATGGTCAGACTGTGATCCGAATGTACCGAGGAGCAAATATACACTTCGAACGTAATTTAATAGAGTAAGCTGAAGTTTAAGATAACCACCCGCAAGAATCGACGTCGAAATAAATGCGATAGTAAAGGATTCAGGAACGATTAAGTTTCCTTTCCTGTTCTGCAAGGCTGTAGTTACCGCGATAATTTGTTCCACGAAAGGAACTTCAGTTGGAGAGGAAGACACATCTCTAAAAACGGCGATCACAGATGTAGGACAGACAATCATTGTCACAAGGAATATAAATGCGAAGACACCTTGCCTAACAGAACAAATACGTTAACTGATCGACGAAAGAAGGAAGTTAAAAAAATCTCAATCATTGCGGGAAGTGGCAACCAAACGATTGCAAAAGACGGTGTGTAGAATGTATGAGAGTGGACAGATAACCTCTGAATTTCGAAAAAATATCATTCACGCAATACCAAAGACAGCAAGCGCAGATAACTGTGAGAACTATTGCGCAACCCCTTAACATGTTATGCATACAAGTTGCTCACTTGAACACAGAAAAGAAATTTGATGTGTGTTAGACGATGGTCATTTTGGGTTTCGGAAAGATAAAGGCATCAGAGATACAATTCTGACGATGCGCTTGACAATGTAACGACGATTAGAAAACTCGTTTGACATTGCAAACTGGTGCAAGATGTTCGAAATTATCAGGAAAACATGACTAAGCTATGGAGAAAAGCGAGTAATATTCAATAGTACAAGAATAAAGAGGGCAGAATAATAATGGAAGACCATGAAAGTATGCTGAAAAAGGGTGTAAGAGGCCCTAAAAGCGTCTGAGGCAAGGGTACTACCCTTCCCACCAATGTTAGATTTTCACATCGAAGGAAAAACGACGGAAATAAAGGAAATCTCGTCAAAGGATATCAACAATAAAATTGGCTGATGACATTGCTATTCTCACTCAAGGCGAACACGAATTTCGAGAGCAGCTGAATGGAATGTTTAGTGTAATGACCACAGAAGATGATGTTGATACGATAAAGACCCTGAAAACTAAAATCATGTAATCCCCTACATTTTTGCATATTGATTACGTAAATATTAATTGTTACAACTGAAGACATACTAGAGTTACAAAAGAGTATATTACTTTGTACTACTACTGCTGCCACTGCTACTGTTACTGTCCGACTAAATTGCTGAGTGTTCAGCGTAGATGGCTGCCATGCAGAGGTCCCGCGTTCGACTTCCGGTGCTTCCAAGGAATTTTCCTTGGTATGAGGAAAAGTGCGGGGTACACTCAGCTTCGTTATGCTAATTGAGGGGCAACTTACCGAGTAATAACGGCTGCACGGTCTGGAAACTCTGCAGGAGAGCGGTGTTTTGACCTCATGCCCTGCTCATAGCATCGACATAGGGTGAAGCACAGATCGGTCGGCAGCTTGTCGTGTCACGCTCAGAGTGGGCGCTGTAGGACAAACGGCATAGCCAACAATATAAACATCCCACGTCTCCCCTGCCAAAGGAGTCCAAAACTGCTCGCACAACTTTCGGAAAGGCCGTGATGACCTCCTCTTTGGACTGTAGGAGATCTGTGCTCGTAGATTTCCTCGAGCGGGGAACCACAATCAGTTGGCAGCGGTTTGAAGACATTCTGCAGAAATTGCAACGCATCATAAAGGCGAAAGCCAGAGATGCTGTCGGATGGAATCATATTGTTACACGATAACGCCAGCCTCCATACTGCCTATCGGACGAAAACTTCACTTCAGCCATTTGGTTGGGATAAACTGTAACATCTACTGTACAGCCTGGGTCTTTCACCGAATGATTTTCACATCCTTGGTGGCCTGAAAAAAGACACGCGTGGGTGTCGGTTTCAGTTGGATGAGAAGCTGCCAGAATGGATTTGATTGCGGATCCATCAGCGGCCGACCACTTTATACGAAACAGGAACTGATCGTCTCAAGTCCCAGTGGCATAAATAGAAAAGAAAAATGTAGAAACGAAACACGTTTCTGCCGTCTAAATTTCCAGTTGTTATTTTATTTGAGCAACCAGATTCGGCGCTACATTACGCTACTTCTGGTCCCCTGTCCGACGTGGAGGAAGAATCCCACCTCTGGTCCAGTCAAAATAGAGGCGGGCATTCAGTGACTGGTATTCGTGGATTTGTACTTGACACAGCGAGCCCTTCGATCATCGATAGCCAACAACTGATGATCCAAGGGATCGCTGCGTCAAGTCCTGAGACTGGTTTGAAGCAGCTCTCCATGCTACTCTATCCTGTGCAAGCTTCTTCATCTCCCAGTCCTTACTGCAACCTACATCCTTCTGAATCTGCTTAGTGTATTCATCTCTTGGTCTCCCTCTACGATTTTTACCCTCCACGCTGCCCTCCAGTGCTAAATTTGTGATCCCTTGATGCCTCAGAACGTGTCCTACCAACCGGTCCCTTCTTCTTGTAAATTTGTGCCACAAACTCCTCTTCTCCCCAATTCTATTCAATACCTCCTCATTAGTTGTGTGACCTACCCATCGCCAGAGCGGTTCTAGGCGCTTCAGTCTGAAACCACGCGACTGCTACGGTCGCAGGTTCGAATCCTGCCTCAGGCATGGGTGTGTGTGATGTACTTAGGTTAGTTTGGTTTAAGTAGTTTTAAGTTCTAGGGGACTGATGACCTTAGAAGTTAAGTCCAATAGTGCTCAGAGCCTCGGCTCTTATATCTGCCATCTGGTTTCTGTACGAATTGTAAATAGCCTTTCACTCCCTGTATTTTACCCCTGCCACCTTTAGAATTTGAAAGAGAGTATTCCAGTCAACATTGTCAAAAGCTTTCTCTAAGTCTACAAATGCTAGAAACGTAGGTTTGCCTTTCCTTAATCTCTCTTCTAAGATAAGTCGTAGGGTCAGTATTGCCTCACGTGTTCCAACATTTCTACGAAATCCAAACTGATCTTCCCCGAGGTCGGCTTCTATCAGTTTTTCCATTCGTCTGTAAAGAATTCGCGTTAGTATTTTGCAGCTGTGACTTATTACATTGATAGTTCGGTAATTTTCGCATCTGTCAACACCTGTTTTCTTTGTAATTGGAATTATTATATTCTTCTTGAAGTCTGAGGGTATTTCGCTTGTCTCATAGAACTTGCTCACCAGATGGTAGCGTTTTGTCAGGACTGGCTCTCCCAAGGCCGTCAGTAGTTCCAATGGAATGTTGTCTACTCCCGGGGCCTTGTTTCGACTCAGGTCTTTCAGTGCTCTGTCAAACTCTTCACGCAGTATCATATCTCCTATTTCATCTTCGTCTACATTCTCTTTCATTTCTATAATATTGTCCTCAAGTACATGGCCATTGTAGAGATCCTCTATATACTCCTTAAACCTTTCTGCTTTCTCTTCTTTGTTTTGAACTGGGTTTTCATCTGAGCTCTTGATATTCATACAAGTGGCTCTCTTTTCTCCAAAGGTCTCTTTAATTTTCCTGTAGACAGTATCTGCCTTACCCCTATTGAGATACATCCTTACATTTGTCCTCTAGCCATCCCTGCTTTGCCATAGGAAATTTAGACAGTTGAAATGAACGTAGCAGTTCGGTAGCCACCGTTCGCACCGTTCTGTCGTGAGTATATGTGGATAGAAGTTGAAGGGCGGTGAAATGAATTTTGTATTCAACAGCCGAGATCCCGCAACCATCTGCACTGAAGATGGGCTTACAGAGACAGTGAGTAAATATCTTAACTGGTGTGGTGATTAATTTTGAATGGAACCATTACGTGGTGCCATTGTGGCAGGCGGGCGATTTTCATTTGATTACTTCTTTTAAGCTATGTGGGCTTGTAGCAATTAAGGGCAGAATAATCAGTCGACATTAGCAATAACGAGTGATCCAAATTTTTATATAACTACAGCACTGAGACTGCCTAGTGGCATCTCGCAAGCGACGGAGTTAGGAGAGCGAAGACGAATGGGGAGTCACTGTAGATACGGTACGGGCCGCATGTGGGGAAACCACTTACATAAGCGACTGTGACAAAGGGCAGGTTGTTAAGGCCCGCCGTCTAGGACCTAGCAGTTCGGTAACCACCGTTCGCGACGTTCTGTCGTTACCGTATATGCGGAGAGGTTGACGGGTGGCGAAAACACGGTTGTTGGACGTACACGGTGCATCACAGAACCTGGAGGTCCAATCTTATCCGCTCTGTAAAGCTGGAAAGGCTGCGATCTGTGACAAATATCATGTCAGAACACAAAGCTGGCCCATGTTCAAGTGTTTCGCAGAACATATCTCAGCACTCATTGTTGTACATTGGTCTCTGTAGCAGACAATCGCTACCTTCTCTCTTGTTGACCAAACGATATCATCAGTTACGACTGCAAAAAACGCTGTATAATCGAGATTGGACCGTGGATCAGTGTAAACTGGCCACCTGGTCGTCTGGATCACGTTACAGTAGATAGAAAGAGGTGACAGCATATGACGTCATAGAGGTGAAATGCTGCTCGAAACATACAACGCGCCATGGATACAGGCCATTGGGAGTAATATTTTCTGTGAGGGACATTTAAATACACTTCCAAAGGACCTATGATAGTAATCGAAGGCACAATGATAGCTGTGGCTGCGTGAACGTGATTCATAAAATTACTTAAGTTCTCTCTTAAATATTCTGTGTGGCCTTATAGCGCCATACATCCAGTGGAAATAAAAACGCTGGCAACTAAAATACAGCAAGTTACTGCTTATAAAGCCCATTATTAGACTATAATGTGCATGGACCAAAAAATGAAGATGCACGAAAGCTCTCCTTACGACGCTTGTGGTGTACCACGGTTCTGTGATCCACAGCTAACTTCTGAGACAAAAAGGACCAACATTAAGCAACACTTAAAATTAAACTCTGTACGCGGTTACATTGATATCTAAAAAGCGATAAAAAAGTTTCCGTTCCAAGGCCTTACAGTCCTTCGGTATGTCAATCAGGCAAAATCGCCACACTGACGATAACCATGTCTTGCTGCGTGAAGAAGTCCGTAAACGCCTACTGCACATCCTCATCCGAAGGAATCGTCGACGCTTGAAGGCACTTTTTAAAGTAGCACAGAAGTGGTAATGGCATGAGGTGGGATCAGTTATATGGGGCGGGTGTTCGAGCGTCACCCACTTCATTTATTGTCAGTAATGGATGAAGCTGGCCAACCAGATCGACTAGAATTTTGTGTGAATCGCAACCAGCACGACACTTGGAGCACCATTTGACAACGGTGGCTTTCGACAGACATGCTGCCCCATACACATTCTTCATTCTCCGACGGGTGTCCGTGTTCGTCCTTCTGCGCCGCGCGGGGTTAGCCGAGCGGTCTGAGGGCGCTTAAGTCACGGACTGTGCGGCTGGTCCCGGCGGATGTTCGAGTCCTCCCTCGGGCATGGGTGTGTGTGTTTGTCCTTAGGATAATTTAGGTTAAGTAGTATGTAAGCTTAGGGATCGATGACCTTAGCAGTTAAGTACCATACGATTTCACACATGTTTTTTGTCCTTCGGCAGCCAAGAAAAGAATAACAGCACGTCGGTCCTGTTTGGACGAATTTGACAATAGCATCGCCATAGTAAACTTTTTCGCATTTACCGCACGCACCTCGTAAACATACAAATGTCCCTTTTACGTTTCTGCACCTTCGCCTAGTTACGAACGCAGGGCTATAGGTGAGACGCTGACAGATATGACAGATTTATCTAAGGACTTCATATCAAAGTGAACCAAGTAGTATGTTCTTATTTGCTAGGGTTCCTCAGAAGCGCATGGGTAAAACAGTATATCACAAAAGCAGTGTGATAGTGCTGCTGTTGTTTGGGATATAGTGCACTGAACAGAAAAGAATTACTCACAGGCGGGTTACATTGGGCTAATAAGTCGTAACGTTACCTCTAGCTTTCATAGTGGTTTGAATTTGGAGATGAAAAGAGTTGACAGTTTATTCAGAAATGCCACTTGTAGCTGCAGCCACTCATGGTAGATCCTGCAGAGGTACCAAATTACTGGGTGGTGAGTGCCTATGTTTCTCTCGCTGTTCCAAACACTCTTAGATATTTCCTATGGCATTCAACTCTGATGATTTAGCCGTCCAGTCGAGGTGCGGTAGGGTACCGGAGTATTCGTCAAGCCTGAAATGTACGAGGGGCGTCCAATAAGTAATGCAACACATCTTTTTCTCAGACAATTTAGGTTGACAAATTGCGAATTTTGTTGTGGGACATCGCGGAAGATTCCTGCTTCAGCCCCTATACTTTCAAGGAGTTCCGACAGGTGCTGGCGCAATATGGAGGTACGTTACAAGCAGGGAGCTGTGAATGAGTTTCTTTTGGAGAATAACCAGAGTATTTCAGATACAGAGGAGTCCAGAAAAGTGTAGACACTCTTGGACAGTCAATATTAATGGAACAAAATGGCATATCGCAGCAGTTCTTGCATGGGGAGAAAGATGTTTTGTGTGTCAAAAATGACACCCATTAGCAACCAAACAACTGTTGACGGAACTACTACTGTCAGTGTTGCCCGTGAGATAGCTTCACAGGATGCCTCGATGGTTTCTCGTAGCTCATTCACTGTAGCTGGCTTCTGTTAATAAACTTCGTTTTTCAAGATACTGCGTAGGTAGAAGTCAAGACGTGTAAGGTCTAGAGACAGCGGAGGGTAGTCAACAGCTCTCTTCGACCTATCCATCGCCCAGGTATATTTTCATCCAAGTAGGCTTCGACATCTCTGTGGTAGTGAGGCGGAGCGCCATCTTTATGTAGGTAAAATCTTTCATTTCCAAACGCCTCTCGGATGGCGGGTAAAATCGATGTTTGCAGCATATGAAGATACACCTCACCAGTTAAGTACGTTCAAAGAAGACTGGGCCAATCAAACCACGCGATGACAGACCATACCACACATTGACACCAGGTAGATTAAATGTTTGTGCATTGGAAAGTGAGGATTTTCAGGAGCCCATTACACGCAGTTGTGGCGGTTTACAGTAACGTTCCTTCGTCAGACCAGACCATCCCTGCGAACCGTTAATCCTCGCGAAGTATGACTTCAAACCACTCGTAGTACTTCATCCTTCGACTAGGGTTATCCTCGTTCATAGCGTGCAGCGATCCTGGACTGTACACTCTCAACTTTCTGATGTTCCCCGTCGGCCAGACCCGTCCTTCTGCACATCCTGAACAGTACCACAGGCTGCAAACTTACCCCGAATAAGATAAATTGTTATAAGTGTTGGTGGCTGATATCCGTACACATTAAGCCATTGCCATTGTACCTCCATTATTTTTCGTACTTCCAGTACCACATCAACATCCTCTATTATTTTTCGTACTTCCAGTACCACATCAATATGGCCTTGCGTTGCTCAAACGATAATCTTACTTCATTCACTACCGCACTGCCATCTGCTTGAAAACGCGCTCTAAGATTGCTGAGAAAACAATGCGCTACACTATCACCCAAAATAACAACAATATGTCAGTTTTCCCAAAGGTATTAACTATCAACCCCTCTGTATTCATAGGCTCTTGCAGAATATCTATGGAGACCTGCCAGTGAAAAAAACATGTTGAAACTGTGGGTGAGGCTTGTGTCATTATCGCGACAAGGTCGCGAAAACTGGCGCGATCTCCCGCGGACCAGCCGGCCAAATACTATTGTAACTACTGCAATGTTGGAACGTGCGGACAGTCTCTTTCGAGGTGATCGACGGATCACAAACACACACCTCGCTGCTAGAGTGGACGTCTTGTTAATAGTACTGACACACTGGTCTACCAATTGGGGTACTCATAAGTACGTACCCTCGGGTTTCTGGCCACCTAACAGAAGAGCAACGAAGGACCGCCTGTGCGGAATTGCTTACAATTTATCAGGCTTATCGCGACAATATTTTGCCCGACATCGTCACAGGCGATGAAACATGGATTCACCACTTCTAACCGGAAACAAATCATCAGTCCATGACGTGGTGTCAAATAGCCTCCCCTCCGAAGAAAAAGTTCACAGCGGCGCCCTCACCCAGTAAAGTCATGGCGATGGCCTCCTGGAACTCTCATGGGATTATTCTATTTAATGTCTTTCCTCATGGTGCAACGACCAACTCTGAAGTGTATTGTACTAGCCTCAGGAAATTACCGAAACGACTTCAGCGTGTTCGACACCACAAAATGCAAACGGAACTTCTCCATCTCCGTGACAACGCAGGGCCTCACACAAGTCTACTCGCCGAGAGGAGATCTGCACCGACCTGGATCTCACACCTTCCGAATTCCATCTGTTTGGCCCAATGAAGGATGCAGTCCGCGGAAGCAGTACGTGGATGATTGGGTCGTTACTGATGCAGCAAGACGTTGGCTCCGACGTCGACCAGTAGAGTGGTACTATGCAGGCATAAGGCCCTCCCAGCAAGGTGGTCCAACGCCGTTGCGTTGAACGGAGAGTATCTTGAAAAATAGGGTTTTGTCACCAAAAGAGTGGGGAATAATATGATGTGTTTGACTCTTGAATAAAACCAACCTGTTGTCAGAAGAAAAAGTGTTGCACTATTTACTGACACTATTTACTGAACACCCCTCGTATGCTTGCTGGGCAGTGAACACAACTGTGTTGTCCTACCAGAAGACTAGGTGGAGGTGTAGCGATATAGAAGAAAGGGTAGAGTTTGGTCACCAGTAATGTTGGAATAAACACCCTGACTTTTCGTTTAATGTTCGCTGCCAGTGTGGCTGTTGAGGTATTTGGAGGGAGGAAGGGGGAGAGCAATGGTTGTCCAGTAATGGATTCTGCTGTTATGGAGCTGTATGTCGTTGTTTATTACAATTGACACCACAGACTGTGCGCCGTGCAGGTAGTTTTTCATTAGTTGTTATGGTGCGAAAACCATCTACTACACAATTTCATTTGACAGTTTTTCTTTTACGGCTTTGGCGTTCCAGAGCTTTGTTTACGTCATTGGTATACTAGTGGAGGTGTTGTGAGACATCACTCTACTGCACTATTCATTTTGGCACTATTTTGCGATGTAAGGCACTGCACCAATTTTTCTACACACATATAAACACCATATACTTAACACAATATGGTAGACTTCTAGTTTGTAAATAATCGCGATACTGACAGTCTTGTAGTCGTTTGTTTCACATTGGCTCATCTTTAATTTATTGCATTAGAACTGGTTCAAGACTACTGTACTGGCTTAAGACTGCTGAAGAATTTTATGTTCTTGAATTCGGTTTTTCATTAAGAATTTTATGTCCGTATTTTGTATTACGAATGAGAATTTTCGTTTCCTTCATGATATCCATTCTCTTGCTTGTTACCGAGTGTGTGCAAAATTTCAAGATTGTCTTCGACTTCCAAAAGGTGACCTGCGTCTTTAACGTGTGTAGCCACATCTGAATTGTTATATTTATCCAGTCTGCAGCAGTCTAAATATTCTATAAATCGAATTCTGAAATATTTGCCTGTTTCACCTTAAATTTGCGTTGGTTGCAGATAATTTTGTAAATGACAGATGAATCGAGATCTGTATCTGTACTATACTGGAAGCAATGAACTTGAACAAATCAGTAGATTAAATGCAGCGCAAGTCGCATCTTCTGTTTATTCAGACTAACATCGACTTCGATTTGAAAGATGCGAGGCAGATAGATATTTTACTGTAGTTTTAAAGTGTGAGGCTTGTTGATAGCCGCTAGATAAACAGACAAGTTTTTTGCAGTCTTTTGCATCTGCGTACAGTGGTACTATCGGATACATGTTCAGCTGACACACAAAGTTATTCGGCTAATAAGTGAATACGATCGATCTAGGTAGAGAAAATCGCGAACAGCCTTTCAGCAAAGTTGAGGTGGCTGGTTGCGTAAAGCTTATTTGGGTGATGTGCTGTATTTTAAGCAGGGCAAGGAACGAGGTGGAGACAGGCCTGTTGTTACTATCGGCGAGGAAACCTGTCAGCACTTTCGGAAGAAACACTTTGAATTTATGGGATTGGCTGCATAAGCCATTCGCTGCAGATAGGAGCGCTTCTGTACCTTCTTCGAGGTGTTTCAACTTGGGATTTGGCAATATCGTGCACAGTGGAAAACCATATAAAACTGTATAACGTAGATAGTTTTCCTATCTCTTCTCTATAGACGATGTATGTCTATGCAAGAGGGGAATGGACTCATGACATTTTGTAGCGCTTGCGGAAATTTTACTTACTGTTATTGTTTTTGCCTGTGATTTGATCCTAGAGCTTTTCACAACCGCTTCTACACTCTGTGCTCTTTTTTTCCATTGGGTGTTGTATGTTGCGTATGCACATGCTTATTACTCAAGTTATTCTGATGTGATTGTACGCTCTCGCGCGCTCTGTAAAGCCAGTATGCAGACCTCAGCCTTTTAGGCATAGATATATGTTATTTTGTTATTATAGAAACTGGAATTGGATAAGGATCACGGTTGATATCATGTATTAGCAATTTTATTAATACAAAAATTGCAACTGTTCTGAAGTAATTTGCAATGATTTACGACATATTTTCAGTGTATGGATGCTAGATATAGATGTACTTCCACTTTTTCTCTGTATCGGTATCTTTCTCCTCTTTGTATTTTATTCTCTTGTTACGTTTCACAGTATTAACACAACCACTGGAACTTGCTACCAGTTTCACTATATTTATTTTATGTTGCACTTATACTTGGGTCTAGGATTTTTTCGTCGAAAGCAATACTGACGCGAATGTTGTTTGTTTGCTAATGGATAGATGCCATGATGTTGCAGGAGTTGTAGTGTTGGTCATTGTAACTTTCTTATAAATTTTGAAGGTCCAAGGCATTCATACTTTTGTCAAGTTTTCAACAACCACTTCATAATGGATAATATATACTATATATATACATATCCTAAATATAAATCTAAAGAACGAGTCTAAAGTAGTTGGAGAATAGATGCTGACAACTCTCTAAATAAAAATATGAAAAATTATTTTTTAATTTCTATGATTTTCTCACTTAGAAGCCAGCAGCAGCGTTGGCAGCACTTTGGCGATTGACACAATGAGTTTCGATTGGCGCTGCGAGGAACGATCTAAAATATCTAGCTGGAGTCTACGCAGCGAGCTTGTTGAAGATCTCTTGCAGTTTCTGACGAAGATCACGTTTGTTGAAATGCAGGGGTTTCAGAAGGAGCAGTAAATATTTTGGGATATCGTAGTAATTTGTGTAAAACTTTCCATGTCACATGTGTCTAAATTTTATTGGGTGCAGAGATACAGTTGGTCACGGAGATAAGTTTCCATCTTGAGTGTTAAGCCTACACTTCCTGTGTCTTTAGTTATCGAGTGTCATTTTTGTTTACAAGTAAAAATTGTGAAGTTATTATTGGATTTACATAACTGAATTTTTCAATTGTAATGATGATTTTGATTTGTTGGCCAATTTCACTGTATCGTTTAAGCATTCCACAGGTGATGAGTGCGGCAATAGGCTATTTGTGTACGGATTTTATAAAGGAAACATTGCTGCTGTGTGTGGAGAATATTATAAACGACATTATAATGCGTACCAGATTCATGAATGTTTACTCGTCTTTTCACTAAACTACTTGAGGCTAGTAAAAGTGTTCGACAGTCATACTTACATCTGAACGTGCAAAAGAACACTGTGGTTTTTAATTACTAGAAAATATCCCTACAACAAACACATGCAGAGTGTCTGCATGCATCTGTGTTCCTAACGCAAGAACAAGGGAGAAATTAAGTACGCACGGACTCCATCCTTATCATTTGCAGCAAATTTAACACCTTCGCAAAGAATACAAAGGCCGTAAACTGGGATATTTTTGTTGGGTAATAGCATATCACCGAATAATCCCATAGATGTTGTTTACTGATGTAGCCACTTTTACTCTTGACGGAATGAGTAACACCTATGACTCATATCGGTGATCGGAGCAAAACAGATTTGCATCTGTGGAGAAATTTGTAAGAACGCTTCTCTGTTTACGTGTGGTGTCGTATGACAGTCAGTTGATTGACCCCGTTGTGTTGGAGCATCGTCTTAAGGAGCCCCATTCTGTAGTCTTCCTTGATAATGAGTGTCTGTATTACTGGAACAGTGTTCTTTGGCTACAAGGATGTTCTTGTTCTTCCACTATGACGGGGTATCTATTTTGATAAAAGAAAAAAATTAATTAAATTAAATGTTTTTCAATTTCTTTTCAATTTAAATAGAAGGATGCTAGTTTTCGATTACGCAAAGGCTTCTATTATTTGTAAAAGAACAACCATGATGCCTTTACGTAATCAATATGAATTTTATAATTACTTAAGTGACCTTTAACAATGAACAATAAAAAAATTGCATTTGCAAATGAAATCATTAATAAATGGCGCGGCTGTGAGTTATATAGAAAACAAAGAGCGGCCTTCTGTCTACGACCAGGATGCTGCAGTATTCTTTGCTGTAGTAAAGGCTGTTTGATATTTAAAAAAATAATATGACGTGGAGGTAAAAAAAATCAGTAAAGGAAAAGAATAGAATAAGAAATCTGGTAATCACTAAATATATTCAAATAATTCTCAAAAGCAATTAGGGTTTATTTATAAACAGTATAACTTACATAAGTAATTTTCTGACTATATGGTGCGATCAGATTTCAGCCTGTCCTGTGCTAGCTTCTTGGTTCACGTTTTTGTCGCAAATTACAGTCATTACTTTTCTCCTTCCTGCGAGACGATTCTTGCACAGTTCAACATCTTCATAAATATAACATGCTGATTTACAGTATCGAACATAAATTACTTGAATTTCATTAATGAATAACTGTTATCTGCACGCTGGCAGACCGCTCACTTTTGTGGCTTAAAGACGACCTTCCTTACGCTTTCACACTAAAAGAATAAGTACGATAAAATCTGAAGATCTAGAAAGGTCTTTTACCTTCATATTTTTTACTTAAGTTGAAGCGAAACGCTCAGTTCAGCTTCTGATAAAATGTTTCTTTGACTGCGCAATCGATGTATTAGCGTTCGCGCTAGATGCGCATCTTCACAGTTACGTAAATTATATAAAACAAATGTCTTTGAAAGAATAGGTCTCATCTCATAAGTTGATCATTTAATACACAGCCAAGTGAATGCCTTTCCATAGGTACTCACAGCTTTCATACGACCGAAAGCCCAATAATATTACAGGTCCCAGCACGCTCTGACCTCCAATTATCACGTCATACAAACCAAACTTTCCCCTTCAGATTTTTTCCTGTGAGGGTGGTCGAAATGCGAAATTTACAAAATAAACACAAGAGACTAAGTGGCTGTTCCGTTTATGAATAGTGATACCCTAAAAAAGAACGACAAGAAGACCTCGGAAGAGCTGCACGTGGTCTTGTCAAGAGAATTTCAAACTGCATTCAAGGTGGTTGCGGAATTCATGAAAGTCAACTTGGAACTTAATCATTTGAATTAGCCGGCCGAGGTGGCCGTGCGGTTCTAGGCGCTGCAGTCCGGAACCGCGGGACTGCTACGGTCGCAGGTTCGAATCCTGCCTCGGGCATGGATGTGTGTGATGTCCTTAGGTTAGTTAGGTTTAAGTAGTTGTAAGTTCTAGGGGACTGATGACCTAAGATGTTAAGTCCCATAGTGCTCAGAGCCATTTGAACCATTTGATTTGTCCTGGAGTAACGCCTGCTGTGAGTATTTGTGGGGGTTGCGTTCTAACAGCCGATTACCTGTAAAATTGGATATATATTATGTGGAATGTTTTATTCGTATTAGTCCGGTCTAACACACGCTAAAAGGTTTAGTGTTCCTCCTGAAACATCCTGTATTATGCGTAAAATTGCTCCCATAAACCAGTCTGAAGATCTGGCAGTAAATCTTCTAAATTTCATTTGTTTTCACACAGAAATAAAATTTCGTACCTTCGGCGATAGACAAAAGAATAAACAAGAAGCATATAGTGGTGTGGAGTAAGCGAAACAGATTCTTCCACTAATGTCGACATGATGAAAGCGCGACCTTCACGAAACTCCTGAACAAAGAGAACTTACGCAATACTGTCTTGTGGTGCGAGATATGCCTACTGGTTGCATTCAAATTTGAAATACTGTTCTCTTAGGAAACACGTGTTCCTTTTAGCATGAACGAATACCTGACAACGACTCTTGTTTGTTGATTACACGGTGCGGCTGTCAGTCATCTCGGAAATATCATCACAAACTGTTGTTAAAGTCGTACCGCACAGGTGTACTGGTATCAATCTACCAATCTTCTTCTGAAACTTCAAGATTTACCGATACTTTGGTATCACTTCCAACATTAGACATTCTTGAATTTTATATACTGAATGCTTTTTAAATTACATCGTACTTCAAACAACAACAGACTGAATCCAGTCACGTAGCAATTATGTTAACAGAAACTTAAGCTGGTACGTCTTGAGCTCCTAAAAACGCAGGCTGGCGCATCCGCCATTTTGTTTCCCAAAGAATGCTACACAGCACGTAGCTTATGCGAACTCTTTTGCTTTGTTCCAGTTTTCTGAAATATTTTAGAAGTTTCCTGCATAGAGCCTTAGATCGTGCTATTTTGAGCTTTCATTCCACTCACGTTTACATCGATATGTGGGTTAGACACAAAAATCTCGTGTTTTATTTGTTTATCTCTGCTTTTCTTTCTGTCCGAATAACGAATAAAGGTAGAAGAAACATGTATATTTCTGTGATATAATCGCGTACTATGTTCATGTTTTATTTTCTTCGCGGAATTTAAATGAAATATTCGCTAATGACGTTTATTAAAACATATACAAGGCTCCTGGATATTCGAGTTGGCGGACTGCATCTAAAGTGCATACTTGCGCATTAACCAAGGATAAATACGAAACTCACCAAACACGGTAATTCCAATCGAATGAAGGCTCGCTTCGTTAAATTTCCAGGACATACAAAACACACTTAACACTTACACACTACACAATTCCTTCTCCAAGGTAAAGCACAAGTTATATGTAAATATGGAAATGACTGAAGTTGACAAAGGGCCTACTATCTGTACTGTTAATTTCAACCTCTGCATTCTTCCAGTTACATATGAAATAAACCATTTGTGCACTGTCCCACTCATACCACAATACTTACGCTTATCTAGAAGAATTTCATGATTCACACAGTTAAAAACCTTTGTGATATCACAAAAAATCCCTATAGGTGATGTTCAGTTATTCAGAGCATTTAATATTTGATCAGTGAAAGCATTTATAGCATTTTATGTTGAGAAGCCTTTTTGAAAACCCAAATGACACCTCTTTAGTACTACATTTTTACAAATACACTCCTGGAAATGGAAAAAAGAACACATTGACACCGGTGTGTCAGACCCACCATACTTGCTCCGGACACTGCGAGAGGGCTGTACAAGCAATGATCACACGCACGGCACAGCGGACACACCAGGAACCGCGGTGTTGGCCGTCGAATGGCGCTAGCTGCGCAGCATTTGTGCACCGCCGCCGTCAGTGTCAGCCAGTTTGCCGTGGCATACGGAGCTCCATCGCAGTCTTTAACACTGGTAGCATGCCGCGACAGCGTGGACGTGAACCGTATGTGCAGTTGACGGACTTTGAGCGAGGGCGTATAGTGGGCATGCGGGAGGCCGGGTGGACGTACCGCCGAATTGCTCAACACGTGGGGCGTGAGGTCTCCACAGTACATCGATGTTGTCGCCAGTGGTCGGCGGAAGGTGCACGTGCCCATCGACCTGGGACCGGACCGCAGCGACGCACGGATGCACGCCAAGACCGTAGGATCCTACGCAGTGCCGTAGGGGACCGCACCGCCACTTCCCAGCAAATTAGGGACACTGTTGCTCCTGGGGTATCGGCGAGGACCATTCGCAACCGTCTCCATGAAGCTGGGCTACGGTCCCGCACACCGTTAGGCCGTCTTCCGCTCACGCCCCAACATCGTGCAGCCCGCCTCCAGTGGTGTCGCGACAGGCGTGAATGGAGGGACGAATGGAGACGTGTCGTCTTCAGCGATGAGAGTCGCTTCTGCCTTGGTGCCAATGATGGTCGTATGCGTGTTTGGCGCCGTGCAGGTGAGCGCCACAATCAGGACTGCATACGACCGAGGCACACAGGGCCAACACCCGGCATCATGGTGTGGGGAGCGATCTCCTACACTGGCCGTACACCACTGGTGATCGTCGAGGGGACACTGAATAGTGCACGGTACATCCAAACCGTCATCGAACCCATCGTTCTACCATTCCTAGACCGGCAAGGGAACTTGCTGTTCCAACAGGACAATGCACATCCGCATGTATCCCGTGCCACCCAACGTGCTCTAGAAGGTGCAAGTCAACTACCCTGGCCAGCAAGATCTCCGGGTCTGTCCCCCATTGAGCATGTTTGGGACTGGATGAAGCGTCGTCTCACGTGGCCTGCACGTCCAGCACGAACGCTGGTCCAACTGAGGCGCCAGGTGGAAATGGCATGGCAAGCCGTTCCACAGGACTACATCCAGCATCTCTACGATCGTCTCCATGGGAGAATAGCAGCCTGCATTGCTGCGAAAGGTGGATATACACTGTACTAGTGCCGACATTGTGCATGCTCTGTAGCCTGTGTCTATGTGCCTGTGGTTCTGTCAGTGTGATCATGTGATGTATCTGACCCCAGGAATGTGTCAATAAAGTTTCCCCTTCCTGGGACAATGAATTCACGGTGTTCTTATTTCAATTTCCAGAAGTGTATATGGAGCTACTCTTGAATACATTACTTTTTCAAGAATTTTGGATGAAGTTGTCAGAAGTGAGTTTGGGTGGTAGTTCTCAGCATCAGACATAGCCCCCTTTTCATGCAATGATTTAACAATTGCATATTGCAGTCTATCTGGAAAAATGCCATATTTCTATTGGCTACTGTACAGGTATATGTGGCTGAGAATTCTACTTATCTCTTGGGAACAAGCTTTTAGTACTCTGTTGGAAATACTGTCAATTCTATGTGAGCGTTTACTTTTGAGTGCATTTATTATTTTCCTAATTTCAGTAGGAGAGGTTGGTTGAATTTCAGTCTTATGAAAATTGCATAGGTACTGCTTCCTCCAAATAGAAGCCTTGCATTTTGTAATGAACAGCTGCATCCTATTTTCTCTACAATAGTTAAAATAAGATTATTAAAAATATTTTCTGCCTGTGACTTTTTATTAACAAACTTTTCATTGAGTTTGACAGAAATACAGTCTTCCTGTGTTCTCGGTTGTCCTGTTTCCCTTTTAATGAGATTCCAGATAGTTTTAATTTTATTATCAGAGGTGCTATTCTCAGACATAATGCACATACTTCTGGATTTTTTAACAACTTTTCTTAATACAGTTTTGTAGTTTTCACAATGTTTGACTGTTTCATTATCATTACTCCTCCTAGCTAAAAGATACGTTTCCCTTTTCTGTTTACAAGATATTACTATTCATTTAGTAAGGCAAGGCTTTTGAAATGGTTTCTTATAATGTTTCACTGTTTTCTTAGGGAAACTGTTTTCAGATATACTGACAAAGGTATCATGAAACGTATTAGGTTAGGTGAATTAGCATTAGGCTCCCTGTACATCTCATCCCATTCTAACTGTTTCAAGCTTTCCCTAAAATTTGCAGATGTTAAATCATTAATTGAATGCACTGTTTTGGAGGACTGTTGTGTTTTACTGTACGGAGGTACGTCATATACTGTAACTAGCTGGGAAACGAACCACTCTAAATCTACTTCTAGAATGGTTAGAACCATTTATGGTAGCACAGCCACCCATAATTTCGTGCTAACGTGTCATGACGCAAATTCTATAGCACCGCAGAACGTTTACACTTCAGAGCTCTGGGAAACAGAATGGCAGATGCGCCACGTCGTACTTATAGGAGCCTTAGGTACGTCCAAGACGTCATTATATGCTCTTTTGAAGGCGGTGCAGCTCAGTCAGTAAAATATCTTCTGGAATCTGCAGAGATTCATAACTCCTTCTTGAGGTATAGCCGCTACAATGTTGCTAAAATGTACTGATTGTACAAAATTTAGCAAACAGTTCCTAAGTCACGTCAACTTAGGCAAATATCCACACCAAAGGGCGAGAAGATGATGAGAAGGAGAAAACCTCGCTTCATAAACATTTTGAGCTACTTCCCTTCCAACGTTTTTATGTTGTAGAGGATCCGCTCTTGCATGGATGATCGTAGTGTATAAGGAAAAAGACTACAGTAGGTTGCGAGGGCGAATGAAATTTTCCACTTCGTCTGTTGTTTCTTTCAAACGATTCAATTGAGTCTCAGGAGGATAGGATCTACAGTCTCCGGTTTGTTGTCATGTCTCAGTTTATTTTTATTTTTATTTTTTTAGTTTTGTGAATAATACGGTCGATTATCTTGCTATCGTTACACAGCTGAACTGATGTTATTCTCTAATAATATTGATACCGACATTCCAGTTTCCCTTTCTTTATAGGAGTAGGTATTGTACGTAACTTCTTCTGAGCAGTAAACAGAAATTAAGATCACTGTGTTGGTACGTCACAAAATAACAGTATTTTCCAGTATTAGCTGCTGGAACGTTGCAGACTGTTGACGTTTACCGCACGCTGGCGTCGCCTATGTTCTGTCCTTAGCTCACTATCCTATTGCAACGCGTTGGGTAAGCTCGGTGTGGCGAACGAAAATGTTTCACTGGCTTGTGACAGTTGGCATTAGGGTTAGATTCGGCTGCTCGAAAGGAGAACAACAAATGTTTAATGCCAGCACGTTTAGTGAAAGCTAATTGAATTTATTGTGATAAGAATATTAGGAGGGCTAGATGGAGAGGGGTGACTTAAAAACAACTTGAGCGTGATGTGATGGTTTACGCTACCTATATGGTATTACAGGTGTCGTTGACCACTGAGCTGGGTTCGGCGACATTTGCTCGGCGCTGTTTTTCTTGCAGGTTCTCAGTGTCAACAGCAGTTGTAAATTTCTTGAATCTGGGTGGTGAACACACTGGAACATTTAAATCAGATTCACCCACTTCTGATCAGCTCGTTACCACAGGGAAAGTAATGGAGGGGGGGGGGGGGGAGGAGGGAAGGAGAAATGAGGAACTGGAGCATTTAATGCTCGCTTGTAGCACTATTGGGTGATTTGGTGGTGTCAGATAGGCAATTTTCTAGCATTGCGCCTAGTTGGGCTAGAGCGGTGGTGAGTCTGTAACTCCTCACTGTATATTCATTATCTCTTCAAAAATGGTTCAAATGGCTCTGAGCACTACGGGACTTAACAGCTGTGGTCATCAGTCCCCTAGAACTTGGAACTACTTAAACCTAACTAACCTAAGGACATCACACACATCCATGCCCGAGGCAGGATTCGAACCTGCGACCGCAGCAGTCGCGCGGTTCCGGACTGCGCGCCTAGAACCGCGAGACCACCGCGGCCGGCCATGATCTCTTCCCATGCATTTCTGTTTGTTGCAAATTTTCGTGAACAAGTCGCATCTGGAGTGTTAATGTCATGCACATCACTCGCAAAGGAACCTCTTGTTGTCTTTAGGCACGCCGTAGTCGGCTTCTAGCCAATGGACGCGTCCGGGACTAAGAAATCGTAGTGTTACTATCTCCAAGTCAGTTGGCGTAGAGCTTGCCGCGTTCCCTTCTCTCTGTTACTGTTTCTGGTGACGGTACCATTCAATTATATCCATAATATGGATTTTTGTATGGGAAATGTACGGAGAATTATAATTGTGCAAAGTTATTCTATTTATTGTCTTGATCGCGCAGGTTTTTGAATAGAATTACCGGTTTCGGCTGTGCAGTAGCTGGCACCAGACTCTGCAATAGAAGTAAAAGAATGTACATTACTAGCCACTACATTAAGAGATTAAAAACAGATTACAGAAGTTAGAACAACCCGTTGTACCTCTCATTTTGCTACTCTAAAAGAAGTCATGACATGTAAAAATGACATTAGTAAACACTGTCATGCATGATTCAGCCTGTAATACATAGGATGCAAAGTGATGCCAGACGTCTTTGATGCATTCATACCGTACAAATAAATATAAAAAGTAATTAAAATGACATTCGTTTAAAAGTGCAGTTCTTTAAATTGTTCTCAGTTGCATATAAGAAAGCATGATTAAAAAATTTAATCATTTATAAAATTTGTTCGACTTCAGAATGTTTATTTTTTGAACATTTTGTTAAGTGCTGACCAGTTTAAACTGTAAGGAGACGAATACATTGTTAATATGATTAAACATTTTAAGAAACCTGCTTTCATATAGTTCAAATGATATTTTAAGCAACTGCATTCTATACATAATTGGTTGAAACATGAATGGCAGTTCTGACTTGTTATATTTTTATACGTTATGATTTAGTCCAGTGCAGCAGAGTGACGGGTGTATTGTGTATTTTATAACTTCTGTCATCTGTTTATAATCTCTTACTGCAGCAACTAGTAATGTACCGAAAAAAATGTTCAAACACGTGTGAAATCTTAAGACTTAACTGCTAAGGTCATCAGTCCCTAAGCTTACACACTACTTAAACTAAATTATCCTAAGGACAAACACACACACCCATGACCGAGGTAGGACTCGAACCTCCGCCGGGACCAGTCGCACAGTCCATGACTGCAGCGCCCTAGACCGCTCGGCTAATCCCGCGCGGCAGTAATGTACCGGTATGTTCTTTTACTTCTATTGTAGAGTATGAAGATGACTATTTGATAGCCGAAAAAAGCTGTGCGATCAAAGGCAATTAAATAAATTGTGTGTACCATGATGTACAGATGGACGTTTTATGCTAAATTCTATTCAGATTTTAAATTCAAAGGTCTGCAATACCTTATATTAATATAGTCAGAGAAATTATGTTATCATAACAATAACCAGCACCTATGCCAACGCCCCTTGCCATAATTAGGCAGCTTAGATATCCCGCACACTTGGTTGCTCTTTGGTATACTGCCTTCGCAAGAAAATGAATTAGAAAATACTACCCAGTATGTGTGCCGCAGTGAACTGAACGGCGCGTGACGTGCCTGGGTTGCCGTCACACCACGTCCTGATCACCTGGTGGGGTCTGTCGACAGCAAAATGGGGCAGTACTATCGCATTTGATGCGGTCAGATCACGGAATTGACACCACCACCTTATCAATCAATGACGCAATACAATGAAACACCTACAGCCGTCCTTCCGATGCTATTTATTGTGTATCAACCAGTTTCGGCGACTCACTACACCATCCTCAGGCCTTAACTGACCCCTAGGGGATGAACTCCCATCGTATACACGATTCGATCAGTGCCCAACATCTATGAATAGACTTACGTAGAATGTAGCACCTGTGAAGTTGCGTCTGCTACTGTTAACTACCAGTGTACTGTGACTCTTCAGAGAGAACTGCCACTGCTAGCCCCAAATACTGTGGGCACTGTTGAGGGAAGAGGGTCACCATCACTATTGTAGACTGCAATAGTGGATAGAAGTGCCACGGCCTTCTGTTGTGTCATTTCATACGTCATCGTCTCTCACTTGCAAAAGATACAGAATCGCGATTTCCGTTTGTTGCGCAAAGCACTCTGTAGGTCATCTGCACTTCGAGCAAGATCAAGGTCCGCCTCGTCAGTCCAGAGCTGCAGAGGCGGTTCTTTCACGTAGCGCAAGAAGCACATGGAACCGGCTCTGCGATGTCGGTGGCTCCATAGCCGCACAGTCCGGTCTTTCGAGGAAAAAGTTTTCGCTGATATACTGTAGGACAAAACGACTCGGATTGATAAGTAAAACAGGCTAACAACCACAATACTCCAAAAGTCTATTCACTATTCGTTTCAATTAAGGGTAGTGACCATGTTGCTCAATTCGTGCTTTTTCTGCATTTACTGTTTTACGTTGTTTTAACTAAGTTTGAGTTCAGCCGCAGCACATCTTTACAATATTTTTTCCACTGAGTTTCAACGCGTTTCTATGAGGTTTTCAAGAATGCTTTAACGTTTAACATAGTGAGATACGCCAATGTTCTCGTCTTCTCCCGCCGAATGATGCAGTGTTCGGTTGACATCCAACACTGTTGGATTTAGTACTGGTGTGTCGCGATGTTTTGCCTGTAGCATAGCCCAGTAGAGTTTGTCGCGATATTTTATTCTTACCAGAAAAATAAACTTTATAACGAAACTTATATCACTTTCTAACGTGAGCTGTTATAATTTATAATTAGTCTTAAGACAGTCCATACAGATCAGCGACGGGCAACGGCCAACAGCTGTTAGTTCAGTACGCTGATAATTAGAGCGCTGGTGAAACCCTGAAAATCACATCGAGACTGGCCGGTGGAGACTACTCGGAACGAAGTGGGTTGGAATCGACGCAGCATTCACCATCACGCTCCCACACTCTTTAACGCATCAACCACCTCGACTTATTAACCATTTTCTTATTAAAATTGTACGCAAAGCAAACACGGCTAAAGTCAACTACGATGGGCAGTTTCAACGTTTTAGCTACTGTTTATTTTGCGGGGAGGCTGTAGGTTCGAAAAAACCAAGGCGGATATCTTATGTTATTGCTTAAATTAGTGAAATAACATTTTACTAAGCTTTACCTTCACATTTTACATGGAAGTAAAGTATCTTTAAATAAAAAGAGCACGTAGCGAGACTTTAAACTGGCCCAGCCGAATTGTGTCAGAATGGATTGAGGATCATTCCAAGGCTATGGTGATAATTCTGTGCCTTTACCTGCCCCCAAGGTCCCGCTAGCTTGAACTAAGTCATACTGAGAACGTCTGGGACGCCATTCAACAAGATGAGCTTGTCTTAATTATAATCACTAATGTCTGTGATTAGTAAACGTACATTGAATGCTTGTGTCTCAGACTGTTCCTCAATGCATCTGTCGTCACGATGCGTTACTGACGTTATTAAAACTTAAGTTTGTACTACATATTGTCAGGTAGGAGTATCTGATCGAGTTACTCGTGTTCAGCATTTTCGTATTTTTAAAAAAAAAAAAAAAAAAAAAAAAAAAGCTCCCTCGCATGCAAGGCTATCTCCTAAGTGATGTCACACCATGTAATAGGTGCAGTGCTCCAATAATTAAATATTCTGCCCCTTGTTTTTAACTACCTAGGGAAATTCGGTACACATAAAACGGGAGTGACGATGAGGATCTGAAATCATATCGTTATCATCTTATGATGTTCTGTCCATTGGCAGGTTCCTGACACAGATGCCGTCTGCATATCATCCTGTTCCAGGCAAACTGCTTTTTCCTTCACTCAGCATTTTCATTCTTCTCCTTCGAATTTTCTGCTGTCTTTCCATCATACCTTAGGTAGCTGTTGATAGGATTCTTTTTCCTTTAAATATACCTCACATCTAATATGTTTCCTTTTCTTGACCAGGTTTACGAGAGTTTGTAACATTTATAGCGAAATGCGCTGGTGCAAAAAGTAATCTTGTGAGTTATGGCTTAAAACCTACTACTGTGTAGCATTTTATATCGTTCTCATGAGCTAAGGAGTGGCTGTTAGCTGATCATTTCATGGCCTTATCTGGTAAGGTTGGTTCTCCTTTCATGTCATATAATTTTGCGTACTCATTACTGGAAAGTAGACCTGTATATTCCTCCAACAGTTTCACAGAGCCAGATGATCAACGGAACCACAACCGTGCATCTGGCCATCCAGAATTACATTTCCTTGATTTCTGTAAATCGCTAGAGGCAAATGCCGACACGGTGTAGATGTTACGGCTTCCGCCGGTTGTCTTTAAAAAACGAACGTGGCGATAGGAGTGGTAGAAATTCAAATGGCTGACAGACTTACGATTCCCAATTAACAGGTACATTTGACCTTACCTTCTGATCTTCTGCTGTCTTGACCGTGACCAGAATCGGAACTCATCTCTTCTGGCAGGGGTTTCTGATTGCAAATTATAGGGATATAGATAGCAACACGCTGATTCAACGGATAAGAAATGGGACAGATAGGTTAAAATATTGCTTGTAGTTCCATGGTAATGTGAGGTTGTTAAGTTAAAATATAGGATACCACACACGTAGGAATAGCACAAAGCTGATACAGAGAATGTCTTGCTGCAGGACTAGACAAAGGGAACAATCCGGAATACAAACGAGCGTTCTGTTAACTCGTTCAACACTTGATCAGGGAGAGGTAGAGCATGTATAAACTAAGAGAAAAAGAGCATTGATTATTATCCACACAAAAGAATAAACTGAATCCCACGATGGTGCAGTGAAAAGTACTATCGAGCAAACATGAATAGTTTCTTCGCGCCTACCGATCGATGTGCAAATCGGCGCGTTTGTGATGGATCACGATCGAAATAATCGTAGTTGCATTACCTTTAATGTGAAACAGTTGGAACCATAGTTATAAGGTCCATGGTCCATGGCTGCTACCGAGAACAGCAGGCAAGCACAAAGACATACAGATCGCGGCAACTTCATTGCTTCTGTACTCCATGGATCTGCTCCAACTAAGCACTTTGAGCAACTGCGAACAAGAGGGCCTCTCCCGCCAGTTTTGTTGGCGACAGAATCGTAACTCAGTAAGCGTCCGCCGGCAGCAACAAAAGCTCATAGCCAACCTAAGCGGACTGACGGCTGAGTTTGGTTCCAGCACGCAAGGCGTGCTTCATGGTTCCGAAGTTGGGTTCTCTGGAGTGGCGGGAACTCGTCGAAAGTGGAAGGACAGACTGGTGTCCCTCTGCCACGAGGAAGCCGTGGGCTTAAATTCAAAATAGAGGCTCGAACAACGTTTCGGGTGTTCACCATATTGCAAATTATTAGGAATATTTCAATCAAATCTTGGAAAATTACTCAGCTCACACGAGGCCACAGTCCTCTGGTTAGGCAAGGTCACGGTGACATCTGACTGCCGTGGAAAATTTGTTTGATAGTCTTTAACTGACGATTGCTTTCACCGGGTTTCTGAATAGTAAAATTTTGGAAATTTTTGCTAAGTTCCTATGGGACCAAACTGCTAAGGTCATCGGTCCTTAGGCGTTTACACTACTTAATCTAACGCACACTCACTTACGCTAAGGACAACAGACACACCCATGCCTGAGGGAGGACTCGAACCTCCGACGAGGGTAGCTGCGCGAACCGTAGCAAGGCGCAACAGACCACACGGCTACCCCACGAGGCTTCTGAATAGTAATCGGATCGATCGTTGTGATTTACAAAATGATTCGTGCATTTGCGTATAGTCTGAATCTTCTGTCATAAAAATAAAATGAATTTTGTTACGCTACTCTCCTTGTCAGAAAGTCTGGACGGGGCGGCAGTCGTTCCTACTCCACACCTTTTGGTAGGCTAAATAAAAGTCTCTGTTAGAGCAGTTCTTTCGAAAGGGCATGGCCAATTTCCTTCCCCATCTTTCAAACAGTCCGAGATTTTTTCGCTTCTCTAATGAACTCGTTGTCCACGGGACGATCTTCTGCGAGTGGGAATCAAGTTGTACAAGACGCAAGTTGAGGTATCAGACTTCGGCGTCGTGTGCCTGACACAGTACTTGTCTGCCTGCAACTCTAATACGAACTGTTAGGTTGTTACAACAAGCCACACTCTTACGTTCGCATTTAAGCATATGTGTTGCAAGTTCTTTGTTTTCTTACCCTTTTCAGTACTTCGTTGTTTCCCACTTGATCGACCCATTTGATTCTATGCATTCTCCTCCAAGTTCAAGAAATGGTTCAAATGGCTCTGAGCACTATGGGACTTAACTTCTGAGGTCATCAGTCCCCTAGAACTTAGAACTACTCGAACCTAACTAACCTAAGGACATCACACACATCCATGCCCGAGGCAGGATTCTAACCTGCGACCGTAGCGGTCGTGCGGTTCCAGACCGTAGCGCCTAGAACCGCTCGACGACCCCGGCCGGCCTCCTCCAAGTCCAAGTTTGCTTTGCCACTGCAGTTCTTAATTTTATATCTTTTTCAGTCATCCAGTCGTCAATTGCTCCACGAAAATCTGAACTATCTACACTGCTTAATTTGACCTCTTTTTGCTTTCACTTTCATAGCTGCTTCGTCACTTTCTTTCATCACCTAAGTTACCCATGTGTTAATTTTCATTCTATACTCTTGCAATCCCCCTCGGTACCATGTCATCAGAAAATCTGATGCAGTTGATCTTTCAGCCTCATATTCTTACTAATTGATTCTTTACTTCTAGTGTTTTTATTAACAAGTCTTCGATATATATTGTAGACAGAGTTAGTGAAAGACAACGCTGTCTCATTCATCTTTAGATTTCAAACCGGACTGCCATGCAACTTCTTAGGTTTGTACTAGCATCCTGCGTTGAATGTAGCTCTTTAATTAGGCCGGTATTACACTATCAAATTTATTTTACAAAGAAATCAAATTTTATAAGGGGTAATACAGTGTGGTAAAATATTTCGTCATAATTCCCGCAGAGGGTTGGAATGTACACTCCTGGAAATTGAAATAAGAACACCGTGAATTCATTGTCCCAGGAAGGGGAAACTTTATTGACACATTCCTGGGGTCAGATACATCACATGATCACACTGACAGAACCACAGGCACATAGACACAGGCAACAGAACATGCACAATGTCGGCACTAGTACAGTGTATATCCACCTTTCGCAGCAATGCAGGCTGCTTTGCTCCCATGGAGACGATCGTAGAGATGCTGGATGTAGTCCTGTGGAACGGCTTGCCACGCCATTTCCACCTGGCGCCTCAGTTGGACCAGCGTTCGTGCTGGACGTGCAGACCGCGTGAGACGACGCTTCATCCAGTCCCAAACATGCTCAATGGGGGACAGATCCGGAGATCTTGCTGGCCAGGGTAGTTGACTTACACCTTCTAGAGCACGTTGGGTGGCACGGGATACATGCGGACGTGCATTGTCCTGTTGGAACAGCAAGTTCCCTTGCCGGTCTAGGAATGGTAGAACGATGGGTTCGATGACGGTTTGGATGTACCGTGCACTATTCAGTGTCCCCTCGACGATCACCAGTGGTGTACGGCCAGTGTAGGAGATCGCTCCCCACACCATGATGCCGGGTGTTGGCCCTGTGTGCGTCGGTCGTATGCAGTCCTGATTTTGGCGCTCACCTGCACGGCGCCAAACACGCATGCGACCATCATTGGCACCAAGGCAGAAGCGACTCTCATCGCTGAAGACGACACGTCTCCATTCGTCCCTCCATTCACGCCTGTCACGACACCACTGGAGGCGGGCTGCACGATGTTGGGGCGTGAGCGGAAGACGGCCTAACGGTGTGCGGGACCGTAGCCCAGCTTCATGGAGACGGTTGCGAATGGTCCTCGCCGATACCCCAGGAGCAACAGTGTCCCTAATTTGCTGGAAAGTGGCGGTGCGGTCCCCTACGGCACTGCGTAGGATCCTACGGTCTTGGCGTGCATCCGTGCGTCGCTGCGGTCCGGTCCCAGGTCGACGGGCACGTGCACCTTCCGCCGACCACTGGCGACAACATCGATTTACTGTGGAGACCTCACGCCCCACGTGTTGAGCAATTCGGCGGTACGTCCACCCGGCCTCCCGCATGCCCACTATACGCCCTCGCTCAAAGTCCGTCAACTGCACATACGGTTCATGTCCACGCTGTCGCGGCATGCTACCAGTGTTAAAGATTGCGATGGAGCTCCGTATGCCACGGCAAACTGGCTGACACTGACGGCGGCGGTGCACAAATGCTGCGCAGCTAGCGCCATTCGACGGCCAACACCGCGGTTCCTGGTGTGTCCGCTGTGCCGTGCGTGTGATCATTGCTTGTACAGCCCTCTCGCAGTGTCCGGAGCAAGTATGGTGGGTCTGACACACCGGTGTCAATGTGTTCTTTTTTCCATTTCCAGGAGTGTATTAACAGAGCAACCGCATAACACCAACTAAAAAATTACTGTTCTTATTAGTGTTGGTTCCGTAGGTCAGTCAGTGAATGGGCAGTTCATTTTCCAGTACGAATACGAAATTTAATTAATGTCCCATCTTCTGCTAATGTTAACATATAATAGTAAAATCCGAATGCAATGTAATGTATACAGTTCACCATTCAAAATCCTTTAACATGAGAAATAACTCGTGACCTGATGCGTTTAAGTTAAAAAAAAAAAAAACAGATTAGGATTATATCCGAATTTTTGCCAAGTAATTTTTGACGCTATACGCCGATTCAAAAATAGGCACAATTTTTACATTCTTGGAAATTACGTGTAGTTTTGTCTTATAGAAGACCTTTTGGCCTTGTCCTTGCTTCTGTGTCTTGCGTGTACATATGAATTTTTGTGTTTCCTGATTGCAACTTTCAGTCGGTGTGCTTGTAACTCTTTCTTCTTTATGTGCACATCCTTAACTACAGGTATCACATGTTCCATTATATTTAACGCAAAAGTCAGTCCCTATTCACTTTCAGGTACCACTGTTGCATCATCAGTGAGTCGCACTGTGCTTATTTTCCGTCCTTGACAAACAACAACAGTTCTTTAGTTCCCTTTTTAGTCAACAAATAAGCATCAGTGGTGACAATGAATTTAACTTATGTCTTTCGCGGTTTTGACTTCTTATATAAATCTGTCAGTGCAGACTATTTTAATTTCGTTTTAAGAAAGAAAGTTGGTTTCAGTCTCCCTGCCTAAAATAAGAAAAACATGTTATTTCATTCCAGATTATAAAACGCATTTCCATATTTTTAGCGCTACCACAAGCTCAGAAATACGAGGCGCTACATTTGATCAAATAAATTTGCCGAAAGGTAACATTTGAAAAAAAATCCCTATTACACTACATCAAATATATTTGACAAACTAACTTAGTTAACAAAATTTGATAGTGTAATACGGTACACGGACCGTGCAGTCGTAGGCTGAGTGTTGAGCGTCCGGTGTTTCTGACGTCACAGCGTGGAGAAAGAACGTTGGGGAGTGTTTCCGAACGTGTAGGGTAACACATTAGAAGTTCTGCACGTGCGTTTGGACGAACACATATTAGAACGCCATCTACGCCACATGATGCCATCTGTTTTCAGTAGAGAGTCGCGAGACGCTATTTTGGCTTTCAGTTGAAACCCATACGTAGATATGCCGTTCCTAAGCACCAAAAAATTGCGGATCTCTCCAAAACCCGTCTTTCATTGTAAGATTCGTGGTAATAAAGTGACTGTAAACGTCATACTGCCGATTAAAGATTTATTTGTAACTTGCCTACTATGGTATTATGCTGTTTCAAGGCAATAAAATATTGAAGATCCTTCATAAATGCAATGTTACCGCTACAATTTACTATAATTAAATGTTAGTTAATAATACCCCCAAGATTAAAGCTTTCAGGAGATGGAAAGAGCCAAAATATGGTTGTAAAACTTTCGTGGTTGGCGTAGCGTAATGAATAGACACAGAATAGTGGTGTTACATATGATGTTTAGCTGTGTTACATATGATGTGTAATTGATTCTCTTCTCACTATGTCGATACGTTTCCTTACCAACCTCTGCCGTTCCTGTTTGATACTTCCATATTAGTATAATAGAAGAATATCCTATAATAACCAATGCATATAATCTCGCTCTTTCTGAGGAGTGAGTTTTGGAGTGTCTTTAACTGTAAGACAGCTTGCACTACTTGGAGTACGATATTTTGTACATTCTTGTTTTAAAGACTGTGCTGCTGAACAGGAACACTGATCAAGTAAGAATGACCTTAGGACTTTATTAAAAAGTGAGAATGAGTAAATGTTTTGCCGAGCGGAATTAGCCGAACGGTCAGAGGCGCTGCAAAATGGCTCTGAGCACTATGAGACTTAACATCTACGGTCATCAGTCCCTGGAACTTAGAACTACTTAAACCTAACTAACCTAAGGAAAGCACACAACACCCAGTCATCACGAGGCAGAGAAAATCCCTGGCCCCTCCGGGAATCGAACCCGGCCGCGGGAGGCGAGAACGCTACCGCACGACCAAAAGCTGTGGACTTAGGCGCTGCAGTCATGGACTGTGTGGCTGGTCCCGGTGGAAGTTCGAGTCCTCCCTCGGGCATGGGTGTGCGTGTTTGTCCTTAGGATAATTTAGGTTAAGTAGTGTGTAAGCTTAGGGACTAATGACCTTAGCAGTTAATCCCATAAGATTTCACACACATTTGAACATTTTGGTTAAATGTTTTAATTTTACATGGAGAACTATTGAAAATTTGTATCGCGATATATGTAATAAAACTTTAATAAGCTAACGTCGCCATTGACAGGCCATGGTTATTCCCTTTTTGCCTTATAAGACGTCTACGTATAACGAAGCTTTTATTTATGTGTACTACATATACCACCATGACTAGCATAAGGACGAGGGAGGAAATGTTCATTTTAATAGAGCCAACATAGGTTTTTTACGTCCGTCCACTTCTTAAACAGTGTGATTTGCTAAACATATACAGCCGAACACCGCCACTGGAGCTCGCTGCGATGGCGTAAACAACGTTGAGAACAAGTACCGCATGTACAAGTTGCATCGTTCCTCGGCGTTCAACAGAACGCTGAACTCGGCATGCTCAACGCAGATGTTCGAATGCATACCCCGTGTGCCGATGGCTTTAGTCTCCTCTTGTAGTGAATACGATTCAAATTGCCAACCACTTTGCCAGATTATTTAGTGCCGCAACAGCACCTAATAACAGGCATCGAAGTAAGACTACGAACGACTATCGTAATGGACCAGTCACCAGCACGTGAGACTCGGAAGACTCAGAGTTTTCCACGGCTTCCTTAAGCCGTCGGCACACGGACCTAAAATCCGAACGTTGAGCGTTGAGTGCGCCGAGTTGATGACGTCATAGCGTGGAACAGCACGTTCAGGAGTCTTTCCGTACGTGCAGAGCAATATCTGGCATGTCAGATATTCTGGGCGTGCTTCTGAGTGTTGACCAATGAGATGGCACAACGCCACCTACGTCACACGCACGCCTTTTCCCTTCAGTACAGAGTTGTGAGGCGCCATGTTGGCACTCATTTCAAGCCTATATGTGTATATGCTATTTCTGAGCACGAGCACATTGAGAATCACTGGAAAACTCATTGTTAACTGTGTGATTCGTTCCAATAAAATAATGAGAAACATCATATTCGTGGCAAAAGATTCATTGTAACTTTCGTATTATGAGAGTAGGCTATTTAAAGGCAGCGAAGCACTGAATATGCACCCAAAACGTATTGTTCTTGGTAAAATTTGTTATTATTAAATTTCAATTTGTAACATATGTACGATTAAGGTTTTCAGCACTCGGTAACATACTATGATTAGAAACATACGGCATATTGTTGGTGTAGCGTAATGACTAGCGTCACTGTCCTGTATTGAGTTGTGTTTTGGGGTGGTAGTTCGCATTTTGCCACTTCCTACTTTTTTTTCCTAACATTCGCGGTTTTATTAGGTTCTGATACCTTATTATTAGTTTAATATAGGTATATAATATAATATTTGTGGTTATGTAAATATAAGTTCACTTTTTATCGAGGGGTAAGTTTGTTCGGTTAGCTTAATCTACCGAACAGCTTGCGCTACTTGTATAAAGATATTTTGCTCCTTTTTCTTTTATGCTTCGTAACTCATATGTTGTAAAGATTCTGCTATTGGGTAGGAACAGTGATCGAGTAAGACTGACCTTGGGGTTTTAATAAAATGTGGGAAAGATGAAATAATGTTTATCTTATGGGGAGAAGTATTCCAAATTTGTACCGCACTGTTTGTAATGGAACTTTTATAAGCCAGTGTCCTTATTGATTGGACATAGTACTTTCCTTTTCGTGGGCGATGAAGGAAATGTGGATTTCAATAGGGCTAACGTGGGCATTTTAGCGCGCCCGTTGGGTAAAACAATGTGATTTACGAACTAGAAACATCCCTCAGCTGCCGCTGGAGTGCGTTGCAATCGCGTATACCACATTGGGGCCCAAGTACCGTATGCACAAGTCACATCGTTCCTGAGCGTTCATCAGGACGTTGAACTTGGCACGCTCAACGTGAACGTTCGTCAGCACGGTCCGTGTGCCGACGGGTTTAGACGCTGTCGAAGGCGTGGAACGATATTTTTGGGTGACAGTCACACACGCAGTTCGCCCGTGCGCCGGAACATTAGGCCTTCCTCGGCACTCGCGGCAGTATTTGCAGTGCTCGCCCGAGCAGTAGTAAACAGGCCGTGGCGGCCCGGCGCCGCGAGGTTCCGATAGCGAGAGGTCGTGGGGTCGCCCCGCAGCCAACAAACACGCCTGCCGTGATAAGCTGCCGCCGCTATCGCCGCGCCGAGTCACCAGCGGGAACTGCATATAACCCCCTGCCGCGCCGCGCTCCCAGGTGCGTCACGAATATTAAACACTGCTGGTCGGACCAATGCCGCACAACGGAAGCAAACAGCCGTTCCGTCTCGTGACATGGCTCAGTTTGTTGGTCGGACTCTGGCGTTATTGTCTGTTGCAAGAGATGGTACTGGCACACGTAATGCGCGTCCGGCGGAAAGAGAGTCATGTAGTTATGCGTGTACCGGGGTAACAAATGAATAACTGATCACTTGCCCTTGCAGGCCTTAAGCTGTCGGCACATGGACCGTGCATTCGGATGTTGAGCATCGAGCGTGTCATGTTTTCGACGTCATAGCGCGGAAGAAGCACGTCGGTAAGCATTTCCAACTTTGCAGAGCAATACAGGGTGTTACAAAAAGGTATGGCCAAACTTTCAGGAAACATTCCTCACACACAAATAAAGAAAAGATGTTATGTGGACATGGGTCCGGAAACGCTTAATTTCTATGTTAGAGCTCATTTTAGTTTCGTTAGTATGTACTGTACTTCCTCGATTCACCGCCAGGTGGCCCAATTGAAGGAAGGTAATGTTGACTTCGGTGCTTGTGTTGATATGCGACTCATTGCTCTACAGTACTAGCATCAAGCACATCAGTACGTAGCATCAACAGTTTAGTGTTCATCACGAACGTGGTTTTGCAGCCAATGCAATGTTTACAAATGCGGAGTTGGCAGATGCCCATTTGATGTATGGATTAACACGGGGCAATGGCCGTGGCGCGGTACGTTTGTATCGAGACAGATTTCCAGAACGAAGGTGTCCCGACAGGAAGACGTTCGAAGCAATTGATCGGCGTCTTAGGGAGCACGGAACATTGAAGCCTATGACTCGCGACTGGGGAAGACCTAGAACGACGAGGACATCTGCAATGGACGAGGCAATTCTTCGTCCTGTTGACGATAACCCTAATGTCAGCGTCAGAGAAGTTGCTGCTGTACAAGGTAACGTTGACCACGTCACTGTATGGAGAGTGCTACGGGAGAACCAGTTGTTTCCGTACCATGTACAGCGTGTGCAGGCACTATCAGCAGTTGATTGGCATCCACGGGTACACTTCTGCGAATGGTTCATCCAACAATGTGTCAATCCTCTTTTCAGTGCAAATGTTCTCTTTACGGATGAGGCTTCATTCCAACGTGATCAAATTGTAAATTTTCACAATCAACATGTGTGGGCTGAAGAGAATCCGCACGCAATTGTGGAATCACGTCATCAACACAGATTTTCTGTGAACTTTTGGGCAGGCATTGTTGGAGATGTCTTGATTGGGCCCCATGTTCTTCCACCTACGCTCAATGGAGCACGTTATTATGATTTCATACGGGATACTCTACCTGTGCTGCTAGAAAATGTGCCTTTACAAGTACGCCACAACATGAGGTTCATGCGCGATGGGGCTCCTGCACATTTCAGTCGAAGTGTTCGTACGCTTCTCAACAACAGATTTGGTGACCTATGGATTGGTAGAGGCGGGCCAATTCCATGGCCTCCACGCTCTCCTGAACTCAACCCTCTTGACTTTCATTTATGGGGGAATTTGAAAGCTCTTGTCTACGCAACCCCGGTGCCAAATGTAGAGACTCTTCATGCTCGTATTGTGGACGGCTGTGATACAATACGCCATTCTCCAGGGCTGCATCAGCGCATCAGGGATTCCATGCGACGGAGGGTGGATGCATGTATCCTCGCTAACGGAGGACATTTGGAACATTTCCTGTAACAAAGTGTTTGAAGTCACGCTGGTATGTTCTGTTGCTGTGTGTTTCCATTCCATGATTAATGTGATTTGAAGAGAAGTAATAAAATGAGCTCTAACATGGAAAGTAAGCGTTTCCGGACACATGTCCACATAATATCTCTTCTTTATTTGTGTGTGAGGAATGTTTCCTGAAAGTTTGGCCGTACCTTTCTGTAACAACCTGTATATAGCATGTCACATATGCTGAGAGTGTGTTTGAACGTAGACGAATAAAATAGAAGAATGCGACTTACGTCACATACAGGCCATCTCTCTTCAGCGCAGAGTCGTGAGACGCCATATTAACTTTCGGTTGGACCTCATAAGTATATACACTGAGAGTCATGGAATGCCTCCTAATATAGCGTCGCACCGCTTTTTACCCGGCATAATGCAGCAACTAGACGTGGCACGCATTCAACAAGTCGCTGGAAGCCCTCTGCGAAAATATTGAGCCTTGCTTCCTCTATAGCCGTCCATAACTGCAAAAGAGTTGCCGGTGACACATTTTGTTCACGAGCTGACCTCTAGATGATCGCGTAAGGTTAAATGGGATTCATGTCTGGTGATCGGCGTGGCCAAATCATTTGCTTCCAGAGTGATGTTCAAATCAATCGCGAACAATTGTGGCCCAGTGATACAGTGCGCTGCCATCCATGAAAATTCCATCGTAGAATGGGTCCAAATGGTCTCCAAGTAGCTGGAGATAGCCATTTTGAGTCAATGATCGGTACACATGGACCGGAGAACCCAGCCCATTCCATGTAAACATTAGCCCACACCATTGTGCAGACACCACCAGGTTGTATAGTGCCCTAGTAACAACTTGGGTCCATAGCTTCACGGGGTCTACGCCACACTCGAAGCCTACAGTCAGCTCTTACCAGCTCAAATTGTGACTCATCTGGCAAGACCACGGCTGGTCCCGGCGGAGGTTCGAGTCCTCCCTCGGGCATTGGTGTGTGTGTTTGTCCTTAGGATAATTTAGGTTAAGTAGTGTGTAAGCTTAGGGACTGATGGCCATAGCAGCTAAGTCCCATAAGATATCACACACATTTGAACATTTTTATTTTTGGCAAGACCACGGTTGTCCAGTAGCCTAAAGTCCAACCGATATGGTCACGAGGCCAGGAGAGGTGCAGCAGGCCATGTCGTGCTGTTAGAAAAGGCTCTATCGTCGGTCGTCACTGCTACAGCCCATTAACGCCATATTTCACCGCACTGTCCTAATGGATACGTTCGTCTTAAGTTCCACATTGATTTCTGCCGCTGTTTCACGCAGTGTTCCTAGTCTGTTAGCACTGACAGCTCTACGCAAGCACCGCTGCTCTCAGTCGTTCAGTGAAGGCTGATGGCCAGTGCTTGCTCCTTGGTGAAAGGCGCTGCAGTCAGTCATGGACTGTGCGGCTGGTCCCGGCGGAGGTTCGAGTCCTGCCTCGGTCATGCGTGTGTGTGTTTGTCCTTTGGATAATTTAGGTTAAGTAGTGTGTAAACTTAGGGACTGATGACGTTAGCAGTTAAGTCCCATAAGATTTCGCACGTTTGAACATTTTTGGTGGAAGGAAGTACCCAAAATTTGGTATTCTCGATACACTCTTGACCCCGTGGGTCTATGAATACTGAATTGATGAACGATTTAAGAAATGGAATATCCCATGGGCCTAGCTCCAAGTACCATTCTTCGTTCAAAGTTGATTGATTCCCGTTGTGGGGCCATAATCGCATCGGACATCTTTTCATATGAATCACCTGAGTACAGCTCTGCCAATGCACTGGCCTTTTATAACTTGTGTGCGCGATACTACCTCCATCTGTATATGTGCATATCGCTATACCGTGACTTTCGTCACCACATTCGAAGTAACTGACAACATCATACTTACAACTTGAGAACTTCTAAACCACTGTTTATAGGACCGTATTTTACATTAAAACTTTCTTAGCACTACTCAGTTAAAAAGCTAAAAATAACTCCACAATGTAAATATCTCAGTGAAGTTTCGTCTAATCACGTCGGAGAACGGGATAAGGAATGCCGGGGAGGTATGGTTTTTCTGTAAACAGAAAGGGGAGCTACAGTTGCGGTGCCGGCCGGAGTGGCCGCGCGGTTCTGGCGCTGCAGTCTGAAACCGCGAGACCGCTACGGTCGCAGGTTCGAATCCTGCCTCGGGCATGGATGTGTGTGATGTCCTTAGGTTAGTTAGGTTTAAGTAGTTCTAAGTTCTAGGGGACTGATGACCTCTGACGTTAAGTCCCATAGTGCTCAGAGCCATTTTTTACAGTTGCGGTGGGGAACTTACCTATCCCAGAAGAACGCTACAACTGCAGTACCAGCATGAATCATCCATTCCACATCTAGCAGAATAGAACAATGTGCAGAGATTTACGTAGAGTCTGTCCATACGCGTAAGTATTGTTAGTAACTGAAAACTTATTCCAGTTAACGCACTTAGTGGAAAACAAACGCCCTCGCGCGTACTTGTGCACTGCGTCGCTAGTGATTCATAAGACGAGAAGCGGAAGAGTCGGTATAAGTTTGTGAATCACCTTGTACCTGCTTCTTGTGACGTAACGGAGTAGAGAAAGTGGGGTCTTGTCAGATCTACGAAGGAGGACAATGCATGAACGCAACCGAGGATCTGCCTTCCAGCACACGACCCTCTCCTCCCATCCACCCCAACCTATTGTACCCCTATAACACAGTTTATACCTTAATACGGCTCTACTGTACTTAAATGTGTTGCAAACTAGTAATATTTGTTTTTAAACCTCGTCATTTAGAATTGAACATTAACTTTCTGCCATTGAAAATAATTATATGCTATTTTTTCATCCCCTGCAACGCGTAAACTATAAGTCCAGAGATAAAATGAACAGGAACTTTTTTGTAGCAAATTTAATGTAGTTTAATTTTTTGCCAGTTTCATTTTTTCGCTAGACGTCACGGTATGCAAATTATCAAAGAAAAGATGGCATAAAAACGAAATTTCTCCTGCAATAGAGTCCCTAGGAGCCAGGGAGAAAAGACCAGCACTCTTCCCAATGCCGACCCTGGGTATCAGGCGCTGTGCCGTCATTCTCTGGAGAATCCTGAATGATCCACAACACGAAGATAGTACCCTGGGGGAGATGATGGTGAGTTCCCGCACCTTGAAACCTAGCTTCAATACGTCGCTCGCAGACTATGGAGACATAGTCCCCTTCCAATTTAGCGTGGTCGACGTGAGGTAGACATCCGTGACGCAGGGACGCAGGTCGAGTTAAACTGATGACGAGTTAAAAGTGATGTTTCAGCCCCCCAACACTTACACACCACCGGTCAGGAAATTTATTGTGTTGCTTATGGCCTTCCCTCCTAGTACTGTACAAGATTTGCGACTGCACGAATTTTTCTCTTATTCGATCTTTTTGGTCTTGTTCGACTAGGCTCCATGTCGTAGCTGGAACGAAATCCTATTCGTTCTGCTCCGGTTATATATTATTCTTACAGCTCCACGAGCCTGCAGTGCTGCCAGTTGTCACTGAATAAAGGCTGTGGCCGGTGTTCTGTAATGTGCGCTTTCGTTATAACCTTATCTACCGTTCCTGTCTGTTACAATCCCGGCACTGGATGGCAAGTGTAATGCGTCTGCTCTGTTGTCACTGGTTTTGATTTTTTAAGTACTGGTTTTCTTAATTCTTACTTGCGCAATGTATTTTCATAATTGTTCATACGGTGCATTCTGATTAAAGAGGAAAGAAAAGCGCACGATAAATGGTTCAAATGGCTTTGAGCACTGTGGGACTTAACTGCTGAGGTCATCAGTCCCCTAGAACTTAGAACTACTTAAACATAACTAACCTAAGGACAGCACACACATCCATGCCCGAGGCAGGATTCGAACCTGCGACCGTAGTGGTCGCGCGGTTCCAGACTGTAGCGCCTAGAACCGCTCGTCCACTCTGGCCGGCGCGCACAATAATCTTGATCTCTGAAATTCTCGCATCATTATCTTGAAAAGGTGTTCTGGTGTCTATTCTTCTTTGAATAAGTTTTCCTCTACACATTCATATAATCTGATCTTCAAGATGATGTTGAGCTCCAGTTAAGTGCATAGATCTTTTCTCAAGATGAAACGTGGGCAGGTGATTAAATGAAGTAATAGACCTACATTATCACTTTCCCTGATTTGTTTTCGGCTCAACCTTCTATCACACAGCATTACCATTGACTGCACCACAGTATTTCACCATTTTAAGCAGTTTGTTGAAATTAGACTTGTTCAGTAACTTTTTTATTCCATAGTCAAGCCGATGCTATGTCCTCTGTATTCTGTTTTAGAAATTGATAGATAATTTTCTCAGCATATCCTCAGCACTCCATTATCTTTCGTCACGATTCACTCTTTTGTACACCACTCCGAACATCCAAGGCCATTCTACTTCTGTGTTGTTGTGACGCTAGCTTAGCGTTCCATCTACCAGTTTCAAGTCCTTGCTTCGCAGGCTAATTTTTACACCGGTTGCACCACATGGCTTAATGTTATTTGCCGATGAGAACATTATTCTGCCAAAGAATTTCCGATTGTAATCGGTTTTTTCTCTCATCAGAGTACTGCCTATAATTGAGACTGAGTTCGGGATGAATTTATTTTCGTTTTACCTATAGAAAGTTTTAATTAGTTTTAAATTAATAAAATGTAAGGTGGTATCGAAGGTTTCTGAAGATATGGTTACCTCACAGTCCCTAATCTAAAATAATCTTTCGCGTCATTAATTGCTTTTTAGACATAAATGTTAAGCAACAGCGTTGATCGCTTGAAACAAGCCTTGCACTGAAAACATTTATATGCTGATTTTTCGTTTTTAATTTTCTTTATATTTCTTATCACGTATCTACGTTGATAATGTATTCCTGTTCTTCTCAGAGATTCGCCGACGCTAACTTACATTCTGCTATCACGTAAGTCCATAAAAGCACTAAATACGCATTTTCTCTTTGATCCTAGTAAGAGCCAGATGATGGTTGCTTCCTGGACAGGCTTACACTATCTGAAGCTTGCATAGTGCCACGACTGCTCATGTTTGCAGCGACAATTTTTTATCGCCAATCCGGCTCGTATTCAAAGACTTTTAGTGTCCGCTCACTACAAAACATTTTTCTTTTTTCTTTTTAGATGCAGGAAAATTTAAAGAATGGAGCACGTTTTCGTTATCTTTCGCTCGCCATAGTATTGATGGTATTCACTGGATAGTAAATTTTGACTAGGAGCTATATGTATGCTTACGCTCTTTTCACGTTACGAGTATATTTTGGACATTCCTTTATTAATCTGAATACACGCAAAATGTGTTGACACTGTACTTTGCTTTTTACAATGTGGATTGCACCAGACGATGATGCGGCTTTAGGTCGCGAAACCGGTTGTGTTTTAATAAATAACTATTTTACGAGCTGTTAGCAGAGGTCTTCCAAACACCGTGGATCTCAACAGCTGAGATTGCCCGGAATATAAAATAGTTTGAACGTAAGGGGAAAGCTCGAACAGATCCACGGAGGGAACGGGATGAGTAATCAAGACATTGGACTCGCTTTCTGCAGGACAGTACTCAGATCCCCGGCTAATCAGCAGTAAGGTAAGATAAATACTGAGATGGGGATGGGGATGGTTCTACGAAAAATGTCACGGAAAATTTGCTTCCCTGGTCTGCCCCCCCCCCCCCCCCCCCTCCCCGTCTGAATTCGTCTTTTGACTCTAATGACCATTGTGTCGACCAGACGGTCAACTCTAAGCTCGTTTTCTTCTGTTTCAGGGTGGAGCCGTTGCACACCCCGTGGCAGGCTGATTTGCTTCCGCAGACGGAGAAATTGCTTCCTTTTTCTTGGTAAGTCTCCTGTTTGACATATTTTGAGACACTAAACAAAGATTCTCTAATGAATACAGAGAACAGTGTGACTCAAATTATAGGGACGGTGTTTCTAACGTCTCTGGTGATATGAACCCACCGTTTTAAATGAATGTTTTACGTGAAATGGGGTCGTGGAATTTTGAGTGAGTATGAAGCAGCTGCTGTAAACATTTTATGTCACATAACGAACATATTCCTGCTGAATCGGAAGGTGTGGAGTGTTCTTAGTGAAGCTGATTACTGTTCATGACTGGTTGCAGACGTGCTTGTAACGTACGGTGTAGGGTCGAGACAGACGACTGTGTATACACAGAGAAGTTTCACTACAGCTGCCATACTATTTGGGAGAAATTTCTTCCTGTATATAGATATCTACAAGAAAATGGGTCTCATGAGATGTAGGCGGTCGGCTGAGGTGCTCGTACAGTAGAATTTAAGAAGATGGGTTTGGATCGCATGGGAGAATATTCATCACTTGCCCAAGAAGTGTACTCTTCAAAGTATTTTGTGTGCAGAGAACTGATGATGCAATAACTAAACCTCTGTCACATAATTGCGCAGAATGATTTGGAATCCTGTGTTTACTTCTCTCAGTGGATATCCAATGCTGAGACTGGCGTTCACCTCTCTGAGTGGTGGCTGTGTGCTTAAATTATTCTTGAAATATGTAACCTACGTAAATGAAAAGCTTGATAGTCATTTTTGTTGGTTAACTGCTGATCTCCAAGTAGTCAGTAGACAATCCTTTTCCACACAGATTTTTTTGAGGCAAAATGTTAATGTCTTGAGGATCAGCTTGTACTAAAAATCGCAACTAGCAGAAAAAACTGTTCCTTACCGAGGAACTGACTCTTTCTGACACACCGCGTTGCCACTTCGATGTTTTTCCAATGTAATACAGATATTTTCTCTTCTTACATCTTGTCCACATAGAAGCTGATTCCATGATTATGTTACTAACTTTCAAGAATCCAGGAGAAGCGTAAAGATATCAATTTGAGGTAAGGGACCCTGAACCGGAAACGAACAAGTCGAAAGTTATAAGCGAAAATTGTTCTGGTACCTCTAATAGTGGAATACATCTACCTTAGCTGTTATCACCAAAACTGTAGGTTAGGCAACTTTCAGAGGTGGTAGCATGGACCAAAGGAAGGTAGAAATAAATCTAGTAAGCAAAGGTTCTAAAATACACTATCTCAGGAACTATGAGCACCTGTTCTCTTTGCTGCTGTGAAACATATTTCTTCCACCATACAAGTGCTTATAGCTATTAAGGTATGCATTTTAGAGACTATATTTACTGGAATTTGTTATCATGTTTTGCTCCACATTGAAACCTCTGAAAATTGCCTAACTTACAGTCTTAATAATAACAGTACTGCCACATGTACTTCACTGTCACAGGTATCAGAAGAATTTTTGTTTATAGCTTTCGACTCAGTAGTTTGCAGACCATGGTCCTTTACCTCACATTGATAGATTTTCCCTTTTCCATCATCCTTGAAAGTTCGTTACATCACCACGGAATCGCACTGTACAACATTCAGTCATATTCAGGGTATAAGCAGCTGGAGTGAGTGTATAGCCATTCAGAAGCACGAATAATGTAGTAAATCGAAAGAGAATAGAATACCTCTCTAACACATCACTGCGTATACACTGCATACAGATATCGAAGAGGAAACGAAATGACTGTTCACGTGAAGAGAATGTGTGTGATGTTACACTGAAGAGACGAAGAAACTGGTACACCTGCCTAAAATCGTGTGGGGCCCCCGCGAGCACTCAGAAGTGCCGGACTCAACTAATGTCTAAAATAGTACTGGAGGGAACTGACACCATAAATCCTGCAGGGCTGTCCATAAATCCATAAGAGTACTAGGGGGTGGAGACCTCCCCTGAGCAGCTTTTAACCTTAGAAGGATGTTCCTGGAGCGCCTCTGTAGCAGGTCTGGAGGTTTGGGGTGTCGCATTGTCCTGCTGGAATCCTCAAGTCTGTCGGAATGCGCAATGGATGTAAATGGATGCAGGTGATCAGACAGGATGCTTTCGCACGTGTCACCTGTCAGAGTCGTATGTAGACGTATCGGGGGTCCGATATCACTCTAACTGCACACGCACCACACCATTACAGAGCCTCCATCAGCTTGAAAAATCCCTTGCTAACATGCAGTGTCCCCAGATTCAGGAGGTTGTCTCCATACCCGTACACGTCCATCCGCTCGTTACAATTTGAAACGAGACTCGTCCTACCAGGCAACATGTTTCCAGTTATGAACAGTCCAAGTCCCAGGCGAGGCGTAAAGCTCTGTATCGTGCAGTCATCAAGGGTACACGAGCGGGCCTTCGGCTCCGAGAGCCCATATCGAAGATATTTCTTTGAATGTTTCGCATGATGGCACTTGTTGATGGCCCAGCACTAAAATCTGAAACAATTTGCGGAAGGGTTGCACTTCCGTCACGTTGAACGATACTCTTCAGTCGTCGTTGGTCCTGTTCTTGCAGGATCTTTCTTCGGCCGAAGCGATGTCCGAGGTTTGATGTTTTACCGGTTCGTGAAATTTACGGTACACTCGTCAAATGGTAGTTCGGGAAAATCCCCACTTCATCGCTACCTCGGAGATGCTCTGTCCCATCGCTCGTGCGCCGACTATGCCACCACGTTCAAACTCACTTAAATCTTGACAACTTGCCATTGCAGCAGCAGTAACCGATCTAACAAATGCGCCAGACACTTGTTGTCTTAAGTAGGCGTTGCCGACGCAGCGCTGTATTCTGCCTGTCTACATATCTCTGTATTTGAATACGCATACCCATACCAGTTTCTTCGGCACTTCAGTGTATATCAGCGTTATAAAATTGTCAAATTTGCGAATAACTTGGATATGAGAGTACTTATCGGTATGACGTTGCACACTACCCCTCTCCGTGGCCAAGAGGCGTGCAGCGATTCCGCTAGAAACGGTGTTATAAAGCCTTTGTATCCTCTTATGAGGCAAACTAACCCACATCTACTGTATGTGGTGCTTGATATCCTTGATACCAGCACTGGGGTTCTTGCCGGCAACGGGTGTTCCTCAACATCATTCAGACAGTTCACACAGACAGGTACGACCTGTAGACGAACATTGTCACGTTGAGAATTTCACATCACCATACATTCGAGTGAGAGGTAACACGTGGGGAATCTGGTCGTCCATGATGTATCGTTCTGTCATTAGAGTTGTCTCAGTCACTACGGCCGTGGCCGTTCATCAACAGTCCATGCTTCCCGGGCGCGGCCTCACTCTAAAAGTAGTCTTTAGTGTTGCACTGTTAGTAGATTCGTGCGTGTGGGACGGAAATTTAGTGTTCTGTAATACTTCATATCACATACAGTGTCATCTATTACTAACATAACCTGTCTCCACGGTCCCAGACTGTAACATATTCCTTATCGTTCCCTGAGGAACAATGAAATTAAAATATGACTAATACCTGCTGTCACCGTGTTTTATGACAAATGAAGACGCTCAAATTCCACTAGTATATCAAAATATGAAGTATTTTCCATAGACACTTGACAGATGTTTGGATAACATGGGAGCACTGTCTGTCCTACAGAGGTGCGCTGGAGCCTCTCTTTAAAGGAACAAACATTCGTGGTTGACCGCCACAGGTCAGGATGTTAATTAACTTCTGCGGCATACCTTGTCTGCGAGCTGTGTCAAGCGTCAGTGACAGCCTAACTCAGCAACTCTGAAACAAAATTTACATCTGTTACTAAACGATAACATTGACTTAATATCTGTCGGTATCAAATAAAACTGAAATTACATCCTGTTTCTAAACGTCCACAGACATAACTTAATAACGTCTACATTTGAATGCCTAAGGTTAACTATATCCACCGAACCCCTATGAACGATATGCTATAGCTTTACTAAATATGTCTGTGAGCTTTAGGATACATTGCAGTGCTTCCCGTAAGTTCCGGATAGTGCCTGTGTAAGATTGGTGTTATAAATATGTTTCATCTAGTATTCTTTCTTTCTGTGTCTTTTGTGTTTCAAAACTGACGTTCGGTGGTGTCTTTGCAAGCTTGCGTAAACATTAGCCCACTCTCTAGTCATTAGGTGTTGTTTTGGACTCGTGACAGTGTTTAAATAATTTATTGATAGCGTCGGTTTAAGACTGTCGTTCGAAAATATCATAATTTTTAATTTCCATTCACATCGTGTCTACTGCTACCTAAAACTTACGTTCAGCGAACACTTGTGTGTTGTTTACATTCTCGTGTTTTACACATCCAGCTACCACCTAGAACCTAGCTGTACAACTCACCTTTTAACAATTTTAAGCTTTTTGCAGTGTTTTTAGTTTACTGTAAAAGTAGCGTCTTGTGTGGCTGTTGTCGTAGCTTAATTTCTATAGAAAAATATGTCGGGACTGTGCGTTGGTGTTTCATTGGCGTGAATACCGCGAGGAAGTCAATAAAGTGTCAGTTGAGGCACTTCCATGGAGTTATAGATTATGTAGCCGAGACAAGAAAGTCGTAGAACGAGGAAGAAAGATTTGTGCCCTTCAGGCAGAATTATAATAGACAGGTTGAAGGGGAAAGAGGCAATGGGATCTGGGAGAAAGTAACAAGTAACTGGCAAAGAGAGGAAGCTTGAGAAATAACGTTTCAGATTTCGGTTGGTAATCAGTTTGACTTGTTTTCTGCAAAAAGGGAAGAGCCTCAATCAATTTTTAAGCTAAGTAGAGTGCAGCAGAATCATAGACACGACTTTGTGACTAGGAGTGTAGAAACGTCACGTGGAAACAAAAGATTCTTGTTGCTAGAGCAGCAGTCACGGCAGAGGTTTAACCCAAATGCTACAGGAAGAGCTAGGTGTAGAATATCAGGCCACAAGTATCATGAAACGTAATGACAAGCTTAGCCAGATGACAGATAACATAGGGGCCTTATGCGCAGATTTTGATGAAGATGATCGGGTACTTGCTGTAGGAGGAGCAGGAAACAGTCTGGCGGGCAACTTTGAATTGTGAGGTATGTAGAGGTTTTACAGCGCCATAACCAGCTCAGGGTTGACATGGCTGTAAGCGGCGATAACAAAGAATTGTGCGGATTGATTGTGGCTGAAACAAAGTCTCGTATCTACGACGTCACTGTACTTCGGAGATGGGAATACACACGTCATGGCCTGCGCCGGAATGGGAGGCAGAAGGAAACATTAGCTGAATATCTTTCAGAAGACGAAATCCCTGCGATTACTGGAGTCAGAGGTGCACATTTTTAAGTTTAGAGTCAAACTGTAGACAGAGAGTATTGAAATAAATTAGAAAAGAACTGAGCCATAGTATATGCAACAGTTTCAGAAAAATGAAATCAATTTGTTTCATCAGAACGTCATAGGATTGAATTTGTTTCATCAGAACGTTAGAGGATTGAAAAACAAGATAATTAAGCTTCTTGTATTCCTGGAAAATGTGGATAATTCTGAAGTGGTGGATGTTCTGTGTCCCTCTAAACAGCATATAAACACAAGGACGGAGAAGTTAAATATCAGGTATTATAAACGAGCATCATTTTCATATAGAGCGAAAATGGAAAAAAAGGAGTCGCAAAATATGTAAAAGTTGGTCACAAAGACAAAAATATTGCTTATGAATTGTTACTGCAGAATAATTCTGTGATAATTGTAACAGCCTACAGATTCCTTCTAGGAATCTTTCAATCATCTGCGGAAAATTAAGATGAATTATTGAGCTACCTCTCAGACAAAAAGAAACAGCTAACAGTTTGTGGAGATTCAGTGTAGATGCCTTAAAAGATCTTGACAGGAAAAATAAACTAGAATCATTATTTGGATGTTTAAATCCAGTAGCCTATTTTATAACTCATGTGCAGCAAGAGGACACTCATAGATAACATTTTTGTAGGCAATGCTCAGGCTGAAACTGTTAATGGACTATCTGGTAATGATGCGCAATTAATGAAAATAAACTGTTTGGCACTCATCACGCCTGAGACAGTTTCATAAAAAGGAGTGACGCTTATTGATGAGAACAGTATACAATGTTTTGAGAGTGAGTTAAATGAGGTAACGTGTGATGAGATACATAAAGAAAGAGATGCGAATGCCAAATTCAATTTATTCCGTGGTAACTGTGTCAATATTTGAAGGCAGCTTTCCTAAAATGTTATCACAAAGATCCATTTAAAAAAGAAAAAGTAAACTATGGATAACTAATGGAATTAAAATACCTTATAAAAGAAAGAGGAAAATATATATAAAGGGCATAATAATTCAGTATTCGACAGTACTAGCGTACGACAGAAAATTCTGCATTACTTTGATGTAAAATTTGAAATATTCCCGGCGAATCAACTGCTCAAAAAGATTTCGGACTTGCAGCCGGCCGTCGTAAACTTCATTGCATGACGTTCCGTGGTTAATTTCACGGAGAAGATTTTAGACGATGCGACGCTGTCGGATTTGGGCAAAGGTCTTAACTTTGCGCCTACACCAAGTGTAGTACCTCTTATAAGATTTGTAAGTGGTGTTGAACAAGCTGTACGTCGCCTTCCTATGGGCGCTGCTGAAGAAATAAAAAGGGAAACTGGTCGGGTTCTTCTGAAAGCTCCTCCTCAACGCAGTAATATTACCACTGAAGAAAGGGCTGCACTACGGAACCTTCGAGGAGATCCGTAAATAGTGGTGCTTAAGGCTGATAAAGGTAACTCTACCGTTTTGTTACCTCGTGGGTTGTGTTTGGAGAAGATGTATAGTCTACTTAATGATACTATGTATCGGAGAATTGCTCAAGATCCAACAGCACGTGTGCAACGGAAGACGTGTGCACTTTTGAACTCTTCCTCGCTAGCTCCAGAGACCATCAAGCGGTTAAGACCATATGGCAGCATACCACCGAGAATGTATGGTCTTCCTAAAGCGCATAAAGAAGGTCTGCCTTTACGGCCTGTAGTGAGTAATATTGACGCACCCACATATGATTTAGCCAAACATCTAGCTTCTTTGTTGAGACCATTTGTTGGCAAATGTTCACACCTTATACGGAACTCTGCTGAATTTATTAACAGACTAGGGGTTCTCCACTTAAGTAGTTCGGATCTTCTAGTGAGTTTTGATGTAGTTCCCCTTTTCACGAAAGTACCTCCTGCGGATTCCTTGACTCTAGTTGGTCAACAGTTTGAATCGGATGTTACTGCTTTGTTTCGACATACTCTTTCCTCAACTTATTTTATGTTTAACCAGGAATATTTTGAACAGTCTGACGGTGTCGCCATGGGCAGCTCTCTGTCTGCTCTGGTGGCTAACCTCTTTATGGAGGATTTTGGGGAGAGAGCACTTGAATCAGCGGTCTGTAAACCAACTGTTTTTTGGAGATACGTCGATGGCACTTTCATGGTGTGGCCCCACGAAGAAGAAAAGCTAATGGAGTTTTTTCATCATAACTACATCCATGAGAATATTCGATTTACTATGGACCTAGAGAAAGATGGCTGCCTTCCATTCCTGGATGTTTTGGTTAAACGGAAGAGTGACGGCACTGTGGGACATTCTGTCTATCGCAAGCCGTCTCACACTGATTTGTATTTGCATTCTTCAAGTTGCCATCACCCGTCCCAGACCATGAGTGTACTTAATACCCTTGTACACAGAGCACACACAGTGTCGGATGCTGAGATTTTGCCTAAGGAACTGACACATTTTAGGACGGTATTCAGAGACAATGGGTACTCGACCCGGGAAATGAACAGGGTCTTCTCAACTAGAGCCAGGAACCTGGAAGTGGATAAAGAGGAGGACGCGCCAGCTAAGTCCCTAGCTTTTCTTCCCTTTGTCCCAAATATCTCCTTCAAGATAGCAAGGATTCTTAGTCGTTTTAATGTGAAAGTGGTTTTTCGTCCGCCTTCTAAGATTTCGTATTTGCTGGGATCGGTGAAGGATGCTTTGTTACTGCGGAAGGCGGGAATTTACAAAATACCGTGTCAATGTGGTATGGCCTATATAGGACAGACAATGCGTACAGTGGAAGAGCGTTGTACAGAACATCAACGTTGCACTCGCCTACTGCAACCCAGTAAGTCTGCAGTTGCGGAACATTGTATTTATAACGGACATTCAATGGAGTACGACAAAACTTCGATTTTGGCCACTGCAACAACTTTTTGGGACTCCATTATCAAAGAATCAGTTGAAATACGCATTGCGGGAAATCTAATGAACCGTGACAGTGGTTACCAATTGAGTAACGATTGGAATCCGGTCATCTCCGAAATTTGCTCGAGACGAAGACTCCAGAAGACTTAGATAGCTTCGTCCAGCGACAATACCGATGGCAGCTGAGTACTGCAGTTCCACCAGCGAGGGCGCTGCCGCTGGGCGGTGTGGCCCTTCTGTCTCCGCGACTTCAAAGCATGCGCCGCAGTACTATCAGTGCACTATATACGCTGGAGCGGAGAACGTCTTCGTCAGTCGTCGTTCGGCTCACCTGAAGATGGCTGGCAGTTGTCCAGCCGAAATATCGTGCAATGAAGTTTACGACGACCGGCTGCAAGCCCTAAATCTTTTTGTACACTGCATTACTTTATTGAAAGCCATTAAAATGTCAAGAAGTATATATGTCCTGACAGAAATCAATAATGCAGGTGATGAAATTAAAACTACGTGACATATTATGAAATTGGAGGCAGGACAATCAGTCAGTGCGTAAGATATCATAACAGTTAAGATGAATGACACTAAGCTGAGAGTACTTTTAATAATCGCTTTCTAAATGTAGCAGCAAAAATAGGATTCAATGGTTTAGTTGAAGTAGTAAGAGAATATATTTAAAATCTCATACGACAAAATTTTAAGCAATTAGAAGCAGTATCAACATCCTTCACTGAAATTAATCGAATTATAAAAAATTTAAAATACAAAAGCTTGATGTAATATGAAACAGAGTTTTGAAAAGTGGTTCGAACTTAAAAAGTAATGTCCTTGGTGATATATGCAATGCAACACTGCTACAGGGAATTTTTCCAGACAGGTTAAAAATGTGCAATTGTTACACCTCTTTATAGGAAATGTGACAAAGCAGACGTAAAGATTTTTCGTCCAGATTCCATTAAAAAAAATTCGAAAAAGTAATGTACTCAAGACTATCACACTTAAGTGGAAACAATTTGCTTTGCGTATCATCATAGATAGCTTTCTCGATTGAGAATGCTATTTATACATTATTTATACATATTGTCACTCATCAAATAATAACAGTCTTAAATAATACTAAATTAACAGTTGGTTTTTCTTCCGATCTTTCCAAGGTGTTTTATTGTATAGGTCATGTTAGTCTCTTACAAAACCGAATCCTCTAGTTTTATAGAGTTTATGGCTTTACACACAACTGGTCTGAATGATGTTTAACCAACTGAATGCAAATTTTTGTGCTGAATAATTCAACCAATGTTGGATGGGTAGAAAATTTGGCGGCTATGGAGAAGGGGCAAAGGAAGTATCCAGAGGCTTCAGTTTTGGGACCACTCCTATTCCTTATTTTGGTAAATGACCTTCAACTTAACATTCAACAAGGAGAATTGGTAGACGATTCAGTCTTATTGTAAATCAAGTTCAGAGAATGCAGCAGAAGATATTGCACATCATATTTTTCCAAACAGTTATGAAGTGGTTCTACATTTTGAAAGTGCTATAGGAAGCTGGGCAGGTGGCACCAAGGATGTTGCCGAAATGGGTGGTCAATGTCGCAAGCCTCTCTTACCCCTAGCACCCTCCAACAATATCACAACGTTGGGGGGGGGGGGGGGGGGGGGGGAAGGAGGGCTGAAAAAGCAAAGCACCCTCGGCTGCTTCGGATCATTTTGAAACTTCCTCGACTGGTTTTAAACGGTCCGTAGTGGTTCCATTCTGTGTAACAGCAAAAATTGCAATCCCACTGCAACTGTAAAGGGGGACGATCACGGTCAGTCCTTAAAGAAGAGTTGAATCTTCGAACTGTTGTTTTAGATCATGAAATGTGTGGAAATCAATGCCCCGAGGGAACGGGTGGTTTTATTAACGATGTTTATGCAAAGTGTTTGTCGAGTCTAGGAGCCGGGGGGTTTGAAAAGTTTTCATCTGGTACCCATAACCAAAATCGAGCGATTTCTAGGATGGGTGTCGCTTTTCTGACCACCATCGCCGAGGTGTCAAAAGGAGTAGTGAACTGTGTGTCAGAATGGGTAAACGGTGATGTGACGAACTTCTCATCGTGTGACATGTGGCGTCAGACAGAAATGTGGTTGAATTTGGTTCTAGTGTGACATCTTACATCTCTCATGAACTTCTGAGCTTTGGGCGTTTTTGGCATGTGTCGACACCTTGCTGTTCGAAGCGTCGGCGAGCCAGATGTTGACGTTCCCGACTGCCACACTTTTGCCCAATTACAGAACAAGGTTGCAGGCACCTTTGAGCCCAATTTTGATCCTCTACATCGAAGTGGGAGACAGTTACGTGGTTTCGAAAAAGTGAATCATTAATTCTTTTTCGCGGTGTATTTGTAATAGGCATACAGATGCGAAAATTCAATACGTTTTGGTGATTCCAGAAAAACTAATGAGCAATCAACACCTTCCCCGAAACTTCCTGGCAGATTAAGACTAGAAGATACGAACTCAAGTCTCGGTCCGCATGCAGTTTTAATCTGAGGAAGTTTCATATCAGCGCACACTCCACTGCAGAGTGAAAATCTCATTCTGGGAACATCTTCCCCTTCCGGAGGGCAGTAACAATCATAAATATTTTTTTAAATTTGTATATCTGATGTTAAAAAATTCTATGAAACTTCAATTGTCTGTATCTCAAAAGTAGTATAATGCACAGTTTTTATTTTAGATAAAGGAGACGTCATTGTTCAACGTATCTCTAAGCGTCTTTTCTGTAAGAGAATGTGTTTTCGACTATCGAGACTGAGGGATCGATTGGTACGACGGTGACGGAAGAGAGACGCTGATTGAGGTGACGCATGGCTGGTGTGTTCGTTGTTGTGCGTAAAGACAGGGATAAAACATTTATATGTGCACCGTATTGATGTCAACTGCAGAAAGGCAACGATTAATATTGAATAATCTGTGACCAGTGCGCCGCGCTTTTATTTATGGACGAACTAAGTTTCCGCAATGTATAATTGACGTATATCGGTGGGGCACAGGCAAATCCATATGTGTGGAAGACATCAGGTCTGAAAATTTCGAAAATTGCTTTGATGAGAACAGACCTTGCACTAAGACGTATCAGTCATTGAACGGAAACTGTTTCGCAGGTGCCACAGAGTAGCACATTGTATAGACGAATATAATCCTTAAATGTAGAATATGGAAACCAAGACCACGAAACATTACCATGCCTAATACGGTGTTGGATACCCGTTAGAATTCAAAACAGCATACAGTCGCCTCGGAGTGCAAAATACAGTTCCCGTTACGTTTCCAAGGGTATTTTATGCCGTTCTTTCTGCAAAATAGTGTCGAGTTCAGATAACGATGATGGAGGTGGATAGTGATCCCGCACCCTTCTCTCCTAAGTAGACAGCAAAGGCTAAATCGTACTGAGAACTTGGAGGCGGTGCTGCCCAGGTTAGACCCGATAATTCACAAGACGAGTCCTCGACGATATCAGTTGCTTGAACACGATCTCTGTCGTGTTCCAGCACAGCATCACTACTGGGGAACAAACTCTGTACAATGGAATGGACCCGGTCAGCCAAAACGGTGACGTAACCCTTGCCAGTAATGTGACCTTGCAGAGAACCTAAGGGGCCCACGGTATACCAGAACTTGGCTGCCGAAGTAATCGCCGAACTCCTGCCATGTTCAGTCTTGGGGCGTAAACTCGAAAGTTGGAAAACGTGTGAAACAAGACTCATCCGACCAAATGACTGTCTTCCATTGCTCCCTAGTCCAGGTTTTATGATTTCGGTACCACATTTTCCTGTTACGAGTATCTGCATCACTGATGAGGCATTTAAGGATTTCAGCTCGCTCCTGCAATTCCCAGTTTAAGGAGCTCCCTTCGTATGTATGTGGGGCTGAGAGGAAGCATGAGTGTGACATTCAGTTATGTAGTGACTTTTGCGGCTATGTTCTGATTTCTCGTCGCAATCCTCTTCAGTGTTCGTGCGTCAAGATCACTCAACGAACCTTTTCGTCCGCATTGTGAGTTAGCGGATGATTTTTTTCTGCTTTTCAGTTATGCAACATATATATCTTCGTTGTCGTGCCTCTTGCAACGCCAAATTCTTCGGCTCCCTTTGTAACGGATGCACCCACCATAGGAGTACCAACAATTTTCCCAAATTCGAATTAATTTAGGTCCGACACAACGCACTCAAAACTACACCGAACACTATCCTGGCTACGACTGACACGTGCAGCATGTTCACCACGTAGCACACATGTCGTCCTCGGTGAAACACAGCAGCGCAACCAGCAGGATTGTCTGGCTTCTACATTTATTTTCAAGCGTTGATTCTCTCGATATTTTTGCCCAGCCACTATGTACGTTAATGTGACATATTTCATATTGTACACTATGGAACTCTAACCCTATGGGCTCAAGCTCACAATGACGACATAGGTCTCTTGTCATTACCTGCAACAGATGTATAATGGATCTGAAGAAATACTTTTCAACAGAGAATCGCCATATCTGGCACTGACCCACATCATCGCACCCTATCACATGATCCTGTAATAAAGTAAGACGCAGACTAAGATGAGAATTTCGATAAATAAGATCAGCCTGTGAGATGGCAAAAGTGTGACGGTGGACCAAAAAGTTTCGGTTTTAAGGCGTTTCTGCTGCGTATTTACAGTGTAGCGCGACTCCGATGTGAGAACATAAGCACCGACATGTAGGCAAAGTGTTAGTGTCCAAACAGGAGGAACGTGCTGTTATTTTTTTCTAGGCTACCGAAGTACAAACACTGGTAAACATCCATTGAAGAATGAAGACAGTATATGGGGAGCATGTCTGCTGAAAAACACGGTCATGGAATGGTGGGTCAAGTTCCCTGCTGGTCGCTATTCGACACAAGACGTTGGTCGATCTGCAAGGTAAGGCCTCATCCATTAGGAACAACTACAAGCGGGCAATTGATGATGCAATTAGTACACATCTCTGTCCATGCAATTATCACGTCTTCACTCCCTTAAAAAAGGCCTGAAGCGGTCGACAATTCTTGTCGGAGGCAGTTACGGATTTCTCCAGGTAGATGGACACAGTGCTTTACCAAATGGATGTGTTCAACCTTATGCGTCGATGGAATGATTGTTTCAACGCTCACGGCGATTTGGCCCGACAAGCATTCTTATTATGGACAGTACAGCCTTCTAACAGAAACTTCTTGATTTCCTATAAAATTTAGTATCTGTTTTCCCTTTAAGATAAATGTAGTATTCACTTTAAAATAAAATTTTCTAGTCGTAGTATTGTAATCTGTCGATCTACAACATTGTCGCTGCGATAGCAACAAGATACAAATACAGCACTTGCTGCACATCCCTCCCTTCAATTTTTCTCATTGTTTATAAAAGATACGCACACAGACTCCCGTTCATTCAGTGCTCTGAACATGTTTCTCAGATTCTGATTTCTCACGTAGCAAACAATAATTTTCTCTCGTGAGGAGATTTGCAAACCACCGTAATACGGTGTGTGCGCGAACTTGCACAAATTTATTTGTTCCGGGTGGCTAACAACCGCAGCCCACACGGTATTCTAAATTGGCAGCCGAGTCACACGTGTTTGGAGCTGGTCTGTTTCCAGTATTTCGTGAGTTCCGTGTGCTGGGGCGTCAGTGTATTTCGAGTAACTGAAAGCACTTCTGCGACCATGCATATATATTATTCGAGAAGTCGTACTATTTATTTGTGGTAACTGTATTTCAGGTCAGAAATTGACGTTTATCTAATATTCTTGACACTGCTTTTTGCGTGCAAGTTGGGGTATTATAAGTTGGTGAATAAATTTTATTTCATAATTTTGGCTTTGAATCACAGACGTGGAATTAATCACTGCTCGCTGCCCAATTTAATTGCGTCCAGTGCAACTAACGAGATTAGGTCACCACCTGAGTCTTCGGTCATTTACACTGCTTAAATGTAGGTCGACCATCCCGTCGTGTTGTAATATGATGTTAATGGTTATATGCTTTACTAATCTAAGATTCTCCCTTGATACCATTTCCGCTCTGCATGATAACACATTTCATTAACATGACGAGAAAGTGTCACTACGGAGCCATTGTGTGTCTCATTTTGGGTCCACATATGATTATACTCTCTTCAGGAACGTGGCGGCAGTTGGAGAATGCAGGGCGTCATGACTTAGTATTCTTTGCTATTTCCTAAAAGCCGGTTATCCAATAGAGGTTGCGTTCATTTTTTTTCTTCCTTTTTTTAAATTTATGTCCTACCGAAGACATTTAAGTGATTCTTGAGTCTGACTGTAATTTTTCTTTGTCTGAAGCAGCCATCTTGTAATTTCTCGCCAGCGAGTTACTTATGCAGCCATGCTGTGAAAAAAAGCTAAATTGTTCCTCACAGTGTTATACTCATTTAGATCTTTACTTGTCAGCCTACAGATTCCGATATTAGCACCAAAACTCAAGTATCTGCTTCTCATGTGCGAGAAACAATTGCCTATTTGGCAATATGAAGAATACTACCTCAAATACAGCAGGCTGATCAACGCGTAATCTCAGACGGTCGTCTGCCAAGCGTCTGACGTTGTCCAGGCTTATCTCCCACTCGCTCTCATCTTATTCTCGGTCTCAATTCTTTAATATAATTTGACATCGCATTTAACAGTTGGTCTTATTTTGCCATCAAGTTTCAGAGTAATTTGAGACAACTACGAGGCATGATCAGTCTGTAGCTTCCGTGGTAGTTTCCTTTCTGTACCATGGATATGTGAAAAGAACGGTTTATTATGTTTAATGTTGATAGGTGGCAGCGCTCTTGTATCGATACGTTGGTAGTAATGCTCTGTTTTGTAGACGCTCTGTGCATCTCGCTTATCAAACAATACAGGTGACGCGAGAGGAGCAGTACGACGCTATAAATTACTGTGTTCATTTAAACCGTACATACACTGGAAAGCTGCAGCAAGCTTACGATGACGATGCGCTATATCGTGCAACGGTGTTTAGGTGGTTCAAGGACTACAAAGAAGGCCGACGTGTCTGTGTTTCGGCATCTGCTGTCAACATCAACATAATTACTGTGATTGTCCGTGAGGATCGGAGGATAGCATTACTGGAAGTCGATGAAGTGTTGAGAATTTCGTGTGGCAATGTCTTTACGATTATGCATGATCATCTCCATATAACACGTGTTTGTGCCCGTTGTGTGCCACGTCTGTTGACTCTCGCACAAAAAGCTATGCGAATGGAAACAAGCTATGAGATGCTGCAGCTCTTCGCTGATGGAGGGATGCGTGTCTGGAATCGACTATCAGCCGTGATTAGTCATGGCTGCGTCATTATGATCCTGCAGGAAAACGATCCAGCGCAGTGTGGAAATCGTCTAATTCTCCAACAGCTTAAAGCGTGACGTCTTCATTGCACGTTTTAAATTTCACGTTTTGAGAACTAACAGAGAAAAAGGCAGACAAATTTATTCCACTGTAGCTCAAACCGTAATTCATATCAAAATCATAGTAACTGTCTATCAATTCCTTAGCAGAGGCACTGAGTCATTCAAAACTTGTCCCAGTGTCATATCTATTCTTTGGACGCTCTGACGAAATTTTGTTTCCACGCCGCGTTGGATACGATGTTTTCGCATCTTTTCTGCCCGAGAACACTTTCTTACCTCTCCTTCTTACTTGAAAGATAAAACTGCATGCTGTAAGACCAAAAATTAACTATCAAGAGTCAATACTGCAAACAAAAATCAAGATTCGAAACGGATGAATTGTCTTTTCTGTGCACGTACTGGTGCCTGTTGCCCGCATCTCGTGGTCGTGCGGTAGCGTTCTCGCTTCCCACGCCCGGGTTCCAGGGTTCGATTCCCGGCGGGGTCAGGGATTTTCTCTGCCTCGTGATGGCTGGGTGTTGTGTGCTGTCCTTAGGTTAGTTAGGTTTAAGTAGTTCTAAGTTCTAGGGGACTGATGACCGTAGATGTTAAGTCCCATAGTGCTCAGAGCCATTTGAACCATTTTTGAACTGGTGCCTGTTGACGCCAAGCTAATGTATTATTTCGAAATGTTTCTAACTATAGTCTGACACTACAGGGTAATCGAGTTGGCATAGGTAAGCTCACCCGAGGCGCTAGAGGAGGAGATCGGAATTTCATAGAATTTTTTCAGAGAATACACTTTTTGCCTCAGATTTTAGAAGGTTCAGCGTTTTAAGCAAACAGAAACAATATTTTTTGAAAATTCTGCAGTGGTGTTACCCAGTAAAGGCCAAGTGTCATTACTCTCCAAGTGGGGCGCAAATAAAACAAAAATAGAGTATTTTACGCCAGTGCGCCCATAAATCGACAGATGTAGTAGTAGTAATCGTAGTAGCTTTATTCACCCGTAGATCTCTTTTTACAAGGATATAGGACATGTCATACTTGTGTTACTAACATCCATCCAACTATTATCATAATTCTAAAACTTTACCACTAAAGTCCAGTGTGGACAGCGTGCCAAAGCAAGAAATGTGACTGCAGAGTCAGATTGCAGTTGGTGGAAAGGAAAAACAGAGTTCTTTATTGCAGAGGGACGTAAATACTTAAGACATGTAACAATGCCAGGCAGTGCATAAGGGTGAAACTACGAAACAAGAGTTGAAAGATACACACATACATACATAAATGTTAAAAATGAGGCTTAGAAGAGCAAGAAAGTGGTTATTGCAGAACTTCTTTGACGGTACAGTGTGCAGTACATTGAGGCGACAAGTCATTGCTACCTCATAATATCGTGTCCGACCTCTTTTGGACCGGCGTCGTGCAGCAACTCGACGTGGCATGGACTCAATAAGTCGCTGGAAGTCTCCTGGAGAAGTACTGTGCCTTGCTGCCTCTATAGCCGTAAATAATTGAAAAATTGTTGTCGATGCAGAATTTTGCGCACGAATTGACCTCTTAATTTTGTACCATAGGTGTTCGTCGGGAGCCGGCCGAGGTGGGCGAGCGGTTCTAGGCGCTACAGTCTGGAACCGCGTGACCTGCCTCGGGCATGGATATGTGTGATGTCCTTAGGTTGGTTAGGTTTAAGTAGTTCTAAGTTCTAGGGGACTGATGACCTCAGAAATTAAGTCCCACAATGCTCAGAGCCATTTGAACCATTTTTTGTTCGTTGGGATACATGTCGGGTGACGTTGCTGGCCAAATCATTCGCTCAAATTGTCCAGAATGTGTTTAAAAAGAGTCACAATCTGGGGTGGCGCAGTGAGATGGCCCATTGTCATCCACAAAAGTTCCATCATTCCTAGGGAACCCAAAGTGCTTTGAGTGGCTGCAAATAGTCTCCAAGTACCCGAACTGAATAATCTCCAGTCAATGATCGGTTAGAATGTCTCAGTCCATTCCATTATTTAGCTCACACCATTATGGAGAAACCACCAGCTAGGACAGCGCCTTGTCGTCTACTGGGATCCTCAACATCGTGGAGTCTGCGTCATACTTGAATTCTACCATCAGCCTTTATCAGTTGAAATCTGGACTTGCGAGACCAGGCCACGGTTTTCTAGTAGTCTAGAGTCCAATCGATACCGTCACAACCGTAGGAGGGGCGCTGCAGGGGATGTTCTGCTGTTAGCAAAGCCACTCGCGTTGGTCGTCTGCTGACCAATAACGCCAGATTTCACCTCACTGTCTTAACAGATATGTTCATCGCACGTCCCACATTGATTTCTGCAGTTATTTCATGTAGTTTGCTTGTCTGTTAGCACTGAAAATTCAATGCAAACTCCGCTGGTCTCGGTCGTTAAGTGAAGGCCTTCAGCCACTGCGTTGCCCTTGGTGAAAGGTAATGCCTGAGGTTTGGTATTATTGCCTCACACTTGTGACTGTGGATCTCGGAAAATTGAATTCCTTAACAGTTTCCGAAATGGAATGTCACATGCGTCTGGCTCCAACTACCATTCAAAGTCTGTTATTTAACATGAATCCCCGAGTAGAAATGACAGCTCAGCCAATGTATTGCCCTTTTATAACTTGTGTACGCGATTCTACCGCCGTCTTTATATGCGCATCTCGCGATCCTACGACTCTTGCCACCTTGGTGTGCATTCAAGAAGGGTTGGAAGAAAACGTGAAAGACAATCAAACAAATGGTTGAAATATGCAGCTTCTTGACGTAATTCTCCGTAAAGAAATTTTCCTGCAGCATATCCATCGTGAAGATGTGATATTTTTGAGGTCGCCGTTCGATCAGGCCAATTTTTCATCGCTAGTGCACATCTCAGCGCTTGCGTTTCCTGAGAATAAAGTGGTTAGTCAGAGGATACAGAATTAGCACGCTCGAATAGCTTCCAGTCGGCGTTGCTTCAAGCGGCGGCGTCGCCGAGGTATAAGAGAAAATATTATGGCTGCCCCTGTGAGCTCCGAGCCGTGCGAGCTCCCACCGGCGTGCGGCGACGAAAGCTGCAACACATTTAGACCGGCGCCAGGCTAATCCGGAGCAGAAGTGAAGCTAGCGCGAACTGCATCGGTAGTTTGAGCAAGGCGCGTTCATTACTTAGCTGTAAAATGGTGGCCTGTTACTGCTGGCTACAACGCCAGAAGCTTAACGAAATTAAAAGCAAAGGCGTCAACATTAAGGGTAAATACGAATTCCACAAATGTGTACGAGAGGGTAGATACGCTGAAAGACTAAAATGAAGGTATCTATGAGGAGGAAAAACTGTCTGATAACTTGACGGACGAAGAAACATGTATCGATAAGTGTGACATACGCATACTCCATAACGTATTCGTTCTGATGCGCGACTTTATGTTAAAGACTGTGTGGGTAATGGAAAATTGAGAGAACGAAGTTCACCAGGGACTTGTTTACTAATCAGTGAAAAGGAGAATACATTAAAAACGCACATACAGAGAGGTCAAAAAAAGAAAAAAAGTATCCACTGTTTAAAAGTCCACAACTGGCAAACTAACTGACGGAGTTGTTTCATCTTTGGTAGTGTAATAGTTTGTAGTTCCAGCAACCGCCACACAAGCGTTGTATTGCGTTGTTTTGTTTTGTCAGATCACAGTCGCCACATAGTCAGTGTTTTGTTCTTAGTTGCACCTAGTTACTCGAGTAAACATGGCTGGCGCAAGGCTTACATTCGATGAAAGGAAGTCAGTTTTGAAGTGGTATTTTAAGTACGAAAACATTAATGAGGTTCAACGGCAATGGCGAAATGAGTATCAAACAAAGCCACTGTCGCGTTTAACGATTCGTCGCATTCGAGACATATTTGAAGCCGAAAGCTGTGTTAAAGATGTACACAAACAACGAACTGGACGACCTGTAACAGTAACAAGTCCAGTAACTCCTGTCGTGTGTTACAACAATTCACTCGCTCACCACAAAAGTCTGTGAGACAGTGTGCCCGTGAAACTGGAGTGAGTCACTCAAGTGTTCTGCGAATTTTGAAGACAGCAAAGTGGAAGTGCTACATCCCACGATTGCTACACGCAATGAACGAGGAAGACCCAGATCGTAGAATGGAGTGCTGAGAGTGGTTTACTAACATGTTGCGCAACGATGAAGAGTTAGCAGAAATGATTGTGTGGTTTGATGAGGCACATTTCAAACTCAATGATACAGTAAATCGCCACAATTGCGTCTACCGGGCCGCCGAAAATCCGAACGTCCATGTAGACAAAGCCGTGTATTTGCCGGGAGTAAATGTGTGGTGTTTGTTGTCTTACCGGGGCTTGATTGGGCCATTTTTCTTTGACGGCACAATTACCGGTGAGGTGTATCTTCAGAAGCTTCAGACATCCATTTTACCTGCCATCCGAGACTTGTATGGAGACGGAAGAATTTACTTTCAACAAGATGGTGCCCAAGCCCACTACCACAATCGTGTTAGGGCGTATCTCGACAAAAATCTGCCAGGAAGGTGGATAGGCCGTAGAGGTTCTGTGCAGTATCCATCACGTTCCACAGACCTAACTCCTCTGGACTTTTACCTGTGGGGAATACTAAATGACGTCGTTTATCGACAACAGCCACGCACAAAATTAATGAACTTCGAGAATCCATCGTACATTCATGAGCAAATATCCAACTGAACACGTTGCAGTCAGTAGTTCGTGCTGCGGTTCGGCGGCATCATTTGTGTGTGGATGTTAATGGTTATCATTTCTAACACTTACAGCGATATCTTTAAGTTGGACTTTAAGCTACACTCCGGCAATTAGTTTGCAAGTTATGGACTTTTAAACAGTGGATACATTTTTTGGACCCCTCTGTGTTTCTACACTCCTGGAAATGGAAAAAAGAACACATTGACACTGGTGTGTCAGACCCACCATACTTGCTCCGGACACTGCGAGAGGGCTGTACAAGCAATGATCACACGCACGGCACAGCGGACACACCAGGAACCGCGGTGTTGGCCGTCGAATGGCGCTAGCTGCGCAGCATTTGTGCACCGCCGCCGTCAGTGTCAGCCAGTTTGCCGTGGCATACGGAGCTCCATCGCAGTTTTTAACACTGGTAGCATGCCGCGACAGCGTGGACGTGAACCGTATGTGCAGTTGACGGACTTTGAGCGAGGGCGTATAATGGGCATGCGGGAGGCCGGGTGGACGTACCGTCGAATTGCTCAACACGTGGGGCGTGAGGTCTCCACAGTACATCGATGTTGTCGCCAGTGGTCGGCGGAAGGTGCACGTGCCCGTCGACCTGGGACTGGACCGCAGCGACACACGGATGCACGCCAAGACCGTAGGATCCTACGCAGTGCCGTAGGGGACCGCACCGCCACTTCCCAGCAAATTAGCGACACTGTTGCTCCTGGGGTATCGGCGAGGACCATTCGCAACCGTCTCCATGAAGCTGGGCTACGGTCCCGCACACCGTTAGGCCGTCTTCCGCTCACGCCCCAACATCGTGCAGCCCGCCTCCAGTGGTGTCGCGACAGGCGTGAATGGAGGGACGAATGGAGACGTGTCGTCTTCAGCGATGAGAGTCGCTTCTGCCTTGGTGCCAATGATGGTCGTATGCGTGTTTGGCGCCGTGCAGGTGAGCGCCACAATCAGGACTGCATACGACCGAGGCACACAGGGCCAACACCCGGCATCATGGTGTGGGGAGCGATCTCCTACACTGGCCATACACCACTGGTGATCGTCGAGGGGACACTGAATAGTGCACGGTACATCCAAACCGTCATCGAACCCATCGTTCTACCATTCCTAGACCGGCAAGGGAACTTGCTGTTCCAACAGGACAATGCACGTCCGCATGTATCCCGTGCCACCCAACGTGCTCTAGAAGGTGTAAGTCAACTACCCTGGCCAGCAAGATCTCCGGATCTGTCCCCCATTGAGCATGTTTGGGACTGGATGAAGCGTCGTCTCACGCGGTCTGCACGTCCAGCACGAACGCTGGTCCAACTGAGGCGCCAGGTGGAAATGGCATGGCAAGCCGTTCCACAGGACTACATCCAGCATCTCTACGATCGTCTCCATGGGAGAATAGCAGCCTGCATTGCTGCGAAAGGTGGATATACACTGTACTAGTGCCGACATTGTGCATGCTCTGTTGCCTGTGTCTATGTGCCTGTGGTTCTGTCAGTGTGATCATGTGATGTATCTGACCCCAGGAATGTGTCAATAAAGTTTCCCCTTCCTGGGACAATGAATTCACGGTGTTCATATTTCAATTTCCAGGAGTGTATTTACACGAACACAATTAAACATTCATCTGCTGTACTGGAAAGCACAATCTGAACACACAATGTTGTGGTTAGTACTCAGTAGGCCCTTCAGTTTTCTTGGATGATCTCCTGTATTCTCCTTGCCATAGATTTTATCAGAGATTCTGTTGTTTCCACTGAAATTTTAAGCCATTCCTCAAGCAGAGCATCCTTTAGATTATTTATATTGGACGTCTGATGATTCGTCATATTTTTCTCGTGTACATTTTACAAATTCTGTGTTGAACTAATATCTGGTGACAGTGTCGGTGTCGGTGTCCAGTAGACAGCGTTATACAGCGACCTCAGGCTCCATCTAAGGCTCTATGTTTTCGATTATTATCTTGTCTGAGAATGTTTTGTTGGTAGGTAAGTTCGTATCGTATTTGTTTTGCCTGTTGGTATTCCGGTAGCTATTGGTTTCATTATCAATTCTCATTTTTTATTTGTAATTCGCTGTTGATACTTGGGTATATATATTGTAATTTTGTCATTTGGAGATAGAGAGTGGAGCTGTGGACGCTATAAAATGGGGCGCCAAGTGGAGAAATAGGAACATTTCCGACATATTCTTCTATTTGAGTTGAATTTGGGGGGAGGGGGGGGGGGGCAAGTAGCGGAGACAGTACGAAAAATTTGCACCGTGTACGGGGATAATGCTCGTTTTAAGGAAGCTCGTTTTGGTATTAGTGGCTCTCCAGGTACGGGAACACCTCCGCGGTTTCATGAAGATCGTTTAAACGCATTAACCCACAATCATCCACGTCAGCGTACTCGAACTGTGATCATTTCACTGTCGTTCGAAACTTACTTGCAGTGGACAAGGTGTGTGGGTACGGGATGCTTTAAGTCAATACCAGAAACTTACGAACCAAACTATTGTAGCCCCAGGAGGATCCATATTATTCACATTTCTGTATAGATACGTTTTTAGGTTGCTTATGCGAACCTTGTGAACTGTAATTCCCACGTCGTTTGCATTCCCACCACCGTAGACAAGTAGTGAACCTCTTCCATGTTTAACTGAGGCTCTTATACGCCTCACTTCAAGTTCACAATTCCTTTTGCTCCACAATGTACACTTGACTTAAAAAGTTCAGATCGATTCTCATCAGTGAACACAACCTCTCAAGCCCATAGGATTTATGTACTCTTGCAAATGCAGCTCGCTTCCTCATGTTGATTTTACTGATGTATGGTTCTCTGCGGGCTGTTCAGCATCTATACGCAGCTTCACAAAGCACATTTCTTACAGTTTCTGGCGAAAAAGGTCTTCCTATATACCTTTGAACTGTAGTACGTTTTGGAGCGCTTAGTCTTCTATTTTTCTTGACTTCTCTAGGTAGCTGTCATTTCTCCTTCTGGGATAGAGTTGTAGGACGACCGCTTCATCACTGACTTTTGTACGTTTTGTTCTGATTAAACCTATTTATTATAGCCTTCACTGCATTGGTAGGTCTGCCAATGGTTTCTCCGTTTTCCTTGAAAAGATTTTCCTTTTAGACAAACCTAACGTAGATATCGCTCGCTTCCTTTGCAGTTTCGAGACGTCCTTGACCTATGTTTTTTAAATATCACTCAAAGACTTGAGGGAACTGTACACTACAGCTGATGAAACGAAACTGCATAAGGAAAGACAGAGGACTTGTGTGTTAGTGTGCCACCGTACCTAGAATGCTGTTTGCTAGACGAATACGTGTTTGACATGAGCTAGGGATTGTTTTAAATAATGTAAATTTTTTCACAAATTAGCTAGAATATAAACCCCAGTACGGTTTTGTCTCAAAATGTAGATACAAACCGATGTATGTACATAGTTCTTGCTCGTTTTTAGCAATATTTTTACGATTGTGCTTGTGATGCTGTATGCGCTGTGGTCGGACAGATACGTTTTGGAGTCACTGTAGGTGATCCAGTATTAGATTCAGAGTTTAACAGGGCTTTATAACAGTTGTGCTTAAATAATGTGGATTTTCTAAAATAACTAATGCGAAATTGAAACCAAACGACTATTCAAGTTGGTTTCTAGGATCTTTGAGGAGCACAGCATCAAAATCCTGAAATAATATAGTCCATAAAGTCCCGTAGAGCCGGCCGCGGTGGTCTAGCGGTTCTAGGCGCGCATCCTGATCCGCGCGACTGCTACGGTCCCAGGTTCGAATCCTGCCTCGGGCATGGATGTGTGTGATGTCCTTAGGTTAGTTAGGTTTAAGTAGTTCTAAGTTATAGGGGACTGATGACCACAGATGTTAAGTCCCATAGCGCTCAGAACCATTTTTTTAGTCCCGTAGACAACAAGGGAGAATAAGAGCTAAAACTATCGTACCGTAAATTTAACAGCACAAGCATTAAAGATGATGACAAGAGCCGCAAGCCGAACAATAGAGAAGAAAATCGAGTATCTGTGAAACGAAGGTTATTTCGGCTTTAGGATAGGAGAAGGCACGGGAAACGAAGACCTGACTTAGCACTTGATAATGGAAGCAAGAAAAATCAAGATATATTAATTGGATTTTTATACCTAGGAAAATATTTAGACAAAGCAAAATTATGTAAGACGATCGAAATTTTCAGGAAAAGACGGATAAAGGATCTATGCGCCAGAAACAAGAGTGAAAAATAATAACGAAAGAGAAAGAACAAAGTGCTTAGTTTAGAACAGGTATACAAGTACGATAGGATCTGTGTCTTTCTCCTATACTATACAAACTCCATGTCGAAGAAGCAATGACGGATATGAATGATGCAAGGAGAACAAATATGGTAGACTAGGACAGAAAAGACAGCGTTCCTGGCCGAAACAAGTCTGTTACTAGTAGCCAGCGGCCCTATTTTTTGTGGTAGAAACGTTTGAGGATGTACATTTGGAGTACAGCATTGTATGGAAACAAATCACGGACTGTAAAAAACGGGAAAAGAAGAGAATCGAATCGCTTGAGGTGTGTGCTATAGAAACATTTTGAAAATTAGATGGAGCGAGAAGGAAGTTCTCCTCGAATATATGAGGCAAGGAAGTACGGAAAAATTGAAAAATTGATAAAGTGCAGGGACAACACGATATATCGAAGTACATCAAAAATAAGTTCCATTGTGCATGAGGAAAAAAAACAGTAGGCGACGAAAGAAAGTAGAAAATATCTATCAAATGGCTCAGTGTGTTGGGTTGGCTCTGAGCACTATGGGACTTAACATCTATGGTCATCAGTCCCCTAGAACCTAGAACTACTGAAACCTACTAACCTAAGGACATCACACAACACCCAGTCATCACGAGGCAGAGAAAATCACTGGCCCCGCCGGGAATCGAACCCGGGAACCCGGGCGTGGGAAGCCAGAACGCTACCGCACGATCACGAGATGCGGACAGTGTGTTGGGCACAAGAGGTACAGTAGAGTGCGGTAAGATTGCTCGGCGGGTGAGACTGCGCAAGGCTTGTATCTCAGTTTTAGTGATGCAGCAGTTGGCTACTCTGCCGGGCACGAAATACCCTCTGTGGCTGATCCTTTATTGCCGTAGTTTGACTGTGGTCCTGGTGTTAACGGCTGCGCAATGCGGTAAGAACTGTTTTACGTTATTTTCATATAACATTTCATGTTCCGGAAATAAGCTATAACTCAGGCAATAATGAGATTATCAATTTTAACTTTATTCCATTGTGTGCTACGATGCATTGTCAGTCCTGTCGTATATTAACACATCTATATCCCTACAAAGCGTTTCCATGTCCAGTCAAAAGCTGCAGTGTCGTAGTGCGGGGCAAGTTTATGCGTTGCAGGTGGGGCAAAACTGCGCAGTGCGTAAGCTTACACCATGCGTTATAATTATCAGCTTTTTCATAGACCTAGAAATATTTACGAACGTTGAGGTGGATATTATACATCGACAATATCCTCTAAGAATCCTTTTTTATATTTTAGCGTCTACAAAAGAAAAACCGAAGGGAAACCATGCACTCCAGAAATGCTGGAAGCTGCAAAAGAGGGCATGAAAAATGGTAAGTCTAAACGACAAATAGCGAGGGAGCTTGGAATAAGTGAAACCGCTCTCAGAAATCGCCTTAAGGAGGTACGAGGCCCTTGCAAGTATACTTTTATCTCTATATTTTTTATTTTGAAAACTTTTGCCTACGTAGGGATAAGCTTAAAATTAATACTCCCACCCCCACTTTTTTCAGGGTTTTGGGGTAAACAAACTGGGAAGATTCGGAAGAACTTTTAATGATGAACAGGAACTGACACTCGCCGAACACTGCAGATCTTTGGACAAATGTTATTATGGTACGACTCTGAAAGATTTCAGAAGATTAGTTCATGACTACTCTGAGAGGAAGAACATAAAAACAAGATTTGACAAAAACACTAAGATGGCCGGAAAGGACTGGGCTTATGATTTCCTGCAGAGACAAAATCTTAGCCTTCGGATACCACAGAAAACTAGTCTCGGACGTGTGATGGGGTTGAACAAACAGCAAACGAGCATCTTCTTTGATAATCTTTCGTCGCTCATGGAGAGATATAAATTTGAACCTCATCGCATATATAACATGGATGACTCAGGAATTACAACTGTTCCTAACAAAGTTCCGAAAGTGATGGCAACATGCGGCAAGAAGCACATAGGCAAAATAGCATCTGCAGAAAGAGGTCAGCTGATAACGGTTGGATGTTGTATGGGAGCTGGGGGGCGGGGGGAGTTAAATCCCTCCAGGAATAACATTTCCTCGGAAAAGGATGAAGGAGAGTTTGAAGAACGGTGCCCCTCCTGGGTCACTAATGACGTGTTCGGACACTGGATACATCAACTCAGATTTGTATGTCACATGGCTACAACATTTTGAAAAACATACACAGCCAGCAGAAGATGATACAGTGTTGCTAATTTTGAACAATCGCTCGTCACATTTGAGTCTGAACGCCTTTCTTTACTGCAAGGACCATAACATTCACGTGCTTACCATTCCTCCACACAGCAGCCACAAAATGCAGCCACTGGATCGCTGCTTTTTCAAGCCACTGAAGGACTTTTATTCTCAGGAATGCGACCAGTGGCTCATTAACCACCCTGGATACGTAATTACGCAAGAATGTATCGCTGAATTGTTTGGAAACGCTAATCAAAGGACGGCCAAAATGACGAAGGCAACAAAGGCGTTCAAGATATGTGGCATTTATCAAATCGATCGTCACATATTCACCGAGGAAGACTTCCTGCCTTCGACTGTTACAGACCAAAGTGACAAATTTAATGATGCATCCACAGTTGAAACTGGATCTCTCCAGAGCCAAAGTTCAGAGACATCTACAAATGAACCACAACCAGGACCAAGTACCTACGTTTCCTCAAAGGAAATAATTCCTTTGCCAAGATGAAAAGATTGCCAAAAAAGACAGAAGAAAGGAAAGAAGTCATAAATGATATCTGGGACCCCATTCAAGAAGCAACTGGAATCCAAATCAACAGCACAAGAAACAAAGAAACCAAAGAGGAAACTGTTTGATTCTGATCAAGCAAAGAAAAAGAAAGCAAAACAAAACTTAAATACGTCTAGGGAAAATCACAAACTTTTCACTGTCCAGGTTGTACTGAAAAATACAATAATCCGCCAACAGAAGACTGGATTCAATGTCTCAAGGGCGATGAGTGGTAGCATGAATCCTGCTCTTGTTATGAAGGTTCCGGACACTTCATTTGTGATCTCTGTTAAAAAGGTTTTCGTCCATCAGGAATATTTTTGCATGTTTTTGATGAGAGGCCTAGATTTGTTCATTAGGTCAAATATTGTATCAACAGTAACTGTTATATTCTGAGAAACAAGGTATACTACGTTTATGTACGCTATAAATTAAATAAAAGACGAAGAATTAAATGACACATATGTTTTTCTCATTTGATAATAATGCGCAAATTTACCCCACTAGAAACGCACTCTTACCCCAGGGTTGGGTAAGACTGCGCATTTGCATTACTTTTCTTTACTAAGTGCGAATTAATGTTTAAATTGTTTCTATACTTTCGGACTCTGTCATATAACAGGCAAAATTCAGATGAAATGCCAGTTAAAATATAATTGTAATTTGTGAAGTTTCCTTCAATACATCGCTATTTAAACCTTAAGTCGACAATCTTGTCCCACTTTACTCTACTCTGAAATGAAGTTGGCAAAGGCGGATAATTCGTTGTAAGCTAGAGTTATATATTTCAAGAACTCCAATTACTCCATATCGACTTCTGTATTCATCGTCCACCTTTTCCACACCCTTCCTTTACCAACTGATCGAAAACGCACCTCGCTTCTCATTGCTCTAACAACTTTGCTAATGTGAGACATTGTGTAAACTCTAAGACCAAAACTACATAGTCCCCCCAGCAGTCTCTAACCACGAGCTGCCACCACCTATCTCATCAGAGACAGAAATAACGTCAGGAGTGACACAGCGAAGCGTCGTATTTTAATACATTAAGTTGGTGCATAAGTTCGTAGCGTTTTTCCGTAAGTTTCATAAACGTAACAGATATATTTAACAGAGACTTCGGTCACCAGTAATAAATTCTCCTTCACTATTTAAATAGTGTGCCAACACTGGGGTAGATTTTCGTTTCTGCGACTGTAGAAATCACGTGGTTTTGAGGCGAACAACTGGTCGAGCCATGTTCAAAGTACATTTTCATCCGGAAAGGAAGCTTCATGAAAGTTATTTGAGAGAGAGCGAAAAAGGTGAAAATCTGAGGGCGCAAGATCAGGAAAATATGGTGGCTGCGGAATGATTTCTCAACCTCACTTCTGTACAGTGTTGTTTCTCATTACAAGCAGAATGCAAGCTGGCGTTGTCGTGGTGTGGCATCACTTCACACAGTCCTTCAGGCCGCAGCTCTTGTATTGTGTCTGAAAGACGTCTCAGTAGTTGACAATAAATGTCAGCAGTGATGTTTACAGCTCTGGGAAGCAATTCGTAGTTCTCCACTTCGTCGCTGTTCCACCAGATGCAATGTAGATGAGCGTACGTGTTTGTACGGGGAGCTGCTACTCTGTTTTGGCTCAACCAATCCTTTTCTCTTTATATTAGCGTAGAGACGTTATTTCTCGACACCAGTAACGATATGGGACAGGAAAGAGCAGTGTTGTTCACGAGCCAATTGATAACGAGGAAGTAGAGAAGCCCATATGGCCACCCGCTGATTTTTATGATTTTGGCTTAGAGCATGCCGTACCCAGACACGGAAGTTTTGAACCTTTCCCATTCCTTGAAAATGTCGAACGATGGCCGAATGATCACAATTCATCTTATTTGGCCAATTCTCTATTATGCTCACTTGGATCATCGTGGATTAATGCGTTCAAACGATCTTCATCAAACCCTGGTGATGCTTCCGAACGTACAGAGCCACTGATATCAAAACGATCCTCCTTAAAACGAGTGAAACGATTTTTTTGCCGTGACTTGTCGAATGCCATTATCTCTATACACGGTGCAAGTTTTCCTCGCTGTATTCGCACATGACGCAATTGTTTTTGGCTACCTCTGCTGCTGCCAGCCATCTATTGGACTCATACAGAAGAATATATCGGAAGTGCTCCGATTTCTCCACTTAACACACCATTTTCTAGCATCCATAGCTTCAATCTCTATCTCCAAATGACAAAATGATAGTATGTAAACTCAAATAGGCACAGCGAACTACAAATGAAAAATATAAATCGATAAGTAAACCGTTAGTAACCGGAATAACAATATGAGAAACAAAAACGCTAAGAACTTATGCACCAATCTAATATATATGTATAGTCCGTTTGCTCTAATGCAGTAAAATGTATTAGATGATATTGGACTTGGCGTTTAGCTAATGTATAAATGAAAAATAAAGGTGTTGCATGTGCACTAGATGACAAAATTCGCGAGCCCCCTCACTTTATCGTTATACTTAACTGCACAGCTTGCTGTTTGTTAACACACTATAACCAAGGAGACGAATTGCTACCGACATATTGTCTCCAGGCGTAGATACGAAAAACTCTCCGAGCATTGGCAGACTGTTTTATGTACCCCAGGAGACTATATCGTTTCTGATTAATTAGCCTCTTACCTTAATCTGCTGAGTTCAATAATATAACTGAAGCCAGGCTATTTAGTACGCACTGCTCTACGAAAATAAATTAGAAATCATGTTGATAACACTACGAGAAAAGTACTTTTTACAGGATTACAATGAAACTACACACATGTAGCAGTAGGGATAGATAACAAAATTCCATTAACAAGTCATTAAGTGCCACAATTAGGTCATTACACTTGACACAAGTAGAAAAAGCAAGCATTAACAAGTGTGCAGCACTGCAAGCTCTTTAGAGCTACAGGGTACAGAATGTATGGGACAATACTTATGCGAGGAGAAGTTGTACTAAGGTTTCTCTAGTGATTGGCGATCTGTCTGGTAGTGGCTCTTACACAGAAAAGGTAAAAATTTTGTCTCCAGCCAGACTAGAGTTGGTAGCTAATGGGGTCTTTTACTTCAAGGATAAACACTTTATTTACCAGTAAACTAGCATGGACTAATAGCTGACATTGCTCCCTTGTCGTTCCAGTGAAGGCTAAGACGGAGAATTCGCAACGTAAATCGCGATGTCAGCTACAATTTCTGTTGAAACGTGCTTCCTGGACTCAAACACACAGATATGCCATGTCTATGTCATCCCTTTAGTGAGAACCATTGAGAATATTTCATCTAACTGACAAGAAAATATTCAATGAATTTACCAGGATAATTCTGAACCACTCCAGGTTTTCTACAGTGTTTCCAACGGCATTAGACTAGCACCAGGTAGAATACATTTCCTCAGCCGATATGTTTCTTAAGTTGGCTAGTGCTGCGGAATCTCAGAGTTCTAAGATACACCGGCGCCGGCTCCATCATTTTGGCTGGGAGGAGAAACACGTAGCAGTAGCCAATGAATTCTATTCACATTTCTGTAACTATGATTTGGGTCTAAAGCGTAGTTATGAATAATATCCAGACGCGCCTACTGCAGCTCGAATGCCATAAATATAGCAGTTGTAGACGTGTTTGTTTTTCTGCTCTAAGCGAATTCCAAACTGAACGTTCTTTTCGATTTTCAGGCAACTTAAGATAGAGTTGAACCAAAGTAAGGAGATGAGGTTATCGTAGGTGAGCGTCGAGTGGTATTTCTATGGAGTACATCGCAGTTGGCGCATTTTTCTCGTGGTGTATCTCCCGGCTGATTTATACTAACGGCCTTCCTAGGCTGTCGCAAGATTCATATGAGAATCATCGAAGTGTGATTACTAAATAGACTGCTACGTTAAATATTATAATATTTTCGGTCGAATCTGACTCCTTGGACGACGATAATTGTAATTTCATGTCATCTTAGTTCCTATTGGAAAGCCTTAATGATGCTTTTGTGATAGACCCTGCATACAAAATAAATAAAGGCAGCAAGACAGGCAGACATGGCGACTAGATCGTTCACACTTAAAAAGACCGTGGAATAACTTGAAGCAGTGGCACATTGGTAGTTGTATTTAGAAAACCACCTAAAAACAACGTTCAAATCGTTAATGCACTGGACAGATTTTATCCAGGGCCAATCTCCCTCTCCGAACCCCCGAAGGGGCATACTAACCCTCGCGGATATGCGGGCAAAGTTTTCTCTTTTTCATACTACTATCATTACCAGTTACATTTGGTTTAATACACATTAGTCTGTCTATAATACGCAAGCATGGCAATGGCAGCACTTTCAGTGCTATAAACGTTGTTTTACATGATTGTCGAGCTCCACGTAAAAACTGTAACGGCTGTCTTTCGGATTCTGAAGGTTCCCTGAGTTGCTGGGGAATATCTCTATAGTAAGAGGCCTTATTCAACACTGAAATAAGCAAAAAACACTGATCAGTAAGACATCATTAGCACATCATTCCAGGATTTTTAAGAAATAACAGACTAGTACCGTTTCAGTTCTCTAGGTGGGCAAACGATGTGGTGAATAGAGTGGGCAGTAATCGCAGAGTGTTTTCTGATGACGGCGTGTGTACGGGAAAGAGTTGTGTTGTCATTCAGTAATTGTAAGGGGGATCAGGAGGCTTGGACGGAATTAATATTTGGTACGATTAATATCGGCATGCTTTCAGTGAGAATAAGTGTAAGTTACTGAGGACGGATAGGAGGAACACTCCTGTAATTTTGGAATATAATATTATTAGCATGCTGCTTGACTCAGCCACGTCGACAAAATATCTAAGCGTAACGTTACGAAACAAAATGAAATTGAACGAGGCCATAAGATCAATTATAGGGTAGGCCAAAGGCCCACTATGATTTATCCCAGTTCTGGGAAAGTATTGCGCTCCTTTAAAAGAGACGGGACATGTAACACTTGAGCTGCCGTTTCTTGTGTACTTCTCGCATGGCTGAAATCCCTACCATATAGGATTAAAGGAAGACATCTAAGCAATTCATTGTCGTGCTGCAATAGTTAGTACCGTTCTGTACGAGAATGTGACGTAATTGCTCGATGAGTTTAGTTGGGTAAGAAGGAAGAATATAATCTTTTCACGGTACGCTATTGAAAAAAGTTAGAGAAACAGCTATTGCGACTAGCCGGTAAATAACTCCACTGTCCAGCACTGATCACGCAGGCACAAAAACCGCAAAAAATTACGGGAGATTAGAGCTCAGAGAGAGGCATGCAGATATACGGGCAGTCCTTTTTCTCTCGCTCCATTCTCGAGTGGAATAGGGGACAGTGCAACTAGCAGTGGTGCAAAGTGTCCTCCAT